>NC_032014.1:10561237-10571639 GCF_001865875.1 Lupinus angustifolius | reverse complement strand
GAAGAAAAAAGAACTCGAGGATATTACTAATGATGTGGAGTATTAGGTGTTACTGTTGGATTAAAATATTGGTACCAAATATGTCATTCTTAAATTTTGTTGAACATTTTAGAAGATTTTGTGGACTAAAATTTCAAGTTTGTAGTGCGTTGAGATGTTGAATTATTATTGTTTTACTAGAAAGAGTATTAAATATTTTATTATTGACGTGTTTAGTATTCATTTAGTTGACTTTATACTTTTCAAATTATGTTCAACTATTTCTTAAATAATTTTATTTAAATAAGTTGAAAAACTGCGGAACCGAACCACTAATGAACGGTTCAATTCCTAAATAAAATTTGCGGTTAATCGAATCGAACCATATCTATGTGTTCGGTTCGGTCATTAAATTGCGTCAAAAACTGAACCTGACTTTTACACCCCTGCCAATTATGTTGCACCAGAGATTCTTGCTACTAAGAGTGTTTATAATTTGTTTTCACAAATTCACCTTTTTAAAATTGCTTATCAAAAAAACACTTTTTAAAAGTGTTTGTTAAGAAAAATATTTTTTAAAATTAATATTTAAAAATGCTTTATTAAATAATATTATTTAAAATAATTTTTTTCTTTAAATTGCTTTATTAAAATGTTTTGTTCAAATTAAAAAAAAAGTGGGTTGGATATCCATCCATCCAATCCATTAAAATGGATACATGGATAGAAATGGATGGATTGAAATCCATTGGATATGGATGGATTAGATAATTTAAAAATGTGATGTAATGGATTTATTTGGATTAATGTATAGTTTTCTATCCATCCATTAGGATCCAAATCCAAACACATCCAAACCCATCCGATTGCCACCCCTAATCTTTGCCAATTGGGTTCTTGAGAATTTGTGTTAATAGATAAGTACCTAGAAATTCATAAAATGACACGGATTAAGTCCCCAAAAGAGGTGACACAAACATTGCATAACAATAAAATGAAGAATGCTAATTCATCATCATTTATTTTCTACCAACGTAATGACACTTAACACCACATTAAAATTAAATTACACAAGAATATAATAATAATAATAATAATAATTAATAAATAAATAAATAAAAAATAATAACAACAAGATTATGGTTACAGCGAAAGAGAGGATAAAGAAAGAGAACAGATACCTTCGTTTGGAAATCAACAACCAAGTAGAACATCATCTTCTTCTTCTTTTTTTCCACACAGTTTGATACACTGTGTTAGTTATTTGTTACTAACACACACTTTTATATATCTAACTACCAAGATCCAAAGAACCCTTCTATCCAAAAAAAGGCCCAAAAAATGAAAGGAAAGATAGACAAAGGTGAGAGTTTAAATCTAACTCAACTCAACTAACAGTGGAATGAATAATCAACTAGTTGGTTGAGTTGAGAACTGAGATGATGAGAGACAATAAAATAAAGTAAACAACAATATTTTGGTTTAGTTCTTTCATTTTGATTCAAAAGAATGATGTAACTTCTTTCTTTTAATGTTCAAAATAACTGTTTTTTATATGCAATAAAATAAAGTTCACTTGATTTCCCCCTCTTTTTTCTTATCTTGGTTCATCAAATTAATTAGTGTGATTACTGTTATTACTAAGAAATCTGGTGACTTTAGTAAATGAAATGTTATGATTTTTTTTTGTCTTCTGGCTCTATTTATCAAAGGTGCTCATCAATAACTAATTTGTAGGTTTAACAATAGTTTATCATAATTATGACATTTCAAACTTCAATGACTTCTTCTTCTGTTAAGGATATTTATTTAGAATCTTAATATTATATTTCCTGATAGACTACTATTTGTAGGTAATAGTGTCAAATTGTCATGTTAAAGCCTACATGAATTGTGTATATTTTTAATTCAAACATTATTTGATATTATGATTTTTTTTAGTTAGTATAAAGTATGCATAATTAAATCACTACAACAACAATTAAGTCTTAATCAAATTAGAAAATTGACTAGATGAGTCGAATGATATTATAATATTTTATTATATTTTTTAACTAAACATTAATCTTTAGATATTTCTTAAATTTCTTTCCTGATAAATCTTGAAATTATAAAATGAAGGTAGTAGTTAGACAAAGGTTTCCTCAAATTGAGTAATGCATACTTAATAAACATTTACATCTTTTATGTAAGCGTTCGAATTCCAATATTGTATGAGAATATAGAGCAAAAATAACATCACTAAAAGAGTTACCTCCACAACTCCATCGTGTTTGTAAATTATATCTATTACAACTTGTTAAACATTAGCAGTGTTGGTTGAGAAAACATCTAAAGAAAATATTATATTGAAAAATATGTTATCATTGTTTAATACATTAAATTTTTTTTTATTTTTTATTTTTATTCCTTAACCAATATTAATATCAACCTGATATTTTCAAAATTTAACTTCCTAATAAAATATATGAACTCACTTAATTTTATATTACTTGATGTTGTTTAGGCTTCAATATGTTCATGTTGTAATTGTATAGCGGTATCTGAAAACATATCTTGTTGACGCCCTAAAGCGCTCATGATATGATATACATACCCAGTTGAGATGTGATATGATTGCATCGCGATGCCTAAGGACACACCTAATAGATCGTTGTATCGGGTAGTTGGATCATAGACTCTTACCATAAAAATGGTTGCATGCGCAACAACACCAACTATGAGAAATCCACCAATCCACATATGATGTGTGAACAATGATAGTTGTGTACTATAGTCAATAGCTAGGTATGGATAGGGTGGCATAGAATACATATGATGAGCTATAACAATGGTCAAAGAGCCTAACATAACTAGGTTAATAGATAATTGAGCATGTCATGATGTTGTTAGGATCTCATATAAACCTTTATGACCCTGGCCTGTAAATGGACTTTTATGGGTTTCTAAAATATCTTTTGTACCATGACCAATACCCTAGTTAGTCCTATACATGTGACCCGTTATCAGGAAAAGAATTACAATAGCTAAATGGTGGTGTGCAATATCGGTTAGCATAGACCACCAGTTACTGAATCTAATCCTCCACGAAAAGTAAGAAATTATGCGTATTTTGACCAATTCAAGGTGAAAAATGGGGTTGCTCCCTCTGCAAAACTGGGATAAAGTTGAGCCAAAAGATCTCGATTCAAGATAAATTCATGACGAGGTGGGATCTCTTTGGGATCTACCCCCAACATCTAGAAATTGGTTAATCGGCAAAGATACATGTACTTGATGTTCCGCCCAAGAAAGAGACCCAAGTCCTAGTAACCCTGCCAAATGGTGATTCAACATAGATTTAACATCTTGGAACCAAGCCAATTTTGGAGCAGCTTTATGATAATGAAACCAACCAGCAAAAAGCATTAAGGCTGCAAAGACCAATGCACCAATTGCAGTACAATAGAGTTGTAATTCACTAGTTATTCCAGATGCTCGCCAAATCTGGAAAAAACCAATGGTTGTTTGTATTCCTCGGCAACCCCCACCTACATCACCATTCAATATTTCTTAGCCCATTATTGGCCAACAATATGCATCAAGGCCAAGTTGCCAATCCAGCCATGTGCATCAAGACCAAGCAGGATGTACCAGGTTGAAGGAAGGTAGCTCGAGTCAGATTGATGGCCAAGGCTTGCACCAAGCTCATGCATACTGGACTACTTTGAAGTGCATCAGAAACAAACCAGTTTATGTTTCATTGTATTGGTTTATGCAGTAGAGCTTCTAGTTGTTTATTTAGCGCATGTGTATAAATTATTTATGCACATCTTTCACATTGTAATTATATTGTTAAGAGTTAGTTAGGCTTTCTTCTATGGCAAGTAATCTTATTTTTCTTGTATTCTTGGTTTCCTTCCTATTATAAAAGGAGATTTTTACTTTGTAACTTATCATCAATTCAATCAATAAAAGAATACACATTTTCCTCTTATATTGTTGGGGATGTTTGAAATATGTTATTATATGAAGTCTCATATTGTCTAGCATTAGAATAGAGTAAAGTATCGATGTTATATATTGGATTCAGGTCCCTTGTTATAATATACACTAGGTATAAGCACCAAATAGAAATATCACCCATGGGCAGTTAGGCCTATGGGTGTGCTAGGGTTTGTAATCTTTATTCTCAAATAATATTTTGGTAGCCGCTCAACGCTCCCGAGGATGTAGGCACAATTGGCCAACCTTGTTACCAAATTCTCTTTTTCTTCTCTTCTATTTATTTTATGCCCTTTATTTGATTTCTTGTGGCCAAAATTGTGCAACGATCCGTTCCGCTACACCAACAATTGGTATTAGAGCCAATTGGTAGATGGCTCTTAACCTAGGCGTCAAATAATGGCTAAATATGGTGATGGTGTGATGGCTAGACAAGATGTGTCAAAGGTACTAGCAAAGATATGGACTCGTGTGTTGAGTTTGACCTAGAGACAAGTGCTAAAAACATCTCTCTAGATGTTGAGAGAATGTTCTCATTTGAGATGATAAGTGAAATATCCTAATGGTGTGTCTATGACGTCATAGTGAAAGATGTTAATTGTTAGCAGATCCACAAAAGTATAGGGGCAATGACTGGCTTTGATGTAGGATGTAACAAATGTATTGGCTTTGATGCAAGATGTAACACATGCATTAGTAGAGATACAATGTGTGACATGAGCATTGGCTTGGATGCAAGGATGTGACACATGCATTAGTTAGCATTGATGCAAGGTGTGTTGTGATATACTCCTTATGGTGGAGTATGATAGTTCTTTTGAACTAAGATTGTCGGAGTAGATAATGGTGGTAGTGGTTAAGACTTTCCAAGGAAGCTTCAAGGTTCAGTTTGATTGAGTATTGAAGATGACGATTGTTGGTAAAATTTTGTGTAGATGTTCCAATATATTGAAAGACTTCCTAGCAATAGGTGGCTAGACGACTGTTTCATTTGATGGCGGTACAAGAAGTTGCACTACAAGTTTGGAGAGCTAGGCTTTTGGTAACATCGTCAAAGATACTCAAAAGGTCTGTAGGGGAGCAATTAAAGAGAATTAGGCATTAAACCCACTGGTAAATGGCTCTTAACCCAGATGACAATATATTCGCTAAGGTGGATATTCTTGTGTCGATTTCCTAAAGAGCGAAATATTCGTCTAGAGATTGTTGGAGATGTTTGAAATATGTTTTTATATGAAGTCCCACATTGCCTAGCATTAGAATAGAGTAGAGTATCGATGTTATATATATATTGGACTAAAGTACCTTATTATAATGTGCACCAGATATAAGTACCAAATAGAAACACCACCCCATTGGCAGTTGAGTCCATGGGTGTGCTAGGGTTTGTAATCCTCATTCTCTAATAATATATTGGTAGTTGCTCAGCGCTCTCAAGGACATAGACACAATTGCTCGAACATCATTACCAAATTCTCTTGTTTCTTCTCTTCTATTTATTCTATGCCATTTATTTAATTGCTTGTGGTCAATGTTGCACAACGATTATTTTCACTGCACAGAAAACAATACTTCCTAAAAGAATAGGTTCAGCTCGACTTGCCATTATCGTCCATTTCCTCAACAATCATTATATTTTGTGTAAACTTCAAAGTCACTTTCACATGATAATATCATCAAAAGAAACGAAATTTTGATTTTGATTCCCTTTGCTTGTGTTGTCCTTTTCTTCGCTTAATTTCTTTTGGGTCCTGGTTGTTTTCATTTTCATGTTGAGGGTGGTTTGTTTGCATTATTTTAAAGAGAATACATATGTCATTTTGATTAAGCTTTAACGAGGCCAAGTTGAATGCATATGTCATTTTGATTATAGTTCTGAGTTGTAATTCCAATTTCACCAAATTGATATATAGTCATAATTTTATATTTGGGTTTTGCAGATTAATTAGAACATAAAATTATAACTATATTAAACTCCTTCCAACTCTTGAAAAATTTAATTGTATTTTTATGGTGAAGACTTATAATGGAGAGTAATGAAAGTTAGTTATATTTTCTGCAAATGAACATTGATGCACAATAATTAAAATTTTGAGGCTCGATTTTAATTATGTGATTAATTTCATGCTTGAAACGCACCTATATTAATTATTTTAAACATTATATATACTAGTGTCTACAGGCACTTCGTGCCTGCCGGCGAATATTGTGTGATACTACATATTTAATTTTTATATATTTCATTTTTTCGAATTAGAATGTATTTATTGTGTTCGGTGTACTTTATATTATATGTTTTTGTGTTTATGGTAATGTTTAATTTAAGATGTGATATGTGGTTAATTAATGTATTGGTGGTGGTTGTTTATGGTTATATAGTTTTTTTGTAAAAATTAAATAATGTGAAGGGCAAAATAAGAAATGAAAATTACACCATGAAAGAAGTTATTTCAAGTTTTGGCTTTATATATAGTATAGTTACATACTTTCTTACGTCTGGCTAATGGCTACGATGGAGTATCCACACATATAGGCGTGAATTTATGTCAGTTTGGAGGGATAAGGTGAATTCCTCTTCAAAATGTTATTAGGAAAGTTTGAACCTTCAACCTTATTTATAAGGTTTTTTTATCAGTCAATTCACTTTCATTATGATCAATTATGGTTAAATAAAATATATGGTAACATATTATTATTATTATTATTATTAGAAATAAGTTTCCCTTAAATATGCATCAACTTTTAAATTCTAAAAAATAGAGTTTAGGTCTTTATAAAGTTTATATTTCTTAGAAAATGAACAAGATCCCAACAGATGCAGAATAAAAAATACTTCAACACCCCCCTCAAGCTTGAAAGTGTATATTCATAACTCCAAGCTTGGGCAACAGATGCAGAAAAACAACAAGGTCTAGTGTTTTGGTAAGAATATCCGCCACTTGATCATGAGTTGAAATAGGAAGTAAATGAAACAGCTTCTTTTACAATCGTTCACGAACATCATGACAATTGATTTCAATATGTTTTGTTCGTTCATGAAACACCCCATTGGCAGCAATGTATCTCGCGGAGTTATTATCATAGTAAAGCAAAGCAGGTTGTGTATAATGTAGTTGAAAATCGTCTACAGGAAAGTTAGCCACTGAATTTCACACGAAGCCAACTCCAACGCACGATATTCAACCTCGGAAGATGAGCGATAAACAATAGTTTGCTTCTTTGATTTCCATGAAATCAAAGAATCTCCCAAGAAAGTGCAATAACCAAAGATAGAATGACGTGTATCAAGGCATGTAGCCCAATCGGAATCACTAAAAGCCTTAATGTGCAGAGAAGAATTTGCTGGGTAGTATAACCCTTGACCAGGATGCCCTTGAGATAACACAGAATCTTTGTGAGAGCTTTATAATGATTGTTTGTAGGAGATGCCATGAACTGTGAGAGCTGTTGGACAACAAAGGAAATATCTGGTCGTGTGTTGGTAAGATACAACAACCTACCTATACAACATTGCATCATGAAATAATGGGTTGTCATTCTGAGAAAGAGAACACCCCTTCACCATGGGTGTTGGCACATGTTTAGAGTTTAAGAAATTTGTATCCAAGAGGAGGTCAATGGTGTACTTCTTTTGGCATAGTGTAAAGAGTGAGCAACTTCCAAACCAAGGAAGTATCTAAGCTTACTAAGATTCTTTATCTTGAATTATGTATGTAGATGATGTTTAACCAACTTTATTTCAACATCATCATTCCCTGTTAAAATCAAGTCATCCACGTAAATTAACAAAGCAGTAAATTTTGTGCCCTTAGACTTGGTGAATAAGGAATGATCATGGTGAGCTTGATGATATCCTAAATCCACCAAGGCCCTCGATAACTTTGCAACCCATTGACGGTTTGTCTGCTTCAATTCATATAAGGATTTATTCAATTTACACACTTGATTCAGGACAGAAGAATGAACCCCTTGAGAAAGACTCATATACACTTCCTCATCCAAATCACCATGAAAAAACACATTGTTTACATCCAGTTGCTCCAACAGCCAACCTTGAGAGGATGCAACAGTCAGCAATAACCTTACTATAGTGACTTAATGACGGGTGCAAACGTATCGAAGTAGTCTAATCCTTCTATTTGTGTGAACCCTTTTGCCACAAGGTGAGCTTTATACCTCTATATGCCACCATCAGCCATGTACTTCAATTTATAGACCCGCTTTGATCCTATAGCTTTCTTTCCATGGGGCAACTCCATGACAGTCCAAGTTTTATTTTGTTCCAAGGCTTGTAATTCACTCTGCATAGCCTTGGTCCACTCTTCTGATTTAACAACTTGATTAAAGGTTCTTGGTTCACTGTGTGATGTAATGTTGAGGATGTAATGTAAATAACTTGGTGACAAGGACTAATAAGATAAAGTTGAGGTTATTGGATGAATAATGTTGGATGGGTGGTTAAAAGTAGATGAGTTTAGAAGGCTGCAGTGGAAATCCTTTAGATAGATTTCAACATTTAGAAAATCTTCTAGCTTGAGCGACAGATCTCTCACTTGAGGGGCAGATCTCTCGCTCGAGCGAGAGAATTAGAGTTTTGAACTTGTCTTTCTCGCCTAAGCGAGAAAGACACAGAAACTTTGACATCCAAAAGTGGGAATTGTTGCTTGAGCGAGGGACAAGCGGTGATTTAAGCCTTTTTCCTTGAATTAGCAATTGTCACTTGGGTAGAGATCCAGAGCTCCTTTTACGCAAATTCCTTCGATTTCCATCTTTTCTACTCATCATTCTCCTGCAATTGATACAAAAACATGTAAGGTCCTTAAACAAGACCCGATTCACCGGTACTATTGGAGCCTTCCTGACTGCAGTAGCTGTAGTAGTTGCAGTAGGAATAGTCGCCAAATAGACTGAATTAGTCTGAGTGCCATAGTAGGATTCCCTTCACACTAGATTCTTTAGAGTTGTTCATGAATTTCATCATAAGTGCCCAAATTTTATATGAATTTCCTTCACAACATGACACTTAACAATAGGTAGGAGGAATATGGGGCTTGTGCGACCTTCTAATTGTGACAAATGGTGAATTGTGGGTTGAGTTGGGTGTAGGTTATTCTATTGATTGATTTGTGGGTGATGATGGGTCTGTTGTTTGAGTGTTTGGTTGGTCTGTAATGGGTGGTTCTTGGTCTTGATTGTTAGTAGTGGTCTGTATAGGCATGGTGGGTTGGTCATAGTGCAGGAAATATGACATATCTAGCTGGTCTTGGATAGTTTGGAGAGGTTGTATGGAGTAAGGGAAAATATGCTCATAGAAATGGACATTTCTACTAGCAAAACTGGTTATCATGTCAAGAAGCAAATAGCCCTTGGTTCCTGATTTGTAACCAAGGAATACACACCTCTTAGCCTTGGGATCCAATTTTGTTCTTTGTTATGTCAATGTGCACACATAACACAAGCTACCAAATACTCTCAGATCAGTTAGTGATGGCTGAATGGAATACAAAACCTCTTATGGAGATTTGAGGCCTAAGACTTGAGTGGGGAGTTTGTTAATTAGATAAACTGCATACCTAGCTACATAGCACTAGAAAACCTTTGGCAAAATGTGCTTATTCAAGTTTCAGCATAAAAAGAAGGCATCAAAAATTCCCTATCATTATCTAATCTAATAGCCAGGTATATCTTGTAAAATCATCAACAACAATTAGGAAGTATCTATGGCCATGGATAGATGGGATACTAATGGGTCCCCATATATCCATGTGGACAATCTCAAAGGAATAAGTAGTGGTAGAAGAACTTTTAGTTAATGGATTTTTTTATTGTTTAGCCAAATGGCAAGAGTCACACACTTTATTTGGATCAAAATTTACATAGGGAAACAATTTGCATATGTTCTGTAATACATTGTGGGAAGGATGTCCTAAACGAAAATGCCATAGATCAAAAGAACCTATACTACAAGTAATGTTTACAGTGTGAGCAAGAGAAGAATCTAGTTTCGTAGTCTTTGTGAGGATGTAAAAATGATTGTGAGCCTTAGCATGTCCAATCATCTTCAAGGAAATCATATCCTGGATCACACAACATACAATGTCAAAGGTAATGGTGCAATTAAGAGTGTAACGCCCCGAAAAATATACTTCTCAAAAACATTGCTGAAAAATGGGTAAAAATTTTTTTTTTAATAAAGAGATTGTATAAAATTGTTTCCTTTTTTAAAACATTCCTTTTCCGGGACATCACTTTAAGTAACTCATATGCGGAAAATCAACTTATCGTTATCAAGTGATAACTTAACCTGATTCACAATTTCCTGAATAACACAATGCATACAAACGGTTAAGTCATCTTTAGTTCATACAAACTAAGTCAACAAAGACGGAAACTACATCGCCACTAACATATACAAAATCCAAAAAGAAAGGGCAAAAAT
>NC_032014.1:10560158-10561137 GCF_001865875.1 Lupinus angustifolius | reverse complement strand
TGTCTATCTAACGAACACACGTCTGAAAAGCAAGCAATAGAAAAGAAGAGAAATAGAAAGAGTAAGACATCTAATGAACATAAATTCATTGACGGCGTGGACTTACTCAAAATATTACACTCGGACATAAAATATATTTAAACATATAATTCATCATTTATCAACAACATCATGAAGAAATTCATAACTTACCATTTATTTCAACATTACCAATATATCAAATAATATAATCAACATTATACTCATAATCAGATCACATACATAAACATAGGAATACAACATACTTGTAACTCACATGTGGGAATTTACTTCCACAATGGTAATGTATGCATGATATGTCATGATCATCCACCTTACACCAATATCCATCCAACATCCTAATCGGAAATAATCGAGAGTACAGGTCCCGTACCAAGCCGTTTTGTACCACCCGAAATAACATATCATCGCAAGGAATTAAAAATAGATCGATCGGTTCCCTCAAGAACAGTCCTACCCGGACCTAGGTCGTACAAACGCTTTCAGGGCATCCCTCTCATCGATCTCGAATGCAATCCAGGGGTTGTCAGAGATTGCCTAGTTTGGCCTGTGAGAACTGTCCGATCCAACAAGGTACCTCCCCAGGAATACAAGGGACT
This sequence comes from Lupinus angustifolius, assembly GCF_001865875.1. Lineage (NCBI taxonomy): Eukaryota > Viridiplantae > Streptophyta > Magnoliopsida > Fabales > Fabaceae > Lupinus > Lupinus angustifolius. Next base: position 10,560,499 of record NC_032014.1, on the reverse strand, counting down.
CGTCTCACCCAAACTCTCCCTCAAGACACTGTTAGCGAATCACCGTCCAATCATTGTCGTCCCTGCTTACATCACGGTGCTCTCAGACGTCCCGTCATTCCATGTTGTAACGCCCCGAAAAATATACTTCTCAAAAACATTGCGGAAAAATGGGTAAAAAAATTTTTTTTTTTCGCCCAATCGGGTTTTTGCTCGCCCAGGCAAAAGAAACTGGACAGAATGCCAATTTTTGCCCTTTTTGACAACCGAAACACATTTAAACATGGTTTTTCAAACACCTATTCCCAGAAAAGTTCCCAACATATTTCATATACAATATTCAACATATTTCATCAACAATC
>NC_032014.1:10484637-10560058 GCF_001865875.1 Lupinus angustifolius | reverse complement strand
TTGAGCCGTACCGGGCGGATTTCGGCCCCGACAGTGGTCCAGAACCGACTGTCTCCAGAAATTACCAAAATTTACCAAAAATTTGGAAATAAAATTTCAAGAATAAAACTCAACTAGAGTTTCGTCTAATTCTTTACCGAAAATTCCCAGAAATTCATTTTCGAATATATAATTAATGAAAATATTAGTAAAATCTTATAATTCAAACTCGTAAAATTCGCGGTGTTACAAAGAGAGGCTGTGAGTTTATGTATAGAGATTAAATTGTAATAAAAGTCAGGTATGTAAAACACATTAGTGAGTAATAGTGCATCAGAAAGGGCTATGGTTCCTGACTGTTTTGCTAAGATAGAGAAACCATTAGGCAGTTTTATCAAAATAGATTTAATGTTATGGTAATTGCTAAAATTAGTAAGACTATTTGTTACGTGATCCGTTGCCCTAGTATCAAGTATCCAACAATTCTTAGTAAGAGGGGTACCTGATTGAGGCATCATTTCCTCATTGATGTTCATCTGATTAACACAATGCATTGGGTCAAACACTAACTCTGCATTCTGTTCTTGTGACATTGATTCCTTTGGTTTGCATGTATTAGCGTCACTGTTTGTTTGGTACTGACTTGTGTGGCCTTGATTTATTGTAGCATTCAGTGCCCCGACACTTGACCTTGAATTTATGAGGGAATCTGTGCTTATAATAGCAAGAATTCACTATGTGATTTTCTCTTCCACAGAAAGTATAGATTTTGAGACTGCTACCCCTTCCAAAAATGCCTCTATATAGTGATCCTAAATTTGTATTCGTCATGATTCCTCGACCAAGAACTCTGCTACTGTTAGCCTGATTTCCCTTATTATACCTGTTAGAATTTATTTTCCAAGTTTGTTTCGAGTTTATTGAACCTATCAAAGTCTTTTGATCTGATTGGATTGTTGTGTCTTGTTGTCCTTCTTGCTGTGTCACAAGGGAGTAGACTTTGTTCATTGTGGGCAAAGTTTCCATGAGCAAGATTTGAGTCTTGATTGTATTGTAATTATCATTAAGTCCCTTCAAAAAACACATCACCAATTCAGCCTCCCTGTAATCCTTAATCGTTTTCAAAGTGTTGTAGGTGCATTTGTTGTTGCATATGTATATTGGCAAGGGCCTTAATGACTCCAACTCTTCCCATAGGACCTTTAGATCAATTAAGAAAGTAGACACATTTCTCTCACCCTACCTCGCAGAATGGATTTCTTGAAGAAGGTCAGAAGTCCTAAAATGATCAACCTTAGAAAACCTTTCTCTGATCTCTTCCCATAATTCTTGGGCACTATATATGTAAATTGTGCTCTATACTATCTGAATTGATAGAGATTTGGTTATCCATGACACAACCATCGTATTATACCTTTCCCAGGCTTCATAGTTTGAATATGAGGGATTTGGCATTTGAGTAACTCCATTAACAAACTTGTATTTGTTTTTGGAAAGAAAAAGTTCTCTTCATCGATCTGTTCCATGAATGATAGTTGGTGTCATCAAGAGGAGGAGAAACCAATGGTATACCTGGATTCTCACTAGGTGAAGATAGAAGGGGTTTGATGGATTTTGAGATCCATCCATTTCTGAACCTGCTTGGATTATGCCAGCTTGCATTCTAATTATTGATTGTTGTTTAGAAACAACTCAGTCTTGATGAATATGCTAGAAAAGAAAGAATGGTGAATGTAGAAGAAGAAAAACAGAGTGGTGAGGAAGAGAGATCAACTATGGTGATCGAATTGTGTGAGAGGAAGAAAAGAAGAGATAATAGCGCAACAAAGTTCTCAGGTTGAGAGCTCTGATACCATATTAGATTTGTAAGACATGGGGAAGAAAAGAATACACTGAATACTTCTTGTTATTGAATGAATGAATTAAAAAGAATACAAGAGATATTGCCTTTATACAACAAGCAACACAAAATTAACCAACTTACCTAAAACATAAACTAAACAGAAAATAGAAAAGGAAAGAATAAGAAGAAAGAAGAAAAGCCCAACTAACAAACCCAACACAATAAAAAATACTACGACAATCCCTACATAATTTGTTTTAAGAAGTGATTCTCGATAATTTAAGAGAAAAATGCATGTATTAGATAATAGTTATTTATATTTAATTATGATTAATTTTAAATATAATAATACAAATAAAAGTAAAAAATATATTAATTATGTATAAATCTTTACGTTGATACTATATAAATATTATACTTATAATTTATTTATATAATAAGATATTAAATTCAATAAAAGAAAAAATGTATGTAGCTAATATATAAGTTTTATGTTAATATGTATTATTTATCATTAATATTTAATTATTATTAATTTTTCAAAAAAATTATACAAAAAAATAATAAATAATATATTAAATATATATACTTTTTTACTATACCAATGAATATATATTATACTCATTTAATAATCACTATTCTTATAAAACTGGGGAGTATTGTATTTCATAGCAAGCACTTTTGTGTCAAAGCTCCTGATTTGACAGTCATGATAACGCTTTTGTCTTCAAAAAATATTTGCCAATAAAATATTAATAAAAAATAATAATGTTACTTTCACGCGCAATAAGAATTGTGGTAACTACACGTACCAATAGCACGGGGAATCACAGCTTCTTGTACTTTTACCTGCAGGTAGAAGCATAATCTACACCAAACTATTCACAATTTACTTTCTTGAGTTTATCAATTTCAATAGGACATCTTTACCCTTTTCATCAAGGTGTTCAAATTCAAACTAGTCCTGAAATAAATAAAATTAAAAACTAATCTAAAATAGATTGAAACTGTTAAAATTGAATATGTTTGTTATATTAAATTTATTTTATAAAGATTGATTGGTCCGGTCCAATTTTTGGTTTCACCTTTTATTTCAAACCGATCCAAACCAGACAGAAATTATTTATGAATGTATTTTAAGTATCTTCCATTTCTCAAGTGTGTCTTCAAGTGAATCACTTCCACATTCCACCATTGCGTTATTTCTTATATATGCAGCAACACAACAAACCAAATAAACAATTTTTATGAAATTCCCATTCAGTTTCTTTAACAGATAATTAGCAAAGTTTCCAAAGTAAAGAAATTTATGTGTGTATAAAACAGAAATATAAAAAAAATGAAATTTATGAGTTTTAGTGCAATTATACAAATTATTCATATTTTTTTAAAACAAACACAAAACACATTTAATTATATATATACATTACACTTATTATTGATTACCCTGTAAGAAAGATAAGTGTAATTTTGTAAACAAAAAATAGTGACGAATGTAATTAACTCAAACAAAACATGATATATTGTAGAGACAAATCTAAATAGTATAAAATTTGATGTATATTCATTATGTTTTATTCGTTACAAACTGCATCATAAGTCTAAGAAAGTGTTTAAATTACTCTTATATTATATTGTAACTAACCAAAATAATGAGACATCGACTTTATATTATTTGGGTTGTCATCACAATATACCATATTTATTTGACTTAATTACCTTGTCATCATTTTGTATTTAAGAAATTACACTTATATATCTTACAGGGGTAACCAATGTAATGCATATATAAAATTAGGGATGATTTGTGTAGGTTTTAAAAAACATGAGTGATTTATATAATTTCACTAAAATTGAGGGAATATCAATATAATTACTCTAAAAAAATTATATGAAACTCGAACTGATGATACTTTTCTTTTTGGCAATGTCATGACTGTCCACATGTAATATTGTCTTGTTATTTTTTGTTGTTTATTACTAGTGTTTATTTTTAATGTTGCTTGACATTTTTTAATATTGTTTTGATGTTGTTGAACACTATTTTTTATGTTTAATATTTAGTTATTTTTATGAGTTTTAAGTGTTTATGCAGTTTCATTTTTTATACATAAAATTCGATCCAAACCGAGTTAAAACCGCATATAGTATTTGAATCAAATTAGATCAAGCATCTTAATATAAACAGATCAGACTACATGTTAATAACGTGTTTGGATCACACGAATTTTTTTAAGAGAAATCGTTCCAAATGACAGCGAACACCCCTATGGAGCATACTATTAAGTTGTTATTTTTTAATATTCTATAATAATGCTATTTTTAAAATTAATTACATTTGTAAATTCTTACTAATTTTCGGCTCTTTGAAAACAAATCCAATTATAAGCATCTCATGCATGGTTGAGATAGTTACGAAAATTATATTATTTTTATAATTGATAATATGCATAATTATTATTGCAATTAAATTGTTAATTATAATATAACGAAGTTATATTATGTAATTTACTTTTGCTAAAAATGGTTTTAAGATGATATGTTTAATTTGGATAACATAAAAAATAATTTTTTTAACAAACTTTTTGTTTTGGTTCCTTGTCTACAGTATTTATTTCAATTTCGTCCCATCACTTTTTTTTGTTAAATTGGTTCATTAAAACCATTAGTGCAATTACACCTTCCATTAATTTTCAACTAAAACAATAAATTCATTTAAACAAAGTATTATTTTCTGTTTCATCTCTCTGCCAAACACCGATGTTTTCGGTGATAATTTATTTTTCCAACAAATAATCTTTAAAAGCTCATAAATTTTTACCCTCTCCCAAACTATCGAAACCCAGGTTTCAATTTTTATACTAAAGCCAATGAAATAATACATACCAAGTTTCAATTTTTATACAGCAACATAAACATTTTCAAAATACGAACCCGTTTCCCTTAAAAATGGACTACATAGCCACATTTTCTTGTACTAGAGGAGAAAGAGAATGAAAACAAATAAGTTGAAGAGAAATAACACACTATAGAGAAAGAGAAAAAAATGATTCATCTCCTAACATCTTTTCTCTCTTCTGTCATTGAAGAAATAGGGAGAGAAAAAACACATTTCTATTTTTTTCTAAGAATTGAGTGTTTGTTTCAAGGGATTTTGGGTTATTTATAGGAACATGAATCTAGTAATAACATATTCTATGTTAGTTTAGAGTTTTGAAAAAACATTCAAATTAGATAGTTATTCCCAGAAAATAATTTTAAGAATTATGATATATATTCCACATGAACAAACTTTTTTCACTAATTCTCAAAAGTCAACAAAAAATATTTATTAAAATATATGGGAAAGACAATCCCAATAATAACATTCATGGGAATATGGTTCTTGGATATGTAACTTTATTCATTGAAACAAAAACTATATAAAAAAATCTAGAGAAAATAAAAAAGTAATCATCAATGATTATTACTGTATCATCCACCATTTATATTTAATTATCATTGACTTTAAAAAATCTACATAAATGATATAATGATTGTATATAAATCTTTACATTAACAATCCTATATCAAAAAACTTAATATATTTCTCATAACTTCTCTTTTTTCTCTCTCAATATTTTATATATTCTTACTTTATTCTCTCGGTCAAAGAGAGCAAGTGCACTTATTTTTTTAATTAATTTTCTAAAAAGTATTGAATGTGATATATATATATATATATATATATATTATGAGTGAGTGTGGACGAGTTGGGATGGATTAAACATGTTTTTTATCCGTCCCTAAATATTGATCGAGTCAATTTTTGAACCCAAACATGTCCCTGATTAGGATGTGACGCGTGAGGAACGAGTCCAAAATAAGATAGGTTAAGATATGGACAGGTCCGGGTTCGAAAATAATAAAATGACAAACGTTGATTTTTTCTCAAATCTTTAAGCATGTATAATCAAAGTTATCACAATCTTTATATAAACTCAACTAAAACATGCATACACATACATCCGTATATAATCTACCAACCTGTAAATTGCATCATCCAAACTAAAAACTATGATAATCACGTGACTGAAAATTATAGAAGATATTGAAAATTTCAGAACAATTTAAAATGTCAAGTGTCAACCTAAACTAAAATGTTCTTGTGTTCTTATAAATGATAAAAAACACATTAGAACCGAAAATGACAACAACTTGCCAATACTCAAAAGTTAACACAAAAATGAATACAATAACTAGTTATTAACTGAAAAATGAAACTTAAATTGAAGCTCATACAAAGTATAGAAAAACTAAAAATTAACTAGTTTTCTATCCATCAAATTTTTTGATCTTATAGGTATTTGAGTTATGTGGGCTGAAAATAATGACTATTGATATGCAGTTGTTCAACTATTCTTGATATATAACTATAATGAACGAGTCCAGTGACCTGGACATAGACTTGAATCCGTCATTTTTTATTTATTTGGACGAGTCAGACCCATCCCTAAATCATCAGGTTGAGACAGATCTACGAGTCGAGCTGAGTCTTACTCTCCCTAGTATATATAGTATAGTATGGGAAAATGTTATAAAAATTAATTGATTTGTATTCTACTATATTGATAAATAATTTGTATGATTATAAATTGTTTAGTTGATAATCATTAACTTCATAGATAATTTCAAAATAACTCCATTTGGTTAGATAATTTGAAAAGATACATTATTTAATTAAATTAGCCAAAAAATACACGCCCTTTCTGATTTATTTGCAATTTTTAAAATACATTAACTTTTATTCTCTAAATCCAACACATGAAATGAAGACATGTGACATGAATGCACCTCAATACCTTTCCAATTCTCTCCATGTCTTGTATGGACTTCTAAGTTCGGTTAAAATTATTATTTTATCGTAATAATTTAGTTATCACTCTAGTATATGATATATGAATTAAACTAATTATTAAATGCATTAATTATTTATGTCAAATAATATTATTTGTAATAAACTACATATATCTAACAATTCATAATCGTTATCCCATTTTACTTAATGCAATAAAAAAAAAATCTTGATTATTTACAAACAATATGAAACTAATTAAAAGTTATGTATTAGTTATTATTGTGTTTATCCCTTAATTTATTATATTTTTCACAATCTTTTTTTGCATACTAATAATATTCTCATTTTTTTAGTATAAGGTCTTATTAGATATTCAAATAAACCAAAAAATTAAGAATTCGATTTTTATAATTGTTGGGATTAGGGATGGCAAAAAAACCCGTACCCGCGGGTAAGGGTCACAAACGGGTACCCGTGGGTATTATAAATGAGTTTTTAAAAATATCCGTAGTACATAGGGTGGGTACGGGTATTATGGTACCCGTACCCGCATGTACCCATTATTTATATGATTAATATATTATATTTAATTAAAATAAAAATATTTTATTCTAACATTTATTACACTATGTATATTTTTTCCTTTTATTTTGTTTACATATTTTATTGAGTTTGGTGGTGAAACACTCTACAAAAATTATTACATGTGTAAAAACACACATGTTTTACAAAGAAAATATATATTTTTTGTTAAAAAAATGAGATAAAAAAATGACACAAATGGAAACCACCAATAAATTTAGCATTTTTGTCACACTCAATCAAACGGTACAAAAATAATTAAGTTTCATCTTATTTAAAACACAATTTAAGTAAAAATTTAAAAAATTATTTATAATAGAGAAACTCGCGGGTACCCAGAAATACCCGCAAATACCCACTCACGGGTACCCATACGGGTACGGGCAGGTATGAGTATTAATCTTCTATTTTGAAACGGGTAGCGGGTAGCTACTACCCGTGCCGTTGCCATCACTAGTTGGGATAAAGAAAATTCATCCCAAAAAATTCAAATTTATTTATATTACCAAAAAAAAATATTTTTTACAATAAGATAGCAATTACAGCATGGGCTTGGAAGTTGGAACTCGGAAGTAGCTGACTACTAGCAAGTACCGTGTAACTCTTCCTCCACAATACCACACGCGCTGTTTCCGCGCGTGCATATTCACTCTTTTCTATAACGAGAACAACTCGTACAAGCTTCTCTCTCTTCAACACAAAAAAACTAACAACAGAAGAAGTTTCGATTCACACTCATATTCAATGAAAAACCCTTGATTCTTTCTTATCCTTCATTCTCCCCAAGGTAACCGTTCTCTCCCAAATTCTCTTACACTTTCTCTCACTTTTTCCCGTAATTTACTCTTTCTCTTTTTGTTGCTTTTTAACGTTTTTTTCCTCGTCAGATTCGTTCTCGTTTTTCGTTGTTTCGTGTGTTTCACACTTTGTTTTTGTGTTATCGAATTATGCTTCGTAATTTTGTAGAAAAATACATGTTTTCCTTTGTTTATATTGGAGTAATGAAATTGTTTCTATTTTTGGAAGGAAAAAAAGTAATGGAAGAAAAACGCGCTTTGATTTCACTCCTTGTTAACGCTTATACTGCACAATGCAATGCATATGGGAAGAACAGTTAAATCATGATGTGTGTGACCTTGTTATGTTTCTACTCTTTTATACACTTTTCAGTGTATCACTTTGCATTACGTTTTTCTAAGGCTTTGGGAAAAAAAGATAATTTTTTTGTAGGTCATCATAACTGGGTTTCTTTTAGAATGTAGTGGGGGGAGGTGTGTATGGTATTCACTTATTGTTCTTTTGTTCTTTTGCATGATGCATTGTAGGTTGTGATTAAATGAGGGAAGAAAAAATTGCAAGTGGTTGAGTCTGATTTTATGTTTGACATTATTTTATTCCTTAATCGATGATGTTTATTTTGTAGTTAGAGTCATTTAATTTCAGTTTCCTATGCTGCATTATAACTCCATTTACTGCTATTTTGTTATGTTTAACTCATTAGCAACTTTCTGGTATTTGAGTATACAAATGGACATTTTCCCCCAATTATATGTCACCACTCTTTTTTTTTGAAGTACAAGCAGAGGTGAAAAATCAAAATCATAACTTTCTGTTGATATTGCTTTGTTGGTTCTGGATCATTGAACACATAATTTTTACTTAAGCAAGCTAGTAATTATGTTAAAATATTGTGCAAGTACTCTTACAAAATGCTTGTTAGCTTTCTTTGGCATAGTGCTATAACTGAGAATTTGCCTGCGAAGTTTGCTTATTTATTTATTTATTTATCTGAGAATAAAGTAGAGTGGTGATTCATACATGCCACTACTTTGATCTCCCCACTAATACAAACAAACACCCTTAACCCTTGTAATGCTATTTCTCTCTGTTTGTCAGACAAGAGACATGCAGCTATAGCGTGTATTGATTACTAATGGATTTAGAAGAGACATTCCTTGCTAAAGGTATGGTTCTGAGCTTCTTGTTGACTCTACTCTTCAAAAGTTAGAATCACAACAAAATGTTTTCAATTTGTGTGGTGTGTCAGTGTATGTAATGCTGAGTATAAAATAAAGTAGTTTTAATATTTTTTGCATATTCTCATATGTTAACCTATTGAAATAGAATACATCTGAAATTGGACATTGGGAAAAACGAATAGGTGACTTTAAAAGAGTTGTGTCGAATGGTTCTTATATGTTGCCAGTGTTTTTCCACTGGAAAACATGCTGCTATTTGTTTCAAATATTATCTCTAACCATGTGATTTTATTTTGCTTTATTCCTGATAAGCACTGATTGTTATGGTATAAATATTGAAAGTGACTACTCTTGGAAAGCTTTTGGTCCTTATATCATTATTATACATTATGCATTATACTGTATAGCCTCATGACAGCCTTTGAACAGCGGCTGCTTGATCAAGAATCTAGAAACTCAAGTGCTCCAATAAGATGGTCTTGTATCTGCCCTATACCTATTGCTCTATCATTTACATGATTGTTTTGGTAACTTCATTAACATGGCATATCTTTGACCCATGTGATGAATACATATCATGATTATGTTCTAAAATGGAGTATTGCAATGCCATGATAGGTCCTATTAGTATGCTTGAGACCAAATTTTCTATAGAGATATTTGTTGAGTCAAGGATCAATTTATGTAGGGATAATCTTTTGGGTTTTGATCAGTATGGAACACATACAGTTACTAGGTAGTATTGTTCTTTTCTCTCCTGACTCTGGTATAGCTTTGAATGGTTTGAGTCAGAGTAATGTCCAACAGTCTTCCTTTTCATTATTGTTGTTGTTGCCGTCGTCGTTATGGTGAATAAAATATGTATTTTAGGAAAAAACAAGTTCAAACTGGTTTTAACTGGTTCATCTGTTTTTCTTACCTGTCCTGTGTGTACAGGTTTTTGGGTTAAGTGGAACAAATACATGACCAGTTTACTGTTTTCTGGTCGAATTGGCTGGTTTGGTATGGTTATTTTATCAATTTATATGAATGCTAAGTGGTGGGACCGTGGGTATGATTATTGAATTTAGTCCTTGTTTGGGTAGTATCTAAAAAGTAATTTTGCTACCAAGTTTTCTTGCTTAGCTGCCAAAGCTAAATGATAAATTCTGTGTCCAAAAAGTTTGACTGAAAGTAAATTTACTATTTCTGATATAATCTGATCGCACCTTGTGAGATTAAGGCTTGGTTGTTGTTGTTGTACTCTAATTACCCAAAAATAATTTCAGGTTAAAATTCCCAACATTAGACTCATTCTTCCAAAAGTAGTTCTTTCAAAATTAATTCTCAAGTACCAAACATGTGCTTACCGGTGTCCAAATTAGGATATGATAGTTAGCTGAACCAAAGTAATCAGAGGTGAAAGTGCCCTCGAGGTGGTAGGATTTTTAAGCTTTAATGCCTTGAGGAGAAAAGGAGCTGAAAGGCATACCTACTATAGAAAGCTATTAACATTAGAAAGACAAAAACTAAAATGTTTCACCATTTTGCATTGATTTTCATCATAAATTAACTACTCAAGCATAATATTCATAATAATGAAAGATTATAATGCTCAATTTAGAAAACCCTAACCTCTGTTGTTGCCCACAGTCCTAAAAGCTGGCAACTCGTTATTCTTCATCTATTCTGACTATTTACCCCATTAGCATCAACAACAACAACCAAGCCTTTATCTCACTAGGTGGGGATTTACCCCATTAGCATCATCATTAGTACTTTAGATGACCAAGCTTTAAGAGATTTTTGTTATCCTTATCAATAAGGCAGTCCTAGGATGGTACAAAGTGTTGATCCCGCAAAAACCCTCGCCTCAATGCCTTAGGGACATCTTTTGGTTTCCATTGACTACAGTTGAGCTGCCAATTTAAGCTGTTGAGCATGTCTTAATATACTGTGAATGATCACCTTACAATTTTAAGAGGTACATCATCCTACTCCCACAGGCTAATAATGTGGTTGCTTTGGTTGAGTGGGCATGTCCTGCATCTTGAACAGATGGAATTAGATTATTGGATTAAAATGTGCTTGATAGATGATATATTTAGTTTTAAATTTTTATTATCTAATAATAAAATAAATATATGTTGTTTAGATAAAAAAGAAATACTATTATATGAGTGGAGAGAAGTATACAAGAAGAGGTGATAAGGCTAATACCAGACCAATGATTAAAAACATGGATAAAAGAGGAAAAAAGAAAGTTTGGATAGAATAACCAACTTTCCCTTTCTACCCTTGGGTAGTTAGAATTAGTTAGGAAACTAATTGCTATTAATAGCATAACAGTTAGGAGGGAAAGGGAGTTTTTGGGGATTAACCAATCTGATTCAGGAATCAGTGGTAGGGAAAAGGGATCCAGGGATCCTTGTATGTTTCTAAACTTGTAATTCTTCTTCTTTCTCTCTCAATATAAAATCTAGAGCCCTACCAAGAATTACATTGATTATGGCTTAGGGACATTTCCTTTCATTCTCTTTTCTTGACTCGAATAGATACCAATGTCTATCACTGGATACTACAGGTCCTAAAGCCCATGTCCAACATCTAGGGGAAATTCTGGTTGTATTGGGAACTAATAGCCTCAAAGCCAATATGAAGAAATGTAGTTTTGGTCAAGGTAGCATTGAGTATCTAGGCCATATTATCTCTGAAGGAGGGGTGGCTGCTGATACTTCTAAGATAGAGGCTGTGAAGACTTAGGCCTCAACCTGTCAATATCAAGGGTTTGAGGGGATTCCTAGGGCTCACTGGATACTACAGGAGATTTGTTCAGAACTATGGCAAATTAGCCAAACCTCTCACTGATCTTCTTAGGAAGGACCCATTCAATTGGACTAAAGATACCACCACTGCTTTTGAGAGGTTGAAGGTTGCCTTGATGGAGATTTCCATGTTGGATGTCTCCAATTTCAATAAGCAATTTGTAATAGAGACAAATGCTTCTAGTATGGGCCTAGGGGCTGTCTTAATGCAAGAGGGCAAGCCTCTAACTTTTTGGAGCAAAGGGCTGTCAGTGAAGGCTCAACAGAAATCAGTATATGAAAGGGAACTCTTGGCTCTAGTTCAAGCTATTTAGAAGTGGAGGCACTATCTGCTAGGGAGGCATTTCATTATTAGAACTGACCAAAGGAGTTTAAAATTCTTGACTGATCAGAAATTGTTCACTGATGAGCAGTTCAAATGGGTTGTAAAATTGGTAGGCTTGGATTTTGAAATTCAATATAAGCCAGGTAGTGAGAATTCTACAGCAAATGCTCTATCTAGAAGATTTATGTATTTAGCCATCTCTATAGTGAGTCATGAAGATATGGACAATTGGGTTCAAGAGGTTCAGGGAGATCCTAAGTGGAGGAAAATAATGCAGGATCTTCTAATTTCTCTTACCGCTCATCCAGGGTTTGAGATCAAGAAGGGGGTGTTGTACTACAAAGATAGGTTGGTGATATCTCAGGCTTCAAACAGGGTCCCTTTGATTATAGCTGAATGTCATGAAACTCCTATTGGTGGGCACTCAGGGTATTTCATAACATACAAGAAGATCTCTAGCTTCTTGTTTTGGGAGGGTATGAGGAAGGATGTCTAGGAGTTTGTAGAAGGTTATGATACTTGCCAGAGGAATAAGTACTCCACCTTAGCTCCTGCTGGATTGCTTCAGCCTTTACCTATTCCTCAACAGGTGTAGATGGACATATCTATGGACTTCATAGGAGGACTCCCTAGGGTGAAGGGTAAAGATACTGTATATGTTGTGATAGATAGATTAACTAAATATGCTCATTTTTTTGCTTTGGGACATCCTTATTCAGCAAAGGAAGTGACTACTCTGTTTGTAAGAGAGGTGTTGAAGTTGCATGGGTTCCCTAGCACTATTGTCTCTGATAGGGACCCCTTGTTCTTAAGCCAATTTTGGAAGGAGCTTTTTAGAATGGCAGGAACTCAATTAAAATTAAGCACATCCTACCATCCTTAGACTGATGGCCAAACTGAGGTGACTAACATGTGTTTGGAGACCTACTTGAGGTGTTTTGCAGGGCTTAAACCCAGACACTGGGCAGATTGGTTGCATTGGGCTGAATTTTGGTTTAATTCAAGCTATAATAGTTCAGCTGGTATGACCCCTTCCAGGGCCTTGTATGGGAGAGAACCTCCTATATTATTGAAGGCTTGAACTATCCATTCTAAGGTGGAAGAAGTCAACATGCTATATACTTAGAGGGATGACATTTTGGAAGAATTAAAGAGTAATTTGGCTAAGGCTCAGAATTTGATGAAGCAGTATGCTGATAAGCATAGAAGATTGGTAGTATTTGAGGTGGGTGATTGGGTTTTCCTCAAGCTGCAACCATACAAGATGAGGTCTTTAGCTGCTAGACCTTATGCTAAGTTGGCCCCGAGATATTATGGACCTTACAAAGTAGTTAAGAGAGTAGGATCTGTGGCTTATCACTTGGAGCTACCTCTGCACTAAAAAATCCATCCAGTCTTCCATGTATCCTTGTTAAAGAAAGCTCTTAAGCCTGATCAACACCCTCAACCACTCCCACCTATGCTGAATGAGGAATTAGAATTGGAAGTGGAACCAGAGAAGGTCATAGACAGAAGAGAAGATGAGTGAGATAATGAAGAGGTACTGATCAAGTGGCAGAATTTACCTGATCATGAATGCTCTTGGGAGATGGCAGCTACACTACAAGACAAATTTCCTAATTTCCAACTTGAGGACAAGTTAGAATGTTTTTAGGGGGGAGTATTGATAAGGCTAATACCATACCAATGATTAAAAACGTGTATAAAAGAGGAAAAAGGAAAGTTTGGATAGAATAATCAACTTTCCCTTTCTACCCTTGGGTAGTTAGAATTAGTTAGGAAACTAACTGCTATTAATAGCATAACAGTTAGGAGGGAAATGGAGTTTTTGGGGATTAACCAATCTGATTCAGGAATCAGTGGTAGGGAAAAGGGATCCAGAGATCCTTCTATGTTTCTAAACTTGTAATTCTTCTTCTTTCTCTCTCAATTCAATAAAATCTAGAGCCCTGCCAATAATTCCACTGATTCTGGCTTAGGGACATTTCCTTTCATTCTCTTTTTTTGACTCGAATAGATACCAGTGTCTATCAAGAGGTTAGGACGTCCTCACAGAAAATAGAAGGAAACGACTAAAGCAAGGTGACAGAGCCATGTGACAAAGCATGTCAAACCCTTTGCATGGCTACCAAAGAAACACAACTAATAACCCATGTGCCGAGCACCAAAGGGATGACAAAAGAGTAACCTTATCCCAAAAGAAGTTTAGAGACATGATCGACAGTTTTGATGTTCCTTAACAACCATATACAACAGAGAATAGTGAAAATGGAGCATCGTCAGTTGCCATAGAATTTGGGCATCTTTACGTCAGCCAAAACCTCCAAATTTAGTAAGGAAAAAGTATGCAAGTCAATAGGGAAGATCCAAGACTATTCAATGATCCAAACAACCCATTAGTGTGAACAACTCATTATAAATAGGAGACAAATTTGTCTAAGGCCTGCACTCATGGGGCATGTCATTAGTGTGAATTCTATTAAGAACAAAAGTCAAGACTAAAGCTTTAACCTTTGGGTGGCTTTGGATTCCGAAATAAGTTTATCCGAAAGGGAATTATTAGTACAATAAGAAATAGTCGACATCAACAACCAAACTTTAGTCTCAGTATGTGAGGTTCGCTTATTATGAGAAATAGTAAAAAACATGAAAAATGATTTACATGTGAACATTCACTCCTTAGGGAACAATGATCCTAGCTCTAGAGTCAAAAATTGGAGAGATGAATATAGTCAGCTAAAATCAAATGAGACTATAGCTCATTAACCTTTGTCATGCAAATTTAGAGTAGAGTGGACAAACAGGGGCATTTTGCAAAGATGATAAACAAAATTCTTGCCAAGGTCTTGTATCAAGCTATTGAGTTGAATTTGCATATAGTACATACATTAAATAACTTTTTGAAGGGCAAATGTACTCAGAAAAATATGCGTTGGATCCTCTATATTATCACACAGTAATTAATGAGACCGATTTCCAATTTACTCATACAATTAATATTAGCATACAAATATACTCTTCAAACATAAGAAAGTACCAACACTTAATTAGTTCTTATTAGGGAGCTATTTTTCTAAAATCTGCATGATTATGAAATCCCAAAGTGATGCTTATCATGGTAGGATCGATCAATAATTACGTTCCATATATGAATGGTGTACACGTATAAAGTTTAACACTTGTGTCAATTTAGTTATATTATATATAGTAAATTAAAAACAGAGTTTGGGCACGTGCTTCTGTGCCTGCATAGGCCCCATTCTATATAAAGGATTGTTCTAGACCTAGGAGCCCCACATTTGCATTGGATGCTGCTCCAGGAGTCGCAACGTTGTCGGCTTTGAGATACTTCCCTAGCGTGAAGTCTTTTTAGATATCTCCTCCTTTTTCTTCTCATGGTAGGGAATATCTGATGTTTACGCAGTACTGGCTTTCAGAATCTCAATTTTCTATGTAACCTTTCCTTGATCTAGTTTCTTATGTGTTTGAATTGTTTCTTTTGCCGCTTTGCTAGTTACCAGTGTGAATGTTCTTACTCGTGGTGAGAAAATATGATATAATATTATTATTATTTCGAATTTGTTGCGAAAATCATTTTATAGATTTAGCTGATTCAGGACGGCTCCAGACTTTTATCCCTCTTATTCTATCATAGATTATAATCTGGTTGTTTTGTTCTAGATCTATGCAATCTGACTGGAGGAAACTTGATTCCAGGTCTTGTCCTTGGGAGATGTTCATCTAGATGAAGAACTGCCATAACTGATTCATATTTGTGTTGTTCTGGCTGGTTTGCTATTCACATCTGCTCATGATTTCAATGTTGATGTTTGGATCTTGAAAGCTTTTAAATTTGAAGGTGGCTCGATTTAACTTTGTTGCTATTGATGCAAAGTGGAATGCTTCTGTAAAACATTGGTTGTCCTTGACGATGTTAACTGTTAAATGTTATTTCTTGATTAAATTGTTTTATTTGCAATACAGTGCATCAAAACTTGTTATTACAACAATATTTGGATAACATGTGTAAATGTTTTCAAATTTTCTTTGCGTTTGCAGCATGAATCATATATTAATTGTTGTCTTCAGCACTAGTTGGGTGTCCTGTGAACTGCACTTAGTTTTTTTTATCTAATTATATCTTCTCATGTCCTTTGCATCCATATTTTCATTCACTTCTTTGTGGTAAGATGCCCCTAATGGTGGGTTGAAGCTATATTTCTCCTCTAGATGCCTAGATCAAGTGCTGGAGCATGCATGATGATACCTAGGTAGACAATATGATGTGGTTAGCTCCAGTTTTTGGAACTTTTTACTTACCCATGTATTAGTTCTATACATAGTGCTGTGCACTGAGGTTAATAAGTGCCCTGAAAATGGGTAATTTCATTAATATCACACTTAAAACATAATAAGTCAAATATTAGAGTAAGAAAGGGACTGGATGTGTCAATAGTAATAACACAATAATATGTCCCTGTGTGTGCATGCATGTATGAAAGTCATTTTAGCTCTGTTGTTTCTGATCTGAAGGGTTACTTTGGCATGAATGATAGAGTAAATAGTAGAAAACAGAAGCTCCATCAACAGTTGAACTGTGTACAAACTACCCTTCTATTCGTATTTCGTTGGTGAAACCTGAAATTTTATACTAGTCCAAAGTAGTCTGCTCTTTTGCTATTTTTGTTCTGTTTTTCGGTGAGTCTTAGCTGTATTGTTTATATTAGTTAATCTTCCCTCTATTTCTACCAGAGACTTGCTTTAAGTTGGTTGTTATTTCTGTCCAGAATACTCCAGAAAAATGGCCATTCAGATGATGCTTCATGAAGTTCAGAACTCTTTCAGGAGTTCCTGAAGTCTGGTCCAAAGAAGGAACTTCTTTGAACGTGCATTGGTAAAGACAAAAAGAAAGTTTCATAAAAAATCAGGATGTCTGACTCTAAGTCAACTGGTAAGGTAATTAAGAAACACGAATCCAAAAAAGTTTCCAGTCTTGGCCATCAGCCTCCTAGGAAGCAACACCGCAAGGGTGAAAACCCCACAAGGCTGATATCTACTGATCAGTCTTCTGATTTTGGACATTCAAACTCTTGGATCTGTAAAAATGCTGCTTGTAGGGCGGTTCTATCTATAGATGACGCATTTTGTAGAAGGTGCTCTTGCTGTATTTGTCACCTGTTTGACGATAACAAGGATCCTAGTCTTTGGGTGGTGTGCACATCTGAATCTACTAAAGGGGGCTCCTGTGGGCTGTCTTGTCATATTGAGTGTGCCCTGCAACGTGAAAAAGTTGGAGTTGTTGATCATGGGCAACTGATGCAGCTAGATGGTGGCTACTGTTGTGCATCCTGTGGTAAAGTTACAGGGATACTTGGGTATGTTTTTTTCCTTACCTGTTGAGCTTTGGATGATATATGTCCTCCCTTGCCACTTTTCTATCATTTTAGCTAGGTTTTGGTGAATGACTATTTCTGTCTTTCAACAGCAGAACACTTATTGGCTTGCATTCTCAGTGCACTATTGAATAAAATCATTTAAGAAGGATTTGCCTTATGTTTCCTGCCTCTTCTCTGTCCATCACCCACTACCTTGACATGCTTACAATAATAAAAGCAAACATGTCTCTATTTCAGTTTTTGTTAACCTTGATGGCTTTTTGAAGAGATTTTTATATTGAAACAAAATATATGTATGATATAATCACAAATCGTTGCAACTTAATGGCTCATACTGGTAAGTAGGTTTCCAGCCCTAGGTTGATGAACTTAATGATTCATGTTTTATAATAGCAGATGCTGGAAAAAGCAACTAATTATAGCAAAAGATGCCCGGCGTGTAGATGTACTCAGTTATAGGATATATTTGAGCTACAGGCTGCTGGATGGGACATCAAAATTTAAAGAATTGCATCAAATTGTAGTAGAGGCTAAGGCTAAACTGGAGACAGAAGTCGGTCCAGTTAATGGTGTTTCTGCGAAGATGGCACGAGGCATTGTCAGCAGACTATCTATTGCCAGTGACGTGCAGAAACTCTGTTCTCTTGCTATTGAGAAAGCTGATAGCTGGTTGGCCACTGTTCCCAGTGTAAATCCAGATTTCACAGGTTTGAAATAATGCTCTTAGCTTTTGTTTACTCAATTTATTTTCTTACCTTTCAAGCCAGTCTCAAATAATTTGGTACACAATGACATTTTCTTACTCGCAGATGGTTCACTTCCTGCTGCTTGCAAGTTTTTCTTTGAAGAGGTAACAGCTTCCTCAGTCAAAATCATTTTAATTGAAATATCAAATGTATCTTCTGAGGACATCAAGGGGTACAAGCTCTGGTATTACAAGAATGGGGAGGAATTGCTCACAAAAGAACCTGTTTCTGTGTTCCCCAAATCTCAGAGGAGGATTTTGATATCCAACCTTCACCCTTGCACTGAATATACTTTTCGGATTATGTCTTACACTGATTCAGGTGATCTGGGCCATTCCGAGGCCAAGTGTTTCACTAAGAGCATCGAGATAATTCAAAAGAATCCCTCTCCCTCTGTTGTTATGAATCAAATAAAAGAGAATCTTCAAACTGGAGGTAGTTCTTCTGGCTCCAAAATGGATCTCCATTCGACAATGGAAGATTCTGGATTTAAGGTTCGAGACCTTGGGAAAATTTTACGTTTTGCTTGGGCTCAAGAGCAAGGTTACTTTGAGGAGTTTTGTTGTGGTGATAAGAAAATTTGCGGTGGACAAAGTAAGATTGTCAAGCCAAAAATTCCGGAAGAGAAGTTGCCTCCAGTTTCACGAGACCTTGATTTAAATGTTGCTTCAGTTCCTGATTTAAATGAAGAGCTAACACCTCCTTTTGAGTCTTCCAGGGATGAACATAATGGTTGCACTTCACTGCAGGCAGTTGAGGCAGATGATGATGCTGCTTCTCGTGATATAGAGAAAAATGGTTTAGCAAGATCACATGGGAGTGGTGACTCACAAACCTGGACCCATGGTCCTGCCAGAGAAGTGCCAGCTGTTGAGTCTCATGTAGACGCAGGTCGGAAAAGGATAGCAAGCAGAAATGAAGAGACACATGATTGTGACAGCACTTTGATAAATGGCTCTCCTTTATGCAGATCTAGTGGTTCAATCTCTTTGGATGAGAACTTTGAGTATTGTGTGAAAGTAATTCGCTGGCTAGAATGTGAGGGTCACATCAAACAGGAATTTAGGTTGAAATTGCTAACATGGTTTAGTTTGAGGTCGACGGAACAAGAACGCAGGGTGGTTAATACCTTCATTCAAACTCTTATTGATGATCCGAGTAGTTTGGCAGGGCAACTGGTCGACTCTTTCTCTGACATTATATCCAACAAGAAGCCAAGAAATGGATTCTGTAATAAGACTGTGGAATCAAATTAAGGGTGTGGAGTCCTGTTATACAAGTTTGCTATTTGCTTGGAGCTCTTACCGTAACTAATTCATGTGTCAGAAAATCACCCGATTGTTTTTGCCTCCCTGTACAGGCATTTTTCATTAATCACCTTCAAAGTGATTCATTTTTATTGCAGGCAAGTTGTCTTGCTAAAAAAAGACTTGCATCAATGTTGCAGAAACAGAAGCTCATTTACTCTGGGAGGGAGGATCCGTGAAGTTTAAGGATGTAGAATGCATTTTGCTATTATCCTAAATTACTGCAATTATTTTCTGCTATGAATTTGAGTATCGTAGTTATTATTATTGAACGTTTCTTCTCATAACCTTTATTTGAAGAAGTTACATGATATGATGGCAAATTTATTCAGACATGCTATTCTGTTGTCTAATCTCTAGATTAGCCTTTCTAACCTTACTAGGGATGACAAATTGTTTATGTCCATGTTGGGTGCATTTTACTGATAGAATGGAATAGGACAAGGGCAAGGAATCTAACATTTTGGTTTCATTAAAAGGTGCAACCAACAGGAACATAACACAACAACTAT
This sequence comes from Lupinus angustifolius, assembly GCF_001865875.1. Taxonomy (NCBI): domain Eukaryota; kingdom Viridiplantae; phylum Streptophyta; class Magnoliopsida; order Fabales; family Fabaceae; genus Lupinus; species Lupinus angustifolius. Next base: position 10,539,748 of record NC_032014.1, on the reverse strand, counting down.
TTGGTTCTATCTATAGATGACGCATTTTGTAGAAGGTGCTCTTGCTGTATTTGTCACCTGTTTGACGATAACAAGGATCCTAGTCTTTGGGTGGTGTGCACATCTGAATCTACTAAAGGGGGCTCCTGTGGGCTGTCTTGTCATATTGAGTGTGCCCTGCAACGTGAAAAAGTTGGAGTTGTTGATCATGGGCAACTGATGCAGCTAGATGGTGGCTACTGTTGTGCATCCTGTGGTAAAGTTACAGGGATACTTGGGTATGTTTTTTTCCTTACCTGTTGAGCTTTGGATGATATATGTCCTCCCTTGCCACTTTTCTATCATTTTAGCTAGGTTTTGGTGAATGACTATTTCTGTCTTTCAACAGCAGAACACTTATTGGCTTGCATTCTCAGTGCACTATTGAATAAAATCATTTAAGAAGGATTTGCCTTATGTTTCCTGCCTCTTCTCTGTCCATCACCCACTACCTTGACATGCTTACAATAATAAAAGCAAACATGTCTCTATTTCAGTTTTTGTTAACCTTGATGGCTTTTTGAAGAGATTTTTATATTGAAACAAAATATATGTATGATATAATCACAAATCGTTGCAACTTAATGGCTCATACTGGTAAGTAGGTTTCCAGCCCTAGGTTGATGAACTTAATGATTCATGTTTTATAATAGCAGATGCTGGAAAAAGCAACTAATTATAGCAAAAGATGCCCGGCGTGTAGATGTACTCAGTTATAGGATATATTTGAGCTACAGGCTGCTGGATGGGACATCAAAATTTAAAGAATTGCATCAAATTGTAGTAGAGGCTAAGGCTAAACTGGAGACAGAAGTCGGTCCAGTTAATGGTGTTTCTGCGAAGATGGCACGAGGCATTGTCAGCAGACTATCTATTGCCAGTGACGTGCAGAAACTCTGTTCTCTTGCTATTGAGAAAGCTGATAGCTGGTTGGCCACTGTTCCCAGTGTAAATCCAGATTTCACAGGTTTGAAATAATGCTCTTAGCTTTTGTTTACTCAATTTATTTTCTTACCTTTCAAGCCAGTCTCAAATAATTTGGTACACAATGACATTTTCTTACTCGCAGATGGTTCACTTCCTGCTGCTTGCAAGTTTTTCTTTGAAGAGGTAACAGCTTCCTCAGTCAAAATCATTTTAATTGAAATATCAAATGTATCTTCTGAGGACATCAAGGGGTACAAGCTCTGGTATTACAAGAATGGGGAGGAATTGCTCACAAAAGAACCTGTTTCTGTGTTCCCCAAATCTCAGAGGAGGATTTTGATATCCAACCTTCACCCTTGCACTGAATATACTTTTCGGATTATGTCTTACACTGATTCAGGTGATCTGGGCCATTCCGAGGCCAAGTGTTTCACTAAGAGCATCGAGATAATTCAAAAGAATCCCTCTCCCTCTGTTGTTATGAATCAAATAAAAGAGAATCTTCAAACTGGAGGTAGTTCTTCTGGCTCCAAAATGGATCTCCATTCGACAATGGAAGATTCTGGATTTAAGGTTCGAGACCTTGGGAAAATTTTACGTTTTGCTTGGGCTCAAGAGCAAGGTTACTTTGAGGAGTTTTGTTGTGGTGATAAGAAAATTTGCGGTGGACAAAGTAAGATTGTCAAGCCAAAAATTCCGGAAGAGAAGTTGCCTCCAGTTTCACGAGACCTTGATTTAAATGTTGCTTCAGTTCCTGATTTAAATGAAGAGCTAACACCTCCTTTTGAGTCTTCCAGGGATGAACATAATGGTTGCACTTCACTGCAGGCAGTTGAGGCAGATGATGATGCTGCTTCTCGTGATATAGAGAAAAATGGTTTAGCAAGATCACATGGGAGTGGTGACTCACAAACCTGGACCCATGGTCCTGCCAGAGAAGTGCCAGCTGTTGAGTCTCATGTAGACGCAGGTCGGAAAAGGATAGCAAGCAGAAATGAAGAGACACATGATTGTGACAGCACTTTGATAAATGGCTCTCCTTTATGCAGATCTAGTGGTTCAATCTCTTTGGATGAGAACTTTGAGTATTGTGTGAAAGTAATTCGCTGGCTAGAATGTGAGGGTCACATCAAACAGGAATTTAGGTTGAAATTGCTAACATGGTTTAGTTTGAGGTCGACGGAACAAGAACGCAGGGTGGTTAATACCTTCATTCAAACTCTTATTGATGATCCGAGTAGTTTGGCAGGGCAACTGGTCGACTCTTTCTCTGACATTATATCCAACAAGAAGCCAAGAAATGGATTCTGTAATAAGACTGTGGAATCAAATTAAGGGTGTGGAGTCCTGTTATACAAGTTTGCTATTTGCTTGGAGCTCTTACCGTAACTAATTCATGTGTCAGAAAATCACCCGATTGTTTTTGCCTCCCTGTACAGGCATTTTTCATTAATCACCTTCAAAGTGATTCATTTTTATTGCAGGCAAGTTGTCTTGCTAAAAAAAGACTTGCATCAATGTTGCAGAAACAGAAGCTCATTTACTCTGGGAGGGAGGATCCGTGAAGTTTAAGGATGTAGAATGCATTTTGCTATTATCCTAAATTACTGCAATTATTTTCTGCTATGAATTTGAGTATCGTAGTTATTATTATTGAACGTTTCTTCTCATAACCTTTATTTGAAGAAGTTACATGATATGATGGCAAATTTATTCAGACATGCTATTCTGTTGTCTAATCTCTAGATTAGCCTTTCTAACCTTACTAGGGATGACAAATTGTTTATGTCCATGTTGGGTGCATTTTACTGATAGAATGGAATAGGACAAGGGCAAGGAATCTAACATTTTGGTTTCATTAAAAGGTGCAACCAACAGGAACATAACACAACAACTATTTTATCGACAAAAATACCATTTTCTACTTCACCTTTAATCTCTGAACCCCTCTTTACCCTCTATGAGTTCTCTCTCAGCGCCTTCTTCACCTTCTGGGTTTTCTGCTGCACATGGACTATGATCACCATACTTATTCAAAATTCTGCTAGACAGCAATAACTTCCAAGTCTCATTTGTTTCCAAATTTCAAACTCACTTAGCATTCTCATTTATTTCTAAACCACTCCCAATTTATCATGTTTAGAGTCAGTCGACCTATTAAAGATCGGCATGTAATGTAATTAGTGAGTGTACCGTTCCGTTTTTCCAATACCTACCAAATGTCGTGCATAATGTCTTGAGCTAACTACCACTTAATCCAAAAGCTAGCTTAATAAGTGAATAATGTATAAACTTCATAAACACTGACCTTACCATATCACTCCTTTACCAGAGCAAAGAACATCATGGATAAACAAAATAACATTTTTTTTCGCTAACAAAATAACTTATGCAATAAAACCTGTTTAACTAAGAAGTTTTCAATTATACGATGGGGGTAATGGCACAATGTGGAATTTTACAGGCTAATTTAACTTTATGGAGAAACAATAATAGAGAGGGTAAAATAGAGGGGCTAAAGAGTCACAACAATATTAAAAAAACATGACATTATTAAATGTTGTTTAATGTCACAAGCACAAAGCAAATACACTTTCGTTGTCACCTGAAAAAGCATGTTAAGTGTACTTGTATTTGGTGGAGCTCAACGCTTTCGGAATTGTTCACTCACATTTTCATTTTCTTCTCTCTCTAAATCGAAACCCTCTTTCTTCTCTTTTCGACCATTTGCTGCAATGGCCGAATCCGAACAATTCGTCAAGGGTACCGTTCACCCAAACGGCGTCGCTGTCATCACTCTTGATCGCTCCAAAGCTCTCAACGCCATGAACCTAGGTTTCTTTAATTTCTTTATTTCCCTTTTTCTTTTTGAATTTGAAGTGAATTACGATTATTTATGTTGATTGTTGAACGTAGAATGAGGAAAAAGAACTAGGTCTGTTGATCTTGGTATAACATGATTCTGAATTTTGGGTGAAATTGAGATTCTCAATATTCAATTGAAACTGATACTACAGCTACATGCGTTATTAATTAATATCAGTAATACTAAACTAATGAAGCGATTCGAACTAAACTCACACCAAATAATTACACAACATAAAGTTCTTACTGTAAAAAGAGAAGATATAAAGTATAATTAATTTGAAGCTGTGACAGCTAACTGAAATTTGGTTACGGTGGTTGAGGTGAAGCTAATAGGACCAGAAAAGGAAAGAAAAAGAAAGAATTTCTCTGGGTATGTGTAGAGAAGACTTGTACACACCTTAGAAGGAGAACAGGTTAGATAGAGATTAGCCTGATAGTTAGAGATAGAAGGAGACCACGAAAACTATAGGTGTGAAGCCATTAAAAAGGATTTAGCTTTAAATGTTTTGCATTGTTTGATCTATGTATCCAACCCACTTAGCGGTTAAGTCTTGGTTCTTGTATTTTTCTCTGGGTAGTTTTTTTCTTTTACCATTTTTATTTTGACTGCAAAATCTTTGAGTTGCAGATATGGATTTAAAGTATAAAAGTTATCTCCATGAATGGGAATCAGACCCGGCGGTCAAATGTGTTCTGGTTGATAGCAGTTCACCCCGTGCCTTCTGTGCTGGTACGATTGAGTCATTGAAAATTACATAACTCCTCCCCCCTTTTCTTGATAATTTTTATTGAAGCATGATTTGTAACTTTCTAGGACCATTTTATATTGTAAAGTTAGCTTGTTTTGCAGATATTCTGTTTTAGAATTGAGGTTATTTGGTTCAGTGCTAGGTAAGGTTTTTGAGAGTCACCATTGATGGTCAATGCAGGTATGGATATTAAAGGGGTTGTTGCTGAAATACAAAAGGACAAAAGCACTTCTTTAGTGCCGAAGGTCTCATTATATTATATGCTTTACCCTCAAGTGTATTAAGACATGCTTATCCCATGACTACATTACAGTTGTGATGTGCTTTGTTAGATATATTGGTTACATCTTTGTGAACATCATCATCTTCTGATGCCATACTACTGTTGTATTGTTTTTTGTTCCATCAAATAAAGATTTTTCTTAATTCTCAAGGACTGTTTACCTGGTAACCGAGATCTTAGTTTATCTGCAGGTGGTGATGTGAAGCAGATAACAACCAAAAACCATCTGTCAGATATGATTGAGGTCTAGTTGTGTCCTTGTAATTATGTGCTTCCAGATTCATACCCTTTCACTTTATTAAAGCCATCCCAATACAAAACAAATACCTTTCGTTTTGTTTTTGTGTGCTTATAGACCAATAATGGCTTAACTTCCAGTATGCTTGTATTGTCAGGACCGCTAATTTAGTAGACCACATTATTCATGACAAATTTGGCTCTAATCTCAACACTTAAGGCTTTAAAAAATAGAACAATATGAAATAATTGATAACCTACAGTTGTTGAAGATTTTTCATTCACAAATCCAAAATAAAACGAAATAAAGCATGCAACTCTACTCTCTGATTGAAGAAGCCATCCCTGCAAATTTATTTTGGTAAAATCACGAGGTATCCCCAGGTCTAATCACTGTGTAGGTATTGTTTTATCTCTAGTCACAAAGTGCTTCCAGTGGAGGTCCTACTAATGCACAACTTCTGTCATGTTACTGGGTTACCTCATGGCACAACCTTTTCCCTTGTCATTGAACTTCCTTTGGGTGTTTTACTGCACATGTCCACCATAATCACATATCATATTTGTCCGATTTTTCTCCCTTTTTTACCTGTTGGATTGCATTTTGTTTCTTACATATTGCTGTCAGCACTATGTGTTCTGTTGCATCTTGCACTTTTACATGACCCATTGTTAATTTACCCTCCCCCGACCCCACTACATGGGAGCATCATGCATTAGGCTGCATTTTGTTTTGTTGTCTATTTTATTTTAAAATTTACTATGTAAAAGTAATGTACCTATTATGCTGCACATTTCAGGTCTTCACAGCTGAGTATTCTTTGGTATGCAAAATTTCCGAGTATAAGAAGCCATATATAAGCTTAATGGATGGAATAACGATGGGTTTTGGAATTGGTTTATCTGGTCATGGTCGTTATCGTATCATAACAGAGGTATAATAGAGGCTTCATCTGACCAATAACTATAGATATATCATTAACTCATGAATTGCCATTTAAGATCTTTTGATGACTCCTCTTTTTCTAAAACATTTTCAGAGAACTGTTCTTGCAATGCCAGAAAATGGAATTGGCTTGTTCCCTGATGTAGGTTTTTCTTATATAGCAGCTCAAAGTCCAGGAGAAGGATCTGTTGGTATGTTTTTCTTATACTGAAGATTCCTAGTTCTTTATTGGTTTTATTTGACAAGCTAATAAGGACCAGATGAGTTGTTGAAGTAGCAATTGTCCTCTATGTAATTTTCTCTAAGACTACTTGTGTTCTATACTATTGAAGCATGTAGACGTGGTTTCGGGTTTCAGTTAACAAAATTATCAGTTTGCTTATATCCTTGGAAGGTTCTTCCAGTTGATTTCTATGTAATATCTAAATCACACGTTATTTGGAACATTTTACTAATTCCAGATTTGCAGGTGCTTATCTTGGATTGACTGGCAAGAGGATCAATACTCCTTCAGATGCAATATATGTTGGCCTAGGAACACATTATGTGCCATCTGGAAAGTTAGCTTCATTCAAGGAGGCCCTTTTAGAGACTAACTTGTATGTCATCATGAACTTTTGAATGGCTTTTGAAATTCTACTTGAAGATTGTCGCCTGTTTAACTTGTTCAGTGTAGATTGGATTGGACTCATGAAAATAATAATAACGCATCTATATGTCTATTTGGACATAAGTCGTTGCATGTACCACAAATTTCATCTGGTTTTGTATTTTTGTTGAAATAAATCAATAATTTATTATATGTGGCTATGTTATGAAATATATAATTGTGATGAGTGCATACATAATCTTTGTATATGATTATCGTTCACAAAGCTCGTTGGTCATGCAGTTCCCAGGATCCACATCAGGACATCAAAGTACTTTTAGCAAGACATGAGTCCAACCCCGAGTCTGAACCACAGTTGAAGTTGCTTTTACCTCAGATAATTTCTTCGTTTGGAGCAAATAAATCAATTATTCAGACAATTGAAGAGCTAAAACAGCACCAGTCAAGCACTGACCCGAAAGGTGTGCTTATTGACCTATTGTTTGTCAACATTATACCATCTCTAGATTCACTTATTGATGTGTACATTAAGCACTAATATTTAAAATTTTCGGTTATCATTTGTCCAGACGTTGTAATATTAATCTGCTTTTCTATTTCTAGTTGTGGAGTGGGCTAATGAAGCTCTCCAAGGCCTTGGAAAAGGTGCTCCCTTTTCCCTTTTCTTGACCAAGAAGTACTTTTCTGATGTTGCATCTGCAGTAGAGAAAAATGACAATGAGTTATCCACGGTAAGCATTTGTTTATTTGTTTATAGTCATTGTCCATCTTTTCAAACTTTAATATGAACTGTATTCATTCAGCTTACTGGCGTAATGAAAACTGAGTATCGCATTGCCCTAAGATCTTCACTACGACCTGACTTTGTGGAAGGTGTCCGTGCAGTATTAGTAGACAAGGATCAGGTTCTCTCTTTTTCTATAATTTTTATATTATCAATCTGGTAGACATATTTGAGGTTGTTCACTAAGCTACTAAATTATTCATGCAATTGATAATATATCCACAGAAAATAAGTATAGGTGTTACTGTAGGGTTTTATATTTTTAACTTGTTGGTTAATTTGAGATATTGGAGAAATGAAATCTTGCAAAATATGCTTTTCCGCAAGAATCTTCAGTTGAAATTTGAAAATAAGTATATCCGATTTTCTCTTCATATGAATCTGCAGTTATAATGTGTTTATCTCCGGTTTTATGATTAAGTTTATTTGTGCAAGTTCTTTCTGTGTGTTTGACTCCAAGCGCTATGAATCCTTTGATATTTCCACTTTGACCCGTGAACTTACTTACCCTCCCCATTTGGTATGTTGTTTCGCGCTTAACTGATATATTCAACAACTATTCCCCCGCAGAACCCCAAGTGGAAACCATCAAAATTGGAGGAAGTTGATCCAAGTGAAGTGGAAGCTCTCTTTAAACCATTAAGGCCAGAGGTTGGAGAGTTGGCTGTGTAACTTTAGAATGAAACTGCATTCTTTTGTTTTCACCAAATGCATTCCAGAATTGTAGACATTGCATCAAATAAACAGATAGTGTTATTGTTGAGTCTGGCCATCTGGGTCCATGGTGTTACTTGACCTTTGTTTCCTTGATGATAACATATAGTCATGATCTTGGAAACCAAAGGATGATGTTACATGGTAGGGATGAAGGCTATTGTTTCCTTAGTTTATATTTTATTTTCATCTTGTGGCTTGGGGAAATCAAAGAATTCCAAGGTTTTATGTGTAGTTGCATGAAGATATTTGTCCCAAACCAGAGCTTTTCAGAGTTTTGAATAAAATATTTTATAAAGATTATATATCATTTTATTTGTTTAGTACTGATTCATAGGAATTCCACCATCATTGCCTGTTCTATTAAATCCAACAAGAGTTGCTTAGGAACCATTTGATCATCATGATGGCACAGACAACACTACTCATTTGAACCATTTCAATTTTCTTTTCAAAAATGCTGCACCAAACTTGTCCATGCGTCCACGATCCCTTTTTCATTTTTAAGCCAACTCATGCCTTTGAAGCAAGATTCTGACTCTTAAATATTGGATTTGTTGATAATGGAATGAACAAGTTATATATAAGCTCCTTATAAGCTGCTATTGCTTAAACGGTGTTATACTGTAGTGACACTTAAAGCCAATAGAATGAAGAGGTTCTAGAACATTTACCAGATCCATGGCAATAACTACTCTCCAGTGCAAGTTTTATTCAGGAAGCAAGAGGACCAAAAATCCATAGACAATGACAGCCAAGTTTGAAATCACGAAGTACCTCGTAATAAATGTTTAATAAGTTCACAGATGAAGAAAACAAATTTCTCTGAATAACAGTTAAGTCTTCCTATGAACCACATACACATAATAATAGTTGTCCCATCACCTTCATGTTGTTTTCATATTAGATAATTTTAGACATTCTTAACCATATCTATAATAACATTTTATATATTTTTTGTTGTATTTTATGTGGTGTTCTATTCATGTCCTGTGTTGTGTTTGTGCTTCTTTGTTTTATCCAAACTATTTGTTTTTGAATTATTCAAAGTTATCACCAATGGTTACATTAGAACAAGGATGCCACAAAGCATGATGTAGTTTGTCAGCAAATGGAAATCATGAGTTTGTTAGAAACTGAAACCAATGAAAATTGAAAATAAGTCCGAGAGAGGCTACTATGTCCAAAACTAGCCATATAGTTACATATGAACTCCAAATTATATCTATTTTTCTTCTCACTGTTAGAAATCAAATAATAGGAAAGGAATTTGTATTTCATTGAATGAATTTAATGAGTTGGATTTCCAATTTATTATATAGAGAATATAAGAGACATAACTATTTTTAATTTCTAACTAACTAATTTATTTTACACATGTTTTAATCATAGAAATTAAATTTAGAATGATTACTTCTTATACAAGGTAAATGAGTTTATCTAATTACTAACTCAATATAATATTAATCCAAAATATCAAAATATATTTCAATGCTCATTTGTTTCCTTGCTTTTCTGTCTCTGTTCTTAACTTCAGGTTTTTTGTGTAACCAATAGTATCACCTCATCCTACGAATAAAGAATAAATATTGTTCACATGTATCGAACTCCTAATTTTCTGGTTTTTTTGAATATTTAATATGTTTTATATTACTAAATTAATGTTTTGTTGGTTTAGTTAATTTCCAGTTTGAATCACAGATTTAAAGATCAATGGAAGTTCCTAATCAGTAGTTGTTTGTGTTGATGGCGACACAACCATGGGGCCTCATTGGCCATTGATCTAGGAGCAGAAATTGAACCGATGTTAAACAAAATTAAGGTAGCTAATTTCTAATGTAAAAATCATCCAAAAAGATTAATTTAATGAAAACATAATAAGAAAAAAAATGTATGTATTGACATTGTAAGATATTTACATAGATATTATATCATATACCATTCATATTTAATTATTATTTACTCTTAAAAAATAATGTAAATGAATGGTGAATGATATTGACTGTGTAAATTTTTATATTGATACTAAGTACATATTACCCTGAAACATAATCTATGTGACTATTTTTTTTATGTAGGAATAACATAAATAAATGATGCATTTCATTTTTGTAATTGAAATTGTACTAAGAAATTTGGAAGTATTAACAAATATATCATATAAATAGTACAAAAAATGATACTACAAACACTTGTTTAACTTTTTTTATACTTCTTGTTTAAGTACAAGAGGAGATGCTATAAAAATTTAAAGAAATAAAATATGGTAAAAACTTGTTTTTATGATAAGGGAATTCTAATATCCTAATCACTTAAACCCTGAATTCATTACTGTAAGGATGGTAATAGGGTTGAGCGAAAATGAATAGTGATTTCCTGATTTTAAACTTGCAATATTTGAGTACTCACGCGGATAGCGATTATTTCACAATATTAAACAAATTTTTAATTTTAATTACATATTTATATTCTTTATAATAATTAATATATAAAAATAATTATTACATAAATAATAAAGTATTTATGATAAATTTATAATTATAATTAAATAAGTGTAATTTATTATGAAATAATAATAAATTATATAATCTTAAAATAATAATAAAATTTATAATATATAAAAATTAATTTATAAATATACAGATACTCAGGAGTCGTCATTATAGAACGCATTCCTACCATAAGTTATTAGTATGAATACCTCTTACAGATTTTTCCACATAGATAAGGTTTTTTCGTCATCCATACATAACTGATTGATTGACTTCATGTAACTTAAGAAATTCTTCATATGTACATGGTTTAAATCACATGGTTTACTACGTATATATAAAAACAAAACGTACCAGGTACATTACACACAGGACATTTTTAAATTTACGCAAAATATGTAACAAATAATATCTAAAAAGATGTATAACTAATTAATTCAATTATAATTTTAAAAATATAAATTGCAATAGAATATTTAAAAAAATGATTTACCGAATAATTTAAAAAATATATTTTTAAAATATTAAAACAAAATATAACTGAGAAATTACATGAGTCATTGGGGAGTAACCTTAGATTTTTAACCACTCTAAATAAAATATACTATAATTAAATATATAATAAATTAGTAGTGAACAAGTAGTAATTACAAATTTAGAAAATAATATTACACAAATCAGAACAAAATTTGGAGTTAGTATTAGTAATTAGAAAATTTTGTCTTGAAAAGGAAAATAGTTAGAGAAGAAATTAAGCAGATTTAGTATTTGTAAGAATTAATAGATGAAACCATTAAAAGGAAAAATATTTATTTTCAAAAGAAAAGAACTAATTGGAAAAAACGGTTACCATATTTGGAAATCTATTCTGAGAAGGAAATGTGACATACTAATAATGTGATATGAAAGTGAAAGACCCACATGCATACTCAATTACTCATAATGACTCACTTAATAGATGAATTCATTGCGATGAAATATATTTGTTTTGAAAATAAAGGAGTTAAATGGAAAACAATTACCATATTGAGAAATCTATTTAAAAAATGACAGGTGACATATTAATAATGAGATATATGACAATGACTAACTTTATGTAGAAGTTGTAATTCATTTTTGTGTCAATTAATGCTTAAATCAGATTCATGATTTGGTTCACTTTTTTTTGTTTTTACAAATATGAGATAATTTAGTTGGATCCTCAATTATTAATTATGAGAATAAAAATCTACCAAGAGATAATTTATCTCCTACAACCAGTAAAAGTATGATATGTATACTGTTTTGTTTAGTTTTAGAAATATTTTTATAGAAAATGATAAAATATGATATATGTCATGATTTTAGTAACTGAAAAAGATAAATTATCTCATTATATTTGGAGATATTTTATTCACATTAACTACTTAATTATGCTTAAACTAAATGAAATAGTAGTGAAATTTAACATTTTTAAAAGAAATGTAAGACATTTAATTTCTTAACTTAAAAAATATAAAATAGTCAAATTGACTTGACATTTCACTATTTTTCTCAAATAGGTATAAGTAATTTCAAGTACATAACTTCACGATCTAACTATTTCGCTCTTATATATCCTTCTCATCTTCAAGGTTTTGGGTTTTAGGACCTTCATTGTCATGTTGTTATTTCATAGTTGTGAATAAAAAATGCAACTTTATAACTTAATAGAAGAGAGCAATGGATCACCTAAATCTTTAGAAATTAGAAGACTTGTTTTTTTTGTTAATCTTTTTCTTTTTTTATTGTTTTGTGATGTTGTGCAAGCTCTAAATCAATATATTAATGACATTTCTCATGTAATTTTGGTTTATATGAAGAGTTTCTTACATACTCTTTGATGCATCACTTTGGTAGTATTTATTTAACATTTAAAATTATTATCGATTCAACAATTTCAATTTGACAACTAGTTAAGTGAGGATCTCCATTTGTTTGATAAAATGTTTCCGAATAATATAATTATTGCAGGCAAAAATAACGGAAACAATAAACTGATGAACTGAACCAAATAGAACGAATCCAAATACGGTTGAATTATTTCAATTCCATTTTTGACTACAAGGCAACAAGAACTAAATTGAACTGTTTTGTTTGCTCCAAATGTTTATCTCTTCCTAAAATCCATTATGCCAATACTTTCAAGAGTGGAGACTAATTTAATATTTACTACATAGATTTGATGATATTTTAAGTTAGCATTTAATTTATAAAATTAAGTCTAAAACATTAAATAAATAAATTAAAATGATAGATTAATTATGAAAAGGCATTTAAGTTTTAAAAAAAATCCTTCTAAAGAATTTATACATTAAATATAGTATTTACTACAATTTTTTTATTTTAAAGATTTAATGAAATGTTTTTTTGTTATATTTTTAACATATTTTTGGTACTACTAAATATATTTACTCACCTTTTAGGTAAATAACTAAATTTTTTTGGTGCATGAATGTCCCTCTCAACAAGTCGTTATCATGAATCGAATCTTTGACATTTTGGTTATCTTAAGAATCTAGTATGGCCTTAAACTATTAGTCTAACACTTTGTTGATTAACATAGTTGAATTTGCAATAGTTAATTAAACACTTTACTTTTTATTTATTTAATCAAATTTTATGTGAGTTAAATTTTTGGGGTTAGCCAAAGCCAATATAAACTTCAAGGCTTTATAAAAATTTGGAGTTGTGCTTACAAATTATTTTACAAAGAAGTCCTCCATGTAACATAATTCGACTCATGACCGTTTGCGTTATGAGTCAATTTTTTTATTAGTTAGACCAACTTTTAGTTTTATGTTTCAATTAGTAATCTATTAAATATTTTTGTATGATAACATTAAATATTTAATATAAAACATAACACAATATATAATATATCGAAGTGTTTTTTAATGCTTTCCCTGTATTAGTTTGTTTACCATAATATGCACCAATAAAGCGTGTTTACCATAATATGTACCCAAAAAAGTTTGTTTACCATGATATTATGTCCATGTTCATGAATATATATATATATATATATATATATATATATATATATGTGTATATATATATATTTATATTTGTTTGTTTACGCACGTGTCTTATATATATATTTATATTTGTTTGTTTACGCACGTGTCTTTATAATAGGTGAAGGCTGGTAAATAAAAAAAAAGCGATAACTCAAATTTGTGTAATAAATATATTATACATACAATTTATATAAATGTATGTATCTAACAACTAGTAAAGAAAATGTAAAACATTATGACGTAGATCAACTAGCGTGGATTATTCTAATTTAACTACAAGTGTTAGAATTTGAATTTTTACAAATAACTATAACTGTGTTAAATATTTAGTAGAGAAAGTTTTACTTTTTTTTTTGTTTCTCATATGTATCTCGCACGGAAGGCAATCTTGTCTGAGTCGGGAACATCCACAGGAATGTGATGCTAACTCTCTTAACGGACATTTTTTCCATCCACAAGACTCCAATCCGAAACATTGTTTAAGTAGAATCAAACATGTACTACTTGAACTAACGTCCTTCCGTAAAAAAGTTTTACTTTGATGATAATGATACTTTCCTTGAATATGATTGCATCCAATTATGGTTGAAACAAAAAAATAACGTAAAATTATCAATGCAGTCAATTAGTCTATATTACACTTACATGTTTGCTATCTTGAACAATATTTATTTAATATATTACAAAAATGAATTCTCCACATATGATTTTGGAAAAATATATTGTTTTTTTCCTAATTCCTATTAACAAAGTTGCACCCATTCATTTACAGTTCTAAAACATCTGTACCTGTATTTCTGGGTAAATTTATTGGGTAAAATGTGAAATTAAGTGGTACTTTAAATATTTATGGATTTAATTTATCTTGTAACACTATATATTTTAATAATCAAATTTGTGACATTGTGAACAATCAATTTGTCATTTTACTCTAAATTTATTCATTGGTATATATAGGATTAAATTACTTCTTTCTCTTCCTCCCTCTCTATTAATTCATTTCATGTTTTGCATCCTTTAATTTTGAACATAACTAAAGCATATCTCTTTTCACTCTCACAGATAGACTTTCAGCTTCTTGGGCAACAATTGTAACCAAACGCAGTGTCAGGTTTGATATTTCTTCAGCATATTTTGTTCTATATCTTCTGTTACATATGCTCTATATTCTCATGACATGGTTTTTTTGTGTGGGTTATATAATCATACTAGTTTGATAGCTAATTATTAATCATTGACTAGTAAATTTTTAATGAAACATATCTTGTAATAACAGTTCTTATATGAAAATGATGAGAAAAATAAATCTGAATATATAAAGATACATAAATTGCGTCAAAGCTTAAAAATTGTTTATGGTTATAAACATAACGAAGATTTTGCTGTTAGTTTATGTCAAGTGAGTTTACATGTATTTGTTAAACGTATAAAATTTCTTTAGCTTAAATCCCTTAAATGATGTGTCATTTTTCTCTTACTTTCTGAATAAAAATCCTCTAACTTTAACATCCCTTAAATTCTTTAGCTTAAATCCCTTGTTTAAAATGGAGGTATTTTTTAAACAAAAATTCTTTATACTATTAAAATTATTAAAGTAAAATTTGATATTTAGCATTAGCCTCCTGTTAATAAGATATATGGCAATTCCTAAGAATAAATTTTCAAACTTTAACATACCAAACAGTTTTTCAATAAGATATACAGTCTTACTCCCACTTTAGTTTGATTGTGTTCTAGGATGATGCAAACATATACCCTCTCTTTACCCTCTCTTTATTTGAAGTGAAAAAGGAAAGAGAGAAGAAGAAAAGAGAGAAATATAGAAGAAAAAGAAGAGAAAGTCCCTCCTCTTGTTTGATAGAGAAAAGAATTGATAGGGAGAAATAAAAAGTGGAGGAACTCAATTCATCATTTTTTGTTTGGACCATTGTGTCGTATCACTCAATATACTATATATTTAATATATATTAACTTTATATTTTCTGATTAATAAAAAATACATGAGATATATAGTGATACAAACTTTGAGATAAAAGATGTATTCATTTTTTTTCCTCTCTAAAAGAATAAAGAGAAATTGAAGTGAAAAGGGAAGGGCAATATTTTTATGCTTTCTTTATTTCAAAGATATTTTTGTCATTACAAAATAACTTCATTTCTCTCCCACCAAACATAGGTGAGAAAGAATAAAACACATTTTTATCAAACAACATAAAAATGTACTCTTTTTTTCATCTGTTTCTTTCTCTCCATACCGTCTTTCTCACAATTTTCATTCTTCACACTTTCTACACTCCGTAAATTAATTTGCCCTAGCTTACTAAGGATTTCAAGTTAATTATTTGTCATGTAATATATATTTTGTCCACAGGAATTGAATCAGGCACTCTCTGAAGTTGGTTTGGCAATGTATAACGCCATAGGTATGCCTTTTATATTTTTTTGTATTTCATAACATTCATAAGTACTAAATTATTTGAACCTGTCCTTTCTGAATGTCTGCATGGAATATAACCCATGGATAAGGAATGTTGATGACTTTACCTTAATTATTATTAATTTGGTAGCTGAATTAGTACTCATAATCTTTGTTGATATATAGTATAATTAACTATCATATATCTATGGCTATCAAAATGTAATTAGTATAAATAAGTTGCTTGGAAGTTCTAGCTCCTTTTTGTTGGACAGAACCAATTATGTTTTGTCTTTTTATCTTTAATTGTTGATTAGAATTTTTTTCTTCAGAAGATGTGGTCCTGATGGAACAAAGAGCCCTTTCTCCAACAAACATGGATGAAATCAATGAGCTAATAACGGAGCTCCAAGGTGATGATGCAAGGGATAGTGTTATACCAGAGACTAGAAGGGAAATATTAGAAGGGAATTATGTGAATGATGTTATAGCTTCCATGAAAGATGAAGTTCATATTTTTTCCCCTATGAACAATGAAACATCAGAAATTAACAAAGTCTCTGCTGCTGGAAAATCTCATGGCATTCAACAATCATCAGAGTCTAATGAACTATTATTAAACAATTCATTATATGCAGAACCTAAATTATCAGCAAGTACCACATTTTGGTCATCAGTGCTTCAAGAATTTGGTGTGGGCAATCCCTATATGAATGTGAAAAATCCTCTTATAAATTCGTGGACAAGTTCAGGTTCTCCTTCAAACTCTTCACAATCCATTGCTTTTTCAAGTGGTACCACAGAATCAATTAATTTACAGTGTCCTAAAGTAATTCCAACTAGAGGTGTATTCGCATTAGCTCCGGATCATGCTGTGAATTCAACTTCTACAGTACAATTTGGTCCCATAGCTTCTGATTATGTTCAACCATCTTCATCATCTTGGAACCAAATGTGTCCCTTTATTGGAAATGCCTCAACAAGAGTTTCAGGACTTTTGGGACAAAACTTGTTTAGCCATAAAAGGGACCGAATGAGTGCATTTGGTTCGGTTTCACCCACAACCAGAGGAATGCCTCAAAGATTTGATCCACCATCAGTGATTCCTTCAGTACCTATGGAACTGCAACTAGATTATGTGCAAACTTGGGAGGTTAGTTAACCATGTTTAGGTTATACAAAAAAAAGTTAACCATGTTCTATTGTCAAACAATGCTATGATGATTGTAATAGCTGAAAAAGAATCCATGTCACATGCGCTATAAATGGTTGGAAATAAATTAGGTACAATGTATCATAAATATTTTTGCTAGACAATCTCTTACTAGATTGAAAAATAGGTAGAAATTTTGAATCATTTATGAATCACAAACCCTAAACTCCAATGACACATTATATTTTACGTTACTTTCCTTTGCATGAGAAATAATTGCTATTTAACCAGGGAAGCATATCGGAAATACTTCAGAACCGTGCCATTTCTTTTATGGAAGCAAGGGTAAGTAAATTAGAATCAATGTATGGAAGAAACTTCTATTTTTATACCTAAATCTGTTATATCATTTGGACTGTGGAAATTACTGGAATAGTTGCAAAATGACTGAATTCTTTTCTCTATTTGTCTAATGAAACAGGCCTACAAGAAAGTAACAACACGCGACAGGTAAGTGGATCTTTGCTAAGAAAATCAGATCTACTTGGTTTTACATTTCTTGGAATAAACATCTAATCTAAAAGTTTTAAGATCTTAAATGATAATTGTAATCACATGATTAAATGTTAGAAGCGAGCTTATTAGGAATTTAGGAGTGGACAACGTTGTCCCAATACCATCCCTTAAATCCAATTGGGTAGTTGTGACTTGTCTTTAATCTCTAGCTTGTACTTTAAGTTCTTCAAGCCTCAAAGGTCATTGAGTGGACCCAGTAAAAGTTGAATGATAATAGTGAGTGCAGTCTTAATATGTTAAGCGGGAGAAAATAGAAGTGAACTCAATATTACATATTAACTCAAAACTTTAAGTTTTTGGATCTTGTTTCATTTTATTTGATGCAATACTTCTCATTTCCAAACAAATGTTGACCTCTAGATTCCAGTTTTCAACAAAGATTGACATGGGAAAATAATTAAACTCGCACATCGTTTTCATAATACCATTTTTTTATAACATTGACTATAAAATAGATGTGAGTAACATGTGTGGAAAAGTAAACTCACTACTATCTTATTTATGTAGCCTTACTGTTGGGTGGCCACAACTGTTACAGATAAACCGTACAATACGACAAAACATCATCAGCAATTCAATGAGGTAATTCTATTATCACTACTTCGTTGCTTGGGTTTACATTGACTATATATATATATATATTCTAACATTGATTAGTTTTCCTTATTATTATGAATAAGTGCTACATATCCAACATCAGAGTACCTGAAATAATTCTTACTATTTGACTCTAAGAAAGAGAGTTCAATGCACTAGACTTTTTCATAAAGAGGTTTTGGGGAAAGTATATATACAACTTTACTTGCTAAGAGGATAGACAATTTCTAAAATTTGTATCTATCACTTCTATGTCAAAATGCACCAACTTTTGCTATTGCTCTTGACTCTATTTAAGTGATTTTAGTTTTTATATACATTTTATATGTAAAATTGTAATGACTTGTATGTATATTAATTTTGTGTAGTCATATTAACAAAGTTGTGTATGCAGCATAACAAGCAGCATTTAAATAGAGTACTACTCACTCTCTTTTACAATGATTTTGGTCAATTATTATGACGCTTATATTTAACATTTACATGCAGCACATATCGTGGACCTATAGATTATGTGATCTTTGAAATACTAGGGAGCAATGATGATTTACATGGCTGCCTTCGGAGTAGGGATTCGGTAAGTAATACATGCATATACACACATTTAGATATGCACCCAAGTTTCACAAGCTAGCTAGTACTTGAATATATGCCAATTTGAATTTCCCATTAAGTATATATACTTAGATATATATTGTCCCAAATATGTGCTAAATCATTAAAAGCTAATGACAGTTAAGAAAAAATAATGAATTTTAATTTTTTTTTAATTCACATAGCATGTTTTCATTTGTTTGAGGCAAAAAATTAAAAGATTATTGCCCCTAAAAATGATATCCACTAAGGAATGGATAAATTGGTATAAGCACAATCTCATTCACATAAATGTTACTAGTTTCTCTTTCCCTTTTTTGGCTTGTGCTTGGGATCTGCATATACTAATTAGTAAAACTAAAACAGTAATTAGTAACATATTGATGGTCTTTTATTTTTTGAACTAATGTTAGATTTTTATTCAGTGTGCAAAATTAGATCTACCTTCCCAGACACTATTATTATCTTCAACCAATGAGAGAAATCGCTTCATTGGGACAGTATTACAAGGGGTAAGTGAGATACCATATTGTTTCACATTAATTTCTTTGTTCTCTTCTTTGTTATTTTTTTACAATTGAGCTATACATTAAGTATACCTTTCTAAAACTTGCCCATTTTCTAATTGATATATTACAGAAGCATGATTTTCCAGCTCTGCAATTCACCTATGGATCTTCCTCTAGAGGGGTCAAAGCAATGCGATTAAGATAACAAGCATTCAAGTTTTCAGGGAATATCATGCAGATTGATTTTGCTTTTGCTAGTAGGTGCTGTGAGAATTTGTTAGTGAAAACATTTGTTTAAAGAAGCTAAGTATTGTTGTATAAGGACTTGCAATGTGTTGTCTTTTTGGAGTATGTGTGTGTTGTGTGGTATTTTCAGATTTTAGTTGTTTGAATTATAGTATTGAGGTGTCTATGTAAGTGACAATGTGAAACCAAAATAATGATAAGTTGTTCAAATCATATCTCAAATTCTATCTCGTATCAATAATAATAAAATAAAAACAAAAAATATAATGAATATTAATTTTTTTAATTAACATAATATTTTTATTAGTGCAATATAAAATTTTGTATATGTTTTGAGAAAACATATCCTCTTACGACAGGAGTGTCTCATATGATTAGGTAGATTTACATCTAGTTTGGGTTGTTCATTTGGTTTGGTGGTGCTTTGTTGTTTTTTGTTTTTAATTCAAATGCTTATCAATTATAACTCAAGTAGGTTAATTTTCATTTCTTATTATTGATATATTTTATCTCTATCAAATTCCAAAAGTTACTATCAAAAAGTTGGTCCAATAATTTAAAATCCTCGTATTAAAAATTAGTTATGAAATATATTTAATTAACACTTTCAAAAATTATTTATTAATTAAAAAGGGCATGTGACACATTAGAGATGATAGAAAATAACTCTAGTTCAAAAAAGGAATTATATTGTATGTTAAATAGTAAAATAAAATTATAGTAATATGTCAAAGTATTTAAAAACTTTCACACAAAAATTCCTAATTATGATTATCCTTTGTGCATAAAAATTAATAATGTCTTTTTTCATACTTTTTAACATAAGAATTATGTCTATATTCATTCACATTATTTATATAAATACACCGTTCAAATTTATATTTTTAGTTAGTATTTAATTAAAGGTTTTAGCCTTGTAATAATGATATAATATAGTAATATATTAAAGCATTTTTAAAATTGTTTACATATTAAGTTTTTTTTGGGAGTTTGCATATTAGTTTATTTACTATAAATCTATAATCATTTAATTGAATAATTAGTGACATGATATTTTGCTATAATTTTATAACATAAGAAATTGTGTCCATGTTCGTGCATATAAATTTGTGAAGATATATGTAATTTTTTGTCTAGGTAGATATATGTATTTATCTAGTTAATAAGGCTAAAATTGCGTGGTGTATATGAGTTCAAAAAATTGTGTATGCTGAATAAATTGTACAAAAGCGTAAATAAATACATGTATTTATCAAGAATGGGAAAAAGTATAGAATTACCACTTGTTGGTTGGATTGGGCTCAAGTTATCAAGATTTCCAATGAATAAAAAAACAATGACCTTTACTTCTATTAACAAAAGTCGATCTAGGTGGTAAAAAATTAATAAATTCACTTGGTGTTTATATTTTTTGATACTACTAAGGATATTTCTACTTTACAGTTAAAAATTAATTCATTTCGTGATTCGTGATTGTTTCTCCGAATATCATTTTATTGTTAATGTGATAATTGATAGATAATTTGTAAATATTCTATAATTAAGCACTCATAATTGTGAGGCATGCCCGGGCTTGGTGAACCACTTGATCAAACATGCTTAAACTTTAAATTATTATTAAAAAAACTTTACCTCTTAAATTGTTCTTAATTCATTACTTAAGTTGGAATATAAAATCATTTATGAATATGAAGATTCCCCACAAAAATGAAAATTAATGGAATTCTAAATAGATAAAAAGAAATGTTATATACATATTTCCATCTACCTACTTATTTATATATAAAAAATGTGTTAGTTTGCATTTCTGGTTTTTTAATTCAATAAATTTGATATTATTATGGGAACAATGTTAAAAATTGAATGAGATAATTTTATTGCATTATGTTAACTTTAATTTGCAGTTATCATATATTTCGAGCAATGATTAGTTTTCTTATATTATGATGAAAAAACGCTACTTACCTAACATTACAATCCTGAGATGAGAAAGATAAATTCTATTCAAGATACTGATATTTGCAAGAGATTCATTTCTGATAAAATCTTTATTTGGTGAGTATAACAACCTTATTCCATAGGGGAATAGACTTATTCTAATATTTAAACTTAAATCCCCACATCACAAGACACGAGGTAACAAATTGAAGAAGGAAAAGTGAATATAATAAATCTTTGGCCAATTATAAGATTTACATTAAAAAAAATGATTTGTTGGAGAAGGAAAAAGTGAATAATATTGCCTTTGCTTCTAGTGAGTTCAAATTGAAGACTAAACACAGCGCCATATGAATGTGGAAAGCACCATGTTAAAGAAAATTGAGTATTATTTCATTTAGTCTTTTATCGTGTTTAGTTAGGCTTCATCTTTGTCTTACTATATATTATCATATAAATAAGACTTATATCTTATACTTAACACACAATATCTTAGAATACATTCTCTATTTGCCTCTGTTTTGTTTACCTTATTCCCTTTCACCTTTATTTCTAACAAAAAAAATGCAGAAATTTTAGAGACAAGAATACATACAAATGTTTACGTGGTAGAAATAAAAACAATATACAAATGTAGAAATACATAGAAAAGACACCACTATTATAAAAAAGGAAACACATTGCATGAAGCTTCCTAGTAGAGCATGAGGAGAATAAACATATGTTGCCTTATATTCGAAATTGATAATATTATTTCCAAGATTTGAACTCATTACCTCCAAGTTACAAGCCAAGGAACCTTACTACTGCGGTGATCCTCACTCGAGGTCAAACATTTGCCCCTTTGCATCCATGTAGGTCCGTCCCTGGCTGGATGTAGCAATCAACATTCGTTTAAAAATGAAGCTGAATGAGCAGCATTAAGTGCAGGGAGGACTGGAATCTGTGCTAAATTCAAATCTGCACTCAGTTACATATCTGCTTTCAATTCTGGCAAAATCTAAAACTTTGATATTGTGTTTGGATAGGGGTTTTAATTGCACTCAACTGTAAGATTGTGTTTGCATTGGGATTTCAATTTCATCCTATTTTAAAATTCCCTGGCATCTTTTTGGTAAAGAATAGTTCAGACAATCTAAAATACATGAAAATTAAGATGACAGAATACATTTTCTTTTGCTAAATATTTACATGTAATGAAGATTACATTTGTACAGTGCAGCTCTATAATCAAACAAACATATATGTCCACTCCATCTATTCACACTGTACATTGACTTACAAGACAACTAAAATATTCTGTCATACTCTACTCATTTAGCTGAAACATGCCCTTTCTTCCTCAACCTTAAACCCCTTTGGTTCACTTGATTCTTTGGATTGGGCTCTACAAGCATCAAACGTGACATAACATATGATAAAAGTTCTTCATGATGGGAGAAGGTGAAGTCCAAATGAGCATATTCAAATTCATTATATGATACATCAACACCAGCATCCTTCATCAATCTATAGTGTCTCTTTACCATTGATGGTCTTATCACTGTGTCTTTCTGTCCACCAACCAAATCAACAGGAATGTTGATGAGTTCATAGTGTTCACCTAAGTCTAAAGGTTCAGGTGAACCATACACCTCCATATTAGCACGTACATTCCCATAATCAAACATTTTAAATCTTCTAGACCTCTTAATCTGTGCAAAATGTAGAGCAACATAAAAAGATACTGCTGGCATGTCATTCGTGTTGTAGTGTGGTAATCCTAAGACCCCAACCCAATCTGAACTATCACCACCAACGACATAACCCATTGAAGTTTGAACCAATCCTCCAAGTGCAGGTAGGTTCTGCAGGTCCCTAACTAGCTTGAAAACAAGCATACGGAAAAATCTTGTTGGTATGTAGAAAGCTGGGAAAATACGAGACAAAACTGGAGCAAGAGATAGTAATACACGCTCCACCAATGAGATTATAAGGTTTGAGTCATGATGAAAGCCGGCAGGTGACAATAAAATCAATCTTGAAAGTCTATGGGGCATCGCTTCTATCTGACGCATGATAACATACATCAACATAGCAGCACCTCCCAAACTATGGCAAATTGCACAAAGCTTGTAAAGCTGTTCATCATTAACTTCCTCCTTAATATCAGGTTTACTAAGCCTCAATTCAACAGTTTTTACTTCATGGATTTTTTCTATAATAGCAGGAATGTCCTTAGTCCCGTGCTCATTCATTGAGTACTGCCAGTATCTGCATTACATAAGTCCACAATATTATCATTTATGCTAGAGTATAAAATAATATGACATAAATTATAAAGGTCAGACATCAAATCGCAAATGTAATAATGGATTACTCTGAGAACTTACTGACGTGAAGAAATGTTCTTGTTAACATGTTCTCTAGAAACCAAACCACGAAAGTTTCCCAGAAAAACATCATATCCTACAAAATAAAAAAACTTCATGTAATAATTCCAAAAACTTATATGCTCTTGAAGTAAAAATATTATCTTGGCAAATATAACAAACCTTGATCATACGCTGCAAAAGCTGGAGAGCCAACAACACCATTAGATACCCAACTGAACCAAAAAGTGATCAACTTGTTAGACTCACTCTTACCTTGACCACTTTATGGGGTTAAATAGTATACATCAAAATATATTGAAACTGAGGTCCTAACTATGACCTCATGGCCAGTAAAGGAAAATTCTGGCATCTAAGACAGAACAGTGAACATCATTTCAATAACTGAAAAGTTTCATAACCAGCCAAGGCAAATGAAGGACAAAACGCAATAGAGAAAGCATGAGAAAATAAAAACAGTGAAGCTTCTATTCTTTGACAAGATCACAACTTGGTTAAACATTGCCCTGCACTGAGTAAAGCCGGGATAGTTTTAAGGCTTAAAAGGGGGGCCCCGTGCCCCTATATGATGTACAACTCCAGGATAAAATGATGCAATTTGTTACCTAACCTACTTCACAAAATATATTTATCTAATGTGGAAACCACGCTCAAGCAAAAACAAAAAATGCGTTTTTCAAGAAAAAAACATACTTAACATATAAGTAAGAGACAACATTAAAAACATTACTACTCAGTGCTCACCCCATTGAAGAGTCCAAAACCCCATGCTGAAGATAAACAGCTTTTCGTGCATCTCGCCTGTGAAGTCAAAATTACTAGCATTAGACACTGCACAACACAAAAAGTTTTTTTTTTCGGTAAAGAAAAATTGAATACACAATCTGATTATCATTTTTCCTTCATTGTTATCCATTTGTGATAATAACAATATTCAAAATGGTAATATTGTGTTACAGACATCTCAGAGGCAACCACCTCATTACATGATATTATAAATTCCAGTCCTATAACTGCTACATTTATGTCATGAGTGAGCCACAACTTCAGTTTAGAAAGGAATGTGACAACCAGGAAAAGACACATCCTAAAATACATAATTATATTCCAAATATCAAATGTAATTCATTCCTGACAACAAATAAATAGTTGAAGGATCAAGAGATGTCAATTGGTATCAAGTCTTAATTTCTGTAGTGATTTACCGTGGATAACCAGATTCAATTCAGTTAATTTAACTTTTGGAATATCACAGTAAGTTCAAAAGTCAAAGAGAATAGATAAATAAGTTTATAGAGATCCACATAATTTCCCTAAAAATGTATAATTTACCTAGGTATTCTTTCTAAAAGAAGAATATATCCATCAGCAGTGATCACATGAATAGCTTCGTACGGATACCTGTCACAAGTAATAGGATGAATCGTAAAGTGGACAAGCAAGATTACAAACAAAAAGCTCAAAAGTAAAGGCAGTTACACAATAGCCTTTACCCCATATCTGTTATGACATCCTGACATGTCCGGGCACCCGTGTTCAGAGGCTGCCGAAAACTTATAGTCCGCGTTGTAGTTGTTGGGTCATTCTTTCCAAGTGTAGCTGTAGAAATGGAGGTGTCCTCAATTTCACCATGCTCATCTTTTCCGCCCCTTTCATGAGATGAAAACACCCTTTTTAGTGTCTCAAAAGCTTCCGATGGGGAAAGTAGAAGATGTATTGCCTTGTGAACAACATCAAACGCGCGTTCTATAAATATCTCTAACTCTAGATGAAGGTCCTAATTGATCAAATAAAATTAATGAGAAACACAAAAATTACAATCACATGAAAATTGTCTAAAACAATATAAATAATCAATAAAACATCAGACAAAGTAATATGAAAAAAATTGATGCACAACCTCTATGACCCCATGTCTTCTATCAGTGGTACAGTGCATAATATGGTCTTTGAGGGTTTGCATCGTCGTATGTGAATGTACTTGTGAAGGGTGCTGATTTACAGAGACAGACAGTGTTTTCGAGAGCCAAGAAGAAGCTAAATGGAAAAGAAAAGGTGGAATACCGAATAAAAACTTTATAGGAACCAAAATCCAGAGTAAGATATAGTGGATCCAATCCATATGATGCCTATCATAATTGGAAAAACTAGCTCTAGAAGCTCTAGAACTTTGAGATTGAGGAGATTCAATATCTTCTTCTCCAGATGAGTATTCCAGGCTTGAAGTATCCGAATCCACAGAAAGTTCATGAATGAACTGATTAAAAGAGGATACGCCACTATAAAAAGGAAGACATAGCAATGAGAACAATGTCAGGAACAGCTTAAACGGGTGAAGAAGGCAACATTATTAAGTTATTAAGAAAAGAATCTATCCCAAATATTATAGAATGCAAAGTATAAACAAAATTGAAAAAGAATTAGAAAGCCAAGTACTTATAAATAAAAAGGTAGACATGATAATCAACTAAAGAACACTAAACATGATGTTTTATGACAAAAGATGAGAAAAAATATTCATGCAGGCATCTATTAACCAAAGTGATAATGGAAACATAAACATACTTTTCCATCCAACGTGGAAATCGCGGTCCACGAAAAGTTGGCCTGAGCTCCCAACCCTGAATACCTTCAAGTATAGTAGCTTTTCCAGGTAGTAAGCTCAACAAAAGAGCACATACTCCATTGATTAACCTCACAAAATTGTTCAAGGACTCGTAATTAAGCGTCTTCACTGACCTGACAATGTCAAATTCAAATTGTCATCCTCTCCTTATCTATCTACATATGAAATAGACAAAGCCACGACTCCAAATTCTTTATTCTTTTTGCTTGAACAGCAACTCTAAATCCTAAAACAATTATTATAAAACATAAAACATATAAATAAATCCGAGCCAATATTAATTGATCAGCAACTGAAGGCTGCAAGAAGAACCAACCTTTTCAACAAGACAACATCACAAATTTAATCAGAATTTGTTTTAATTAGCAATGGTCACATCACATGCACATACTAATCCATTCTCAAAGACAACAAATAAGCTCCCAGACTCCTACCATTCAACCATTTTATAATAAAGTGCAACGCAGTACACGAGACTCATAGGGTCTAAAGAGTAAATGTATGCAGTCTTACTTCTGAGACTTGAACCTCTACCGTTGCACCGAAACATGTACTCTAAAATGGAGAACAAGTTCACCAGGCTACGATTCAATCATTAACTACGTATAATTTCTAGGGTACCAAATATTCCCACAAGCATAGCTATGAGGAAAAATCATTTCCTACATAATTTAATAGAATTTTTTTTACTGGATCACCTGCATATATAATTTAATTTCAAATAACTATACATAATTAATTAAAATGACAAAATGTGCTTACTCTTTAGTAACAGCGAGGACGTTATCAACAAAACGTTGCATCCTCAAAACTGCTCTGTTATTCTTTCTCTTTCTTTCGATTAAACTCTCGAATTCGAAGCGCTTTGTTTGGACAACAACAATGAATCCAAATTCGAAACAGAGTAAATGCAAAATTGAATCCGCACGAGAAAAAAGAGCACAGGTTTTTGAATATTGAAACGATGAGGAAAATATTTCTGTTTTACGAGGGAGAGGGTAAAATCGGTATATAGATTTTGGGTCTACGTGGAGCTATGTGATATGGAACCTTCTCTTTTACGGTTATGTTATTTGTGATGATGATAACACGTGGCGTGTGGGACCCTGGATTTGGTAAGCATTTAAAGGAGAATCTTGGGAGTTAGATAAAGTGATTAACAAATAATTGAAATTGCTGACCATTGCGCATGGCTTACATGTGTGCCTTATAGGAGGGCTTTACTATGAAGATGTGACTTATTATGGGCATACATACAAGTGTCACTTTATTTGCAAAGTTTTATTTATTTCAAGATAAGGTTGGTTTTTTTGTACTATAAAGATTATTCACTTATTTTATAAATAATGAAATAATCTCTTTTAAAATACATAATTGTCTATTCTAATAAGTGTCGTTACTAAGAATTGAATTTTTGATATTTTGATTATCTAGGACTTTAATAAAACATCACTAATGCTCCTGGAAAACAAGCAATGCAAGACCCTAGACGAAATTTAATTCAGTTATATACATTTATTATATTATTTATTTATATTATATATTATTTTTTGAAGAGTTAATAATAATTAAATATAAATAATAGATAATAAAATAATAATATATAAAACTCATATACTATCATCGCATAATATTCTAAAAATCATGTAAGGATAGAAGTGACTTCCGTTTAATCATAAGTTCTTCTCGGTCTTTTAAAAAATAAGCAAGTTCTTCTCCATACATATTGTTAAATTTGAACTTGTACATCATGTATCAATAACTATTGTACTACAATGTATGTATACATTTCCAAAATTATCACCGATAACATGTATCATTAAGCAACTATGGAAAATATGATAAGATATCAAAGTTAAACTTTAATAGTATTTTGTTTGACAGTTTATATAGTTGATTAATGTGTGTATGAAAAAGACTTTCATCATATAGAGCTAAAGCTCATTTTATTGACTTCTAAATTGATTAGTATTTAGTTATCCTCTAGAAAACAACATTTATTGTAAATAAAAAAAAATACTAAAATTAAACTCCAAAACTCATCAAGCTTAACGAGGAAATACTTGCGTATAAGAAGGATGAAATAAAATCCAATGAAATTTAGTGAGCAGACTACAGACTATGTTCTTAATTCTTGAAAATGTTATGTATGGTTATGATTACTTTAAGCCTTTCTTCCTGCCACGATACAACTCTATTTTATTGTTTTGTACAGCACACTCAAACTCACTTTCAGGTATTCCAACTTTACATTCCTCTTTAGGTAGGTGACGCGAACCTCCTTAGGGTGGTTCTTATTTCACGATCGTTCTTGGATGGTGTATCACCTTTGGCTGAGATTGCTTGAAATATGGCCTAGGCTAGCTTTATTTTTGGCCGAGATAAATAGAGTCAATTTAGGCAGCAAAATAAACTTGATTGGATAAAAGAAATGGAGAAGATATGAAGATGATGGCACCACAAACAAGTGAGTTGTTTGATAAGCCAAGTGATAATCGCCACAAGAAAGGTTCAGCCAAGAATGGTTTTAGGAGCCCTTGCTCAACTAAAGGAAATCAATTCCAAAACAAAATTCAAATTCAACCTTTTTTTCATTTAGCAAATTGAAGTACATTTATAGGCAAGCCATCATGGCTCCCCACGTGACCCTACTACGAATTAAGACTCATTTTGTGCTAGATTAATCCTACTTCATGGCTGGTTACATTGGATCTTTTTCCAGCCATGATTAACACGAAATAAAGCAAGTAAAGATCCCACATGGGAATTCCTAAATAATTAAATTACAAAATGCAAGATACTTCGAATTTCCATTAAGAAGTGATGCACTTTAGCCTAGGATTCCTTAATTCTTTGGAGAAATTCAACCATCATTGAATATCATGGTCCCCTCGAGTTTAAGGAAGCAAGTTGGACTTTGAATTGTGCATTTAGACTTGGCTGGATGCATTGCACGAAAATCACACCCACATTTATCATGCTCGAGTTCCCTATTCAGATGTATTAACTGAGTGGAGGCTTTGAACGAAAATCACACTCTCATTTATCAAGCTTGAATTCTCCATCCAGATGAATTAAGTGAGTGAAGACTTTGCACGAAAATCACATCCCTAATTAATCTTTCTTGAGTTCCAAATCTGATGTCTTAAGTGCAACCTCTCTCCAGCTTTAATGATGGTAGTTGTAATTAATGCCAATTGTTCACTCTTCAAACATGCCTTTATTCTGAATTCAAACTAATGAAAACATGCTTAAAACATCCAAAAACAATTAGGAAATATTAAAATTGACACGCCATGAGTTTTCCTAACTTTTTTTGGTAAACACGGTCAGGCCATGCCCTGGGACACGACCGTGTCTCAATTATAATCTTGGGAAATTTCGGACAGAGGCATACACGGCCTGGCCGTGTCCTAGGGCACAGCCATGTTCAGCATTTTCCATTTTTTGGCCAATTTTCAAAGTAACACAATGAATGAATTTAGAACTCCCTTGGTTTCATCTTGGAACACTAGCCTTGATGCTTTCCATGAGTAGTCATAATGCATTTTGTGCTCTTTTGGTCCTTGTCCTTGTCATGGGACCACCAATGCCTCTTAGTTCATCATGATCCAATTTTAGCTCATTTAGATTCACATCAGTCGGTTTACTTTAACTTTGACTAACTTATTTACACTATCTCATATTTTGGTACATATTAAAAATCATCATAAGTAGCTGAAGTATTTTACATACTACACTATCACTAAAATGGCACTTATTCATCAAGAAATATAGGCACACTTTTGGTAGAATGTCATTGTGAAGTCTTATATACTAGTACGCTACCAATCAAATGGGTTATGATCCTCTTTATTATAGGAAAGGGAAGTGCTCAAATTACATTTATGATAAAAAAATGAGATGAACAGTTAGTTGTAACAGAGAATATCAGGGTCCCATCCCATTCAAAGAGTTTGTTAGAAATAACAGTCTTACGACAATCCCAGATGATGTAATAGGAAGGAACATGAAGATAAAAATGATGACAAAGAAGAATTAGAATTTAGAAGCAGTAACAGTGGATTGTGTTTGGAAAGTAGAGATTCATTTGCAAGATAAATTTTGAATAAATTACGTGGACTTCCTACGAGCTTTAAACAAACTACAGATACTACCTCTCCTTTTAATATAACACCCTTAACTAAAAGTTAAAATGAAAGAGAATAAAATTAAAATACTCTCTACTTCAAACAAAATTTTTATTTTCTTTTAACACAACCCATCATCTTTTCTTTTATGAATAGAGATAAATAGAAAAACATCTGGTGCTTGGGAAATGCTTGTTTATGGAAATTATAACAAGATTTTCGCAACTCAATTCTGTAATATGTGGCAGTACAACATTATCATGTATCTATATTTCCATCTTTGGTTTTTTTGCCGAAAGGACATTGCTGTTAGCATTAGCAGCAAATTTGTGGTTGGATATTGAACAAAAAAACTGTGATTATTGTTCAAACATATATTGACTCCAATTCATTCAACCATTTTACCAAATAAGTTGTGAACACTATATTAAAACATGTCCTATATGAGGTTATCAAATAGTATTTTTGTCATAATATTTCATTAAATGACATAATATACACATGACATTGTCATTTAACAATTTACTAACATCAAAAGTAGTTAGTATAACGCAGATATATAAATTATGAGTGGTTTGTGTAAGTATAAAAATGGGAAAGATTGTTTGTATAATTTCCTTAAAACTCGGAAGGTTTGTATAATTTCCTTAAAACTTAGGGGAGGTTCATGTAATTTACTCTTAAGTTTAACAAGAGAAATAAGATAAATGGAAGACAAGTGTACATCATGACTATAAAGTCTTCCCCTTCCTTTCATTACCTATACTCCCAAATACAACCTAAGAGTCTAGATTTGTCTCAGTCCCACCCTCCGCCAAAGGTAACAGCAGGAACCAGCATAGAGCCTATGTTTTATTATCTACTAAACATTTTAAGATCTTAGGTTAAGATATCTTGTTAATGCTCTAACAGGGCCTGGTGACAATTTCAAGCGCCACTTGATTTTCCAGCATACTTTTCTCATCTCAAGAACCCTGGATTGTTCTATTTCCATTTATAGCACATGTTCCTTATAACTACAAATATATTAGCTGAAAAATTAATAATTCAAATGAAAAAGGCTTACACATTTAATTAGCTGTTAATGTTCCCGTTGTCAGCATCGGGGCCTCCATTTAGTTAAAAATAACTTTTTACTGCAGACATTAATCTACTGAAGTTGAACAAACGAACATGCCTAAACCAAACTAAGGCTTATCAATCATTACTATATAGCTTTGCATTGAATTATAAGCATGTTGATGCCTTAAAAGTTTTCAAGTTAAACACATGGAAGGATAAAGCAGTGTGATGCAAAATAAGTGAAGGGCTGTGCTAGTTACAGTATGGACAATAGATAACAACAGGTTTGTGAAACATTGAAATGGCATAAATATGAAACAATAATTCATTAATAGCAGCAGCATAAGTTTTAAGTGCTCAACATTTCACTTCCTGAAATTGCTGGTGATCACCAATAGCAAGAAAAGATGGCAGTACTCACATCCACAGAAACTCAAGGGCACTTTCTTTGGATGTAGGAAGCACCTTGCTCTTCATACCTATTCAAATTGCATAGTAAAATACTTTATGTAAAAATTACTCACTTATAATTCAAAAGCCACTTCAGGAAGGGAATCTTGGAAGTTACTTGTACGAAAATAAAATGTGCCAAAGTCAAGATGAGAATGGATTCTTTTAGATGAGTTTTGGCAATTAATTAACACTTACTCAGCCTTGGAGAACCACATTTGCTGGAAGGATCCAAGAGAAGCCAATATACTGCCCCCAATCCAAACACTGCATATAAACTCACTCATAAATTAAGGGTACTGACTTTATGAAGCATAAAACAAGCACTCATAAATAAATCATAGTATATCTTAGGGTGCACTGTCTGAATAATAATCACTTATGGCATAGAAAGCTTTTGTGGATAAGGAGGGACTGAAAGAGCAGAAGCAGAAGTTGCAATATGTGGTCTCAATCATAATATCACCACAGAAAGATGCACATGATATAGATAGATAGAGAGAGATCCCACCTGAACCTTCTTTCAGTTGCATTTCCACTGCCAATTACTTTTACTCTAGCAGCTTGAGGGGACTCCTACAAACAAAAACGGCCACTCGGTCAATTTTTACAAGGATTAGCATTTGTTAGGAATACAATTTGCATTACAATGCAACCTTAAAACTTATTTCAAACATATCCCACTTGCATTAACATACATACCTGATCCATGAGTGAATTTAATAAATGTTTTCAGCTCTCCAAACAATTAAGGCAAAGGTTGTGCTCATAGTTGACAATATCGAGATCTTATGTAAGATCGGAAGGGGTAGATAAAAACATAAAACGTGTGATCGTAACACGGATCGTAAGATCCTACCAAATATTAATTTTTTTAGACATACATATACATAGGATAATAAAATCTTCAACTTTCTCCATTGCTATAAATAACAAAATTAACAAGTAGCACTTGATAAACTTACACTTCCAACATCAAAATATATGCATACAAAAGTATAAAGTCCCACATAATTGCAAAACTAACATATCAACATAATCAACTGAAGTGTTTAATAGCAAAAAATACCAACAAGTATCAGAACCTAATATTATATTAGGTACATATTATATTAAATATATATACATATAATATGTATTTGGAAATATCATGTAGCTACATAGTGTTTTAGGTGGAAACTTCATGTTTTATGTAACCTACACGTATATTATAATAGTATGTATATGAAAAGTGGAACAAAAGTCAATCTGAGTGTTGACAGCGACATGTAAAAAGCAAAATTTCACAAAAATATAACACACAAAAATTACATAAAAAAGAAGAGAGAGAACATGACAAAGACAACAGAGTGAATATCACTTTTCTCCCATTACACATTACAACATAAAAGAGAGAAAGAATATCACTTTAGAGGAATTTTGGGCAGGTCAAATGATTTTGGGCCATGCGTTTCCCCTTCAAAACGAGTTTAAAATATGAAGATTTTGTAATTTAGGGTTTTTGCCATAAAAACAGAAAATCACAGCGAGTTGACGATTTTAGGATCCTGCGATCTTCCCTGGTGATCTCAATGGTGGTGGTGAGATCGCATTCAGAGTGGCACGCGACTCACTAGCTCTTGAAAACTCATAAGATCTACCGATCCTACGAGTTAAATCGCGATCTTAACTACTATGGTTGTGCTCATCTTAGTTTTATGCTCTCAATAATCAATATATCCTAAAATGAAAAAAAAACGACCTACAAGCAACCTAACAACTTCAAGCTACTTGTAAAAACGTTTTCCTTTACAATTACTGGTTTGCTACTAAGCTTTTCATGTTTACCACAGCCTTCTATCTTTAGATTGTGTACATCCGTGACTCCGAGTGAGTGAAAGTGTGGTGAAGAGAAAATTTATTAGATTAAAAAGGGGTATACAAACAAGCTCAGCACTATCCCAAAAATTGGCATTTTATATATAAATTGAAATGTGCTTCTTTGAAAATTTCACCTCTAGCAAGTCTTTCTCAATGCGTTCCTTCAACTGTTGCATTGAAGCTGTACCACCAGCAAGCTGTGAGATAAGCAAAACAGTTTCACTTGTGTCCAAGTACATTCAAACCTAGAGAGTGAGAGAATAAGGAGACACCAAATCATAGTTACCAGTATGCTACTAAATAGTTCTCTTCGAATGTCCACATCACACTTATTAATGCTGTCTATAACCTGCATAATTTAAAAGAAATAGTACAATAATGAGAAATGAAAAGACAATTTAAAGTCAGAATACATACCCAAAGCAAAGGAATTTAAAATAAAAAAATACCATTTTTGGAAGACCACGAATTGAAGGAGCAATTCCTGCAAAACTCTCCATGCCAGGGATTGTCTGTGATTTAAGATAGAAGCAGTAAAAATAATGCACACAGGAACAGGACACAGACAATAACATTGACTGAACTGAAATATAAAAGCACAGAACACCATTGAATAATCTGAACATAAAAAATATTTTTGAATGGTCACAAGTGCCAGGAACTCTCTGCCTTTTACACTCCACAACAAAAAACCAAATGTAAACCTTCTTTGTTCAGTAACTTCTCAGGCTTTTTAATAATTCGCTTTTCACAATCTTCATATGTTTCAACTCCTAAACCTTTTTATCTCTAGTCAATTGAATGCTATAGGGCTGCTATAAAAAATTGTGCAGCAAGGTTGTATAGTGTTGTGCACTGTACTCAAACACAGACCATTTGACGGTCCATCATGACTGCTACCACCCTGTAACAACTATCTTTTGATTTTTACAGAGAATTACTGTTTTTCCCACATTTAAGAATTTTTGGGAAACAATTATATTTGGTGCTACTATGGAAAAGAAATGGATCTTATTCATCACAAAACAACTGATCCCAGATCTATCAGCATTCAGTATTATTTATCTCCAGCACTTATAAGAGAATAGTGCAATAGTAATGCTATAAATAGTTTGGAAAGAAATAAAAAAATAGCTTGGAGGTGGACATTTCCTCTCTGACACTGATATTGATAGAACTCTGAACAATCAACAATAAAGTTGTTTCCTACCCTGAATCAAGGTGCTACATAAGACTCAACCAATGAAGCACCAATTCGGATGAGTATTGGATATGAATATATATATTCTTGAAAAATACAAGATGTGATACATCTGGGATACACATAAAATATAATAGATGTTTGAAATTCCAAATAAAAACAAACTTCATAGAGATCACTAAATACAAAAAAATATATCATAAAAAATCATTGTTTAATCCTTAATCCTCATTATACAAATGTATTCTTCTTCATTTTCTATGCAATACACATACTTTGTCTTCTCTCTCTCTCTCTACAGTTCCACTTGATATATTGAACGCTATGTTTCGCTCTTCTACTAAACTGATTTTGTGTTATACTTTTCTCTCTCTTATAGTCCTTTTGTCTGGTAGTTTGGGCGTCTAGATAGGTATCGAAAAAACATATTAAAAGTATCGGACAGTATTCAGAAATTATGGGATTTATAATTTATTTATTTTTTAAAAATGATTTTGATACTCCATGGAAACGTACTAACAAAGTATCGGAAAATATCGGTATCGGATATGGATACGGATAGTGAAGGATATTGAAGAATCCAGGCTTCATAGCTTAGAACAATGGTACATTAAAAATTGTACTTTTTCTACGAAATAGTAAAGAGAAGCATCTGAAATTGTCTTTCAATTTCTTCTTTTTAAGGGCTGTTACAGGATTTTAAGATGTTCCAAATCATACACATCTATTTTCCCCTTTCCTTTTACAATTTAGACTTCGGGTGGTATTTCTATTTATGCCTCATGTATATTAAACTTCAGCTTCTGCCATTTACGTAGCTGTAACAAAAAGCTATCACAATTTAGCCACCTAACCCCAACTCCACCACACAAGCAAATTTTTAAAAAAGGACAAACCGCACAACTAACAGTTTCTCAATTTTTGAGCTAAATTCAATCTGACAACAGCACATGATTCAATTTTACTCCTCCTCAAGCCTAGCATATTCCAAGCATTGGCAAATTTCTATATGTGCCATTTAGCAAAGTCATAATAGCATTAACAAACAAAAAATCCATGCATGCAAGCTACAAACCTGAACCAATGATGGATTAAAAAGAATATCTGGAATCTTGAACTTGTCAGATCCAATTTCAATTATCCTGTGGCATTCCATGATGTCGAGGTTAAATAATTAGTGCAGAGAATAAAAGAGCACATAATACAGAAGAAATAATTAGGCTTCAAATAAAAAAGATACTTGCCGATGCACAAAAGATAGTAGAGACTAGAAGCAGACAATATAAAGATGAAAGCCATAACTTAATGGATCCTGAATATTTCAATAAGAGTAAAATTGAACTCACTGGCCATCGGGAAGCTCATATGAGGTCGTTGGAATGTTAGCATATGCACTCTCTGCCATGGAAAAGGAAGAATAATGGATGTCAAGTCATTATAGAAACTAATGACAATCAACTCCTTCATAACTATAGGAAAGTAAAAGCATCACATGCTATAAAATATTAAAAGAAAAAGTATGTTACATTTTTCATTTGATCAAAGCGTCGAAAAAATATGTGCAAATGAACTAATCTATCTGAAAATATAGAGAGCAAGTGAAACTTATCAAAGAAAACATTACAAGTCAAATCATGTATACTTTGCAAAAGAACAGTTGTGTAAAATACTTAAACCTTGATGTCACAAACATGGAGATTGGCTATTTTACTAAAATGAGAATTTTCATAATACGGTAAATTATTAGGTGCATTTTATTTTTAAGACATGCTACCACCCAATATGCTTATGCAATATGAACAAGGCATTTATTTGTGTATGTCCCAATAAAGAACACAATGAAGTATACCAATGAGGTTCAGAACATTATATGAATTTATAACAACTGATCACAAACCATCATATGGAGAATCTGGTGCTCGGCAAACACATTCCTTGATATCACTAGCAATCACCCTCTGTCAAAATAAACAGTCAGCAAGAAAAGGAGATATGATATGAAAAGACAATTTTAGGCCAACAGACCTGGGAGTAGACTTTGTAACTTTCTGTTGTTTGTGGAAAATCAAGGTTTATAGCCTGTAAGATTCAGCAGAAAAAGGAAGACATAATAAGAATCGTTCTTTGTTTATGTATTCAACAACTATGGTGGTTACGTAAACAATGCTTAAAGTAACATGAAAACTGAATAAACTTGTGAGTTCATAATAGACATCGATATGAACAGATAAGAGGTAAACTTATGATTACAAGTTGAATAACAGCAATGTTCCATGATTTAATAGTGTCATAATTATTTAAGTTGAACAAGTAATTGATAAAAAAAGTAGAAGAAGAATCATCAAGCTAAAAGGGATGACAAAATGAAATCTACATTCAATGACATGATAGTTCTACCACAAAGCTGAAACCCTGGAGGCAACAGTGGAATATAACATTCAAAGGTTGGCATCCCCACACTGCCAAACATCAAAAACTCAGGAAAAGGGGAACACACAAGAAACTTAAGGAATTAAGTGAAAAGGGAAGAAACAAGTCATGCTACTAACAAGTAATTACATATTACAATGAAATTATCATATACCTGAAGATTTCCAGGCCTTATTTCCCTTTTCTTGAATGAATACCGAGGTCTTATCTACAATCACAAATACAGAAGATTTTTTTTTAATAAAAACAGAAGCATATACAAATATAGGCACTTTATTTCAGAAAGCAGAATTGAGATGAACATTGAAAAAATGGAAATAGCTAATGTTTGTAACTCACTCTGATACCTTTGCCTTCCAAACTTTTCATCAAGCATTCTGTCAGAAAGTCTCCTCCAATAGGGGAAGTTGTCACACCCTATTGATGTAAACACATACAAAGACATAAGAAAAGTGTTCTTTTTGGGTATTTCAAATATTATACAATTAGAAAGCCTCCCAGTTATTGTCTTAGAGTTTCAATTTTTTTTGTAAAATTGTCCTTCGTTGACAAAAAAACAGATATTTTATCATATTATATATATGTGTGTGTGTGTGTGTGTATACACACATACATATATTCTTTACTTGGACTCCTAACCCACCAGAGATAGTTATTATTAATGATGAAGCCAGTTTTGGTACATTGGTGCATAGACAAGGTGGAGTGTGAACACCTAATTCTGTCTGACCCAAAAAAAGAAATTCCAAAAAAATTAAATACGAAAATAAATAAATAAAACTCTACCAGATAATTATTATTATCAGGTTGTTGTTAAATTAAAAAGTAGAGGGAATTGTTGGTATTTGTCCCTCACATAAAAATAAAAACTGACATAAGGAGGTTAAATAAATATGAAAAATAATAAATAATACATAACAACTTTTTTGAATTATAGATAGGGATGAGGATGGTTGTTATCAGATTATTAAGCTAAGATAGCATTTCTATCACTAAGAAAAGTATATTCCTTATCATTAAGGCTCCCAAATCTAGCTATGAATAGACTCTCTCGGTCCTTAGTTGAAACACACAGAAATACAGAATAATACCCAAAATGGCTATTGTTGATCATATGACTGTACTTCACTCTCTAAAAATGAGGATGAAAGACTACGATCAAGCATTGTTTCTTCTTTTTCAACCTTAAAATAAAATAAACCAAAGCAACAAAATATTTTCTACCCTAGAACTACTCATGGGAAAACGTATGGGCAAGGGTATCGCCTAGAACATGTAGGCGAAGTGCTAATACCTTTCTCGGTCCGTAACCGACTCCCGAGTCTAGATTTCAAATTCAAAGACCAATGCATTCCAACAATGGGCATAAAGAGAGGTTTCTATATTTTGACCGCAAAAATGTACTAACGACTCCAACCCATTGTGTAGCTGGTATTCAACCAAAAATCAAGGCACGGCATGGAGGTATTAACATTAGAGCCTCAAACAATGATGATAAATAGCCAATTACATATTATAAACATAAACATGCTTAAACATTCATCAAGTCAATTATCTAACAAATGACATTGATTTGATATATTACCAAGCAATACCTTGTGAAGAACATAACCATCGAGTACTGGTGCAACCGTAGTTGATCCTCCACCACTGAATATTCAAATTTTGAATTTTGAGATGATAAACAAAATTAGTAAATTACTCATCAGCAATCCAGTATTATATTTTGGTAAATCAAATACAATCATTAAATCAGATATAAAAATGAAAGAACAATGGGAATTTATCATTTAATTGCATGCTAGGAAGAAAATAGAAGAGAACTGTATTGCACTGTTTTCTGAACCATACTCAAATGAAGACCATAGCACCACACATTAATATCACCATTCACCAGTGAAAAAAATAGATAGTCAACAAGACAACAACGTCAAAGTCTTTTACCAGTCGATAACTAATGATGTAGCACGCCCTGAAGCAAAAGAAGTGAGGACCTGTGGAAAAATTCCTTCATTAACTACTTCACAGGTTCATGGTTTTATGCCAGCAATATAAATTGATTCTTCTATACACAAATTTTACCATAAATTTCGATGCAAAAGGCAGTAAAGTACAAACCACTTACAGCGTTCCTAGCCAAAAACAGTGCAGGTACTTGGTACTTTTCAAACATAAGTTCTGCTGTCCTGCCAAATTGACAACAAAATGAAATTAGGAAACCTAAGATGACCAAAACCAAAATTTATTACAAAGCATGAAATACCATAACAAGGTATGCTGCTAAGAGCAACACACCATATGAGAAGTAACATTGTCAAGATACCTTTCTCTCTGTTCTTGTGTGTTAGAACATGGTTCAGCAAGTAGCATTGGACGCTCTTTGGGATCAACTAATAAGCATTCCCTGAAAAGCAGTTAATTTTCACTTAAGACAAGAAGGAGATCAATAAATAAGATCAAATCAAGAATGGATAAACACCATCATCCATACAAAACAAATATGTCTTGGAATAAACAAAATATATCATTAGCTATTATTTTTTATAAAATTATATCAGCTACTACCAACCACGTTGATTTTTTAATTCTCTTTCACTATTTAAACAAATGCCGACAACTTTCTGGGATCAATTCATTCGAAAGTAATGAGCAAGAGCTTCCTAAGAACATATACAAATGGCAACCAAGTATAATGGATTGCTAATTGCTAAACAAATGTAACGGTGAAAATGATGATCCTGCAATGCATATTTTAGCCAGTAACAACCTCAAAGCATGATCCCAGATGTTGTCTACAATATTCCAGTCAACAACAACTCCATTCTTTAATGGTGACAATACCTGTTAGGCATAACAGAAATATATGATAAACTATTTATTATGAAATAACTGTGACAGTTAATTAAAGGATAACCTAGCAGATATTTCAAAGTGTTACCTCCATATGATCCCTACGGTATCCTAAGGACTGAGATCCTACATAGAGTTTGCATTTTCCCTTGGTTTTCTCTGAATCAAGACTTTTAGCATTGTTTTGTATCTCCACAGCCGCTCCCATGTTCTCTGCAGCATCACCATGCCCATGGATGTCCATTTGATCGATTGCACCAACAACCTAAATAAAAGCATGCAACGATAACTTAGATGTTAGAAACAAACACTATATGTGTGTCACCGTGTATATGAATATGTTTAGATTGATGAAAATGGGTGGAATTGAGCATAATTGAATGGAACCATGCTGGGATGCCCTGTTTGGATTGTTAAAAATATGATGAAATGGAATGCAACCTGATGGAATATTCAACCTAATTTAAAATAGAGGATTATGGCGTTGTTCGATCGAAATAGCCGACTTCACCTACTGGGTTAAAGGCTTGATTGTTGTTGTTTCTTCCCTCTAAGTAAGGGGGTATGAGATACAACAACAAGTCAACAACCAAACATTAATTTCATCATCATAAATTATCTAAACAATGGTAAAGTAACTTTCCAATGCTTCTATAAAACAATGTATACATAAGGTGAAGCTCCATATGGTTAGAAATGAACGCATTAGGGAGAAAATTGAAGTAGCTCCTATTGTAGAAAAAATGGTAGAATAGAGCTTTAGGTGGTTTGGACATGTATGGAGGAGACCGTTAGAAGCCCCATTGAGGAGAGTAGATCAAATAGAGGTTAGTTCAATTCCTAGAGAAAGAGGGAGGCCAAGAAAAATCCATAGGCGAAATGATTAGGAATAATTTAAGGATAAATACTTTGTCAGTGAACACGATTAGCCGACCCCACCTAGTGACATTAGGACTTGGTTGTTGTTGTTGTTTACATAGGGTGAAATTACACAGACCTCCTTTGAGGTCTGGCTTAATTACAGGCTGCATCTCTCCTGATTTAGAAACTACGCCGCCGACCTTGAAGTTTATGTTGTGGTTGTGGAGTATAAAACATAATGACAACATAAACATCAAGTGGCAAATGTAATGACTCGGGAGCTTAAGTATAATGATAAGATAAACTCAAGGGAAGGTCGTATAATTTCTAAAACAAGAGAGGGCGTTATGTACAATTAAATCAAATCTATGTGCAAGTAAGTCAAATCTCAATGTTAGTGTTCCCATACATAACAAAACTGTTTTTGATCAGCCTTAAGGCCCCTCAACTTCTCAAATTTATTAAATGCCATACTTAGAAATACTCAATATTCCTTAAAGAGTATATGCACTGTCCAGGTTTATACACAGACGCTACATCATTCACCATTCATTTGGATTACTTTTTTTTAAGAGTTAGCGGTGATTAAATATGAATGGTGAATGATGCAGTAATATTGTATAAAACTCAGTGCACTCATATTTTTCTCTTCCTTAAATAGCACAAACAAACAATGCGAAATCGTGATCTACAAAATACGCATATAAACACAAACATAAATCTAAAACGACGTAGTTTCGATTTAGGTAGGAATAATAGTGCAGAAGGTTTAGGTCAGAATTGCACTTACAGATGGGAAAACAGCTTTAGGAGCATCTTCGCCAGCGTAACCAGCTTTGCAAGTGTGGGACCCAAGATCAATCACTATCGCTGATACTTCGTCTGAGAATTAAGAAACAAAAATAAAATTCGTAAATGAAACGAGAAGGAATGAAAAATGTGAAGAATAACAAGATACGGAAAACTCACCACCGCCATACATGATTAGGGTTTCGGTGAGAAAATGTGCGTTCAGAAATGGTATTCGATTTGAATTTTGAGAGTGAGTGAGTGAGTGAGCGTGATAGCGTGAAGAAGGAGAAGAAGAAATTTGGAAGAGAAAAAGGGCTAAGTTTGGTTTTGATTCATGGCGGGTTTTTTTTAAGATTTTATTTTATTCTATTTGTATCATATTTTGGGTTGGGCCCTAGGGAAATGTGGGGAGAACATAGCCCAAGCCTTGGGGCTTTTTCACCTCTCCTTATAATAAATATTTTTATATGTAAAAATATGCAAATTCTTTTTAGGTAAACTATAGATTTAGTAGCTATGAGAGTGCAAATTGTTCTGTCAGAAAAGGAAATAACCTAACCAACAAATCATATTTTTGAGTTTTTAACATTCATTCGGTTGGTTTGTGCTTCTTTTTTTGGAACCATGTTAATCACAACAACAATATTACCTCACCATATGTACCCTATAATAAACACAAAACACATGACTCTTCCACTCATCATCGTAACCATCTCACCATTGTATAAGGATATATTGTCTCTAAGTATATGCCAAAGTCTATTACAAACTAAACACAATATATTACACTAGTTAAAAAATTAAATATTTATAACTTTATCTATTTTTTGTTTTATTATAATTGTTTTACAGCAACTTAGTAGGAACAACATATTCCGATCCCAGTACATTGTAGTGACCCCGGCTCAATTTTGTCATCATTTGCTCTACCAACAAGCTCATTTTTCCTATTCATTTGTGCTATTAGTAATCATACACAAATGACAGCACAAGGCCGTTTTGTTGATTTTAGTTTGAATTTTAGTATTTTTGTTCATCTCTATTATGCACCCTGTATTATCTACTTGTTGTCTTATATATTGTGCATGATTTTTATGTGCATTTCTAACCACCCCACATGTCTTTTATCTAAAGGTGAGATTCATCTTATCTATTTCAATTTAATATGTGGATTTTTACACATTAGAACCAATAGACCTACTAAAATCAACCCAAGCACTAACATGTTTATTTAGTTCAGTTCTAAAGATCAGAAGAGTATCATCCAAACCAACTTTGTTTTCGTCTAAAAATTTACCCAAACCAACGTTTAGACTAGAAAGATATATTATAATTCATAACACATATTACATTGATTATTAACAATGTAATCTTCTAAATAAAAATGATGATATGAGTAATTTCAACATAATTTATTTTAATAATAATAATAAGAGATTGATTTTTATACTGTTTAAAATTGACTCACTAATATACAATATTTTGTGGAAATTTTGTCTGAGATTAAACAAAGTTATATCATTTCTTCTCTATGACCATTATCAATTATATTCATTTGTAAAAAAATGATGATTCATAACACATAGAAAGTCAAACTCAATATATTGTACTTCATATTTATTATTAAGGATGACAATGAGTACCTAAACCTGTGGGTATTTGTAATGGGTTGAGTCTGGATCCATATTTTTGGACCCGTAGGTAATTGAGATCCGAAATTTTAAGACCCACTATTAGATGGATTTGGGTCTAGGTAATGAGGTACTCAGACCTACGAGTATCTGAACCCGCTCGTCCTTCTTATATATATATATATATATTTGTTAATTCATAATGTTATATGAGGAGAGATTCACTTACTCCAAAACTTAGTATTCATCCTAGCCATCAATTTTATGGACATCTAATAATTTAGATCTACTCACTAATTCACTAATTCAAACCATTGGATTTTTCTAGAATTGATGGCTAAGATGAGGAGTAAGTTTAAAAAACTTACTATTGGAGTAAGTGGGTCCCTCCCCATGTTATATTATTAATTCATAAATGTGATTGTTATGTTATTAAAGATTGTTAAACAATAATGTCAATAATGTTATATTGTTAAGTAGTGATGTGATATTATATTGTTAATTTATATGTACAATATAATATTTTGTTGTTTAAGAATTCTTACTAAATCATTCTATATCATAATATTGGAATAATAAATTTAAAATGTGTTTAAAACTTTAAATATTTTTTATAATTTTTTTCTTCTTGATTACCTAAATAACATATACGATTGTAGGAAGCAAATACACAATT
Source organism: Lupinus angustifolius (assembly GCF_001865875.1). Taxonomy (NCBI): domain Eukaryota; kingdom Viridiplantae; phylum Streptophyta; class Magnoliopsida; order Fabales; family Fabaceae; genus Lupinus; species Lupinus angustifolius. The sequence goes on along the minus strand of NC_032014.1, from coordinate 10,495,112 downwards.
GCATAAATTGTTTGCAATTGAATGTTTTGAATTTGTGGGTATCTACATACCTGCTGAGTACAAAGGACCCATTGGTAGCAAACCTGACAGATATTAGCACGAATCTAGGGCAAGTTTGAGTCCAAAAATAAAGCAACAGGACAAGTCCGGCTAATACACTACCCGGACACATCTAGACTCATTGTCATCATCATTCCTTATTTAAATTAGTTATTGCTTCCAATATAAAAGTAGAACCAAGAAGATTTAAATGAATAAAAAATGTATTAATTATTATTATTTTAAGACTTATTAGAAACCATTAAAGATATGATAAATAACTCGAGATCAAATAAGAAGTTAGTAATACATATAAAAAACAACGAATAATAATGTAAATAATATACAAATGATATATTTTTATATTAAAATATGAAAGAATGAAATATTTGAGCTTATCTTATTACTCAAATATTTGTTATCTTCTAAGATCACTATGCTTAGAAAATGTTTAACTAATTAATAAAGAGTTAATTACATTACCTGTTTAATAAGTGTAATGTATGTATATATATAAATTAGATGTAGTTTGAGTAAATGCAAAAAAAAAAAAATAGTTTTACTAAATCTTGTCGGTTAAATGTTTCTCCTGTCACCTCAAAATTAATAATATTACGGTTATTAACTATAAGAATGTGACATACTCTCATTTCATAAGAGTTTATTAATAAATTTTATTCACAATAGGGTAGGTACAAGCAGTGCACTTATTTTACATAGAGTGCACTTACAACAAGATTGAAACATTACTACTCCTACCCAATCACAGGACAAGGGTATTGGCACCCACACAAAGCCATAAACTCCAAACCACATCTAACCATATGCAATATCATAAATTCCCAACCATGAATGCTGCATAAAATGAGATTCTCCATCCATGGGTATTGTAGCATTCTTGCCAAACTGAATCATGAGGGAAAAAATGGTTTACCGTTTCAACAGCATCTTTGCAGAAAACACAAAGATTGTCACTGCGGTGATCGATATCTCGCCGCTGCAGATTCTTTTTGTAGGCAACCGATTGAGCATAATTCTCCATGCGAGAGCAATTATCTTCCTCAGAGCTTTGGCTTTCCAAAGATTAGAGTATAACAAATATTAACTTAATTGTCCTGTTTTTGCAATGACTGATATGCAGATTTCACTGAGTAAATTCCATTGGGATCATATAACCATGATCAGCCAACCTTTTGGTTGAGTTTGATACCTGCAGATAAAATTACATTGTGCTAAAGAAGTTTAAGTATTTAGTTAATTTGTGATGCCAAGTACAACTAATCAGATTAATTTTTCACATTACATTCAGATTAGCCTATCTAAAATGACTGTAATATCCTTGTACCTATAGTTATACCTAAAATTTGTGTCAACATAAAACTTGTAGTAGACACATTAAACTCCAAAGAAAACCTTTGCCCTTACTGGGCAACAAAATTGTACTGGTCTTAGTTTATATTATAATCCATACAAGCTGGAGTAGAAATTGGAACTAAACCACATGAAATTTTTTTTGGCTTGATTTATGCAGAAAATAATTTGCATACGCCCAATTGAAATTAACATAAGAACAATGAAACTCACGACATCAAGTGCACTGATAAAAACAGTGGTGAAGTGATGTGTGAGCTATGCAGCTAAATATGGATCTTTATAAACAAAGAAATTGATCTTATTCTTATGTAACAAAACATACATACAAGCGCCTAATAATTCCAGAAAACCAATATTATAATTCATAAAGCTGCACTGCTTTCTGAAAGAAAGGACTCAAACATAGGTATACCCAATGAACAAAAAGATCTTATAATGAGTTTAATCCTTTAAGTTAATTTGTATCTCCTTGCAAATAGGGATATTCAAAATCAGCAACCACTTAACCAATATGCTCAATCTTCTTGGCATTAACATATGTTGCACTTTTATCAAACCCTTTCACCAAAAGAATCCACACTGCTCTAACTCATGTTGTAATGTAAAATTCAACTCGGATAAGTAGTTCCTTTCCAAGATAAGATATGTAAGGTAAGCATCTCACAACCCTCTATGATCTTCCACTTTGGTCCATTTTGATAGTATAAAAACTGAATGTGTAACAACTAGCAAAAGTATTCTTCAAGTGGATATTCAAAAGTATTCTTCAACTAGCAAAAGTATTCTTGTGAGTGTGACAAAAAAGGAAGACAAATATGGTATATATATTATGAGAAATGTGAAGAAACTTGGCCTTGATATTCAAAACATTACAATTACCTACTGTGACCTCCATTTCCACACTTCGGCAGCAGCTGCAATTTAGCGAAAGGCAAATCCAGGTCATCAAAGACATGAGAAAGTTATTAATTCAATGCTCAAGCAGACAATCTTCCATTTTTCTTCCATCGCTTGTAAATAAAAAGGACAAAGTAGTCAGAGGATAGACATTATACCACAAGTACTTTCTTAATTGGAATCTTATAATTCAAAACTATGGCCCCAACGTTCATAACGGATTTGAATACTAGCCAATAAGCATCAAACTAATAGTAGTCACTACAGTAAATCAACTGACTATTGAATATTGGCAACTACAAAGCAGTAGTGCTTATACATTGGGACACTTTTTGGACAGTCATTCACATCGGAAAAATTAGACGTATATGGATCTCCATCTGATACTCTAACCATACTATTTGTATACGATAAAATAATATGAAATCTTGTGATTTTGTATTTTCAGAATGGTTTTCTGGACCAAATGTACCTTAATCTGACCACAATTATTTTTTCTTGGTTCAAAAGAATTGTAACTCATTTTATTTATGTTTACTTCTTCAATAATTCCAATTTGTTATCATGTGTAAAGGAATTTAAGCAATAATCAACATTTTCCCTCATTATCTAGAATCAATTCATATAGGAAAATGCTTTCTAACAATGCAGACTTATAGGTTAACCACTTGAATTCATAAAAGTCTCCGGTTTTGCAAGTATAACCGGTACATCACCTATAAAACCTGCAATAGGAAAACAACTTCTGTCACAAATGGTACATACTTACAAATACTTAAAGTTCATTTGTTTTAGCCACCAACATTTTGAAATATGGAATTAAAAATTATACAGAATCAATAGTTGTATGCAATATCGAGGAAAGCAATATTGTAGTTCAACACATTAATTAGAACATAGGTTTAGGTTTGGCAATAAAGTTCTTTCTGACTGTACTTGAGAAAAGTATGATCTTAATGATTATTGTCATTGACATGGTTCCTATGTTACAGCAATCAAACTAAAAGAAGTAAATAAGATGTCATTATCAAAATAATATTCGGTCAAAGCTGATCTTGTTCAATAGGATCATACTATACTGGCATCAATTATCATCATGCATACAAGTTTATGGTTCAACTAAGTTTTTCAGCTTCAGCTTTAGCATCAACCATCCCAAAACACACCTGAAACAAAACTACAAAATGATGTCATATAAAGAAAACTGAAATCGGTTCCAACCCAACCAACCATGCAGCAACATCATGCACCGCTGTTACTAAATAAACAAGTAGAGAGTCCCCACCAAAGCAAACATTACCAACTAGAGACTTTACTCTTTCTGTTTGCTTGAATATTAAATGCTGGCTCAAAAATATACTAAATATGTAAAGCTAGTTACTTCACAGTCTTCAATAGGATATTATTATACAAAATATGTAAAAGGTACACCTAGTTAAGTCAGAATAACCTTGTCTTTCCTCTACTTCCAACAATGGCAGATAGAGACCATTAGATTTTGGTTCGAAGGTAAAAAACTAACAACAACAGAAAGATCAACCCAACCTTGACCAAATTAAATTAAGAGAAATTACATTCACCTTGCTTGCTTAATTAAATCCGACACACCTCTCCTTTCAAAAGTTACACCCACATATCTCTGTCGAAGTCACTGTAATTTCAATATCACCAAATGTTAATGTAATTTCAATATCATAATGATAATACACTGACTATTTTTAGAAGCAATCTAATCTAAGCAATTAATTCACATATTTAGGATACTTCATCTTGCCTACCATGTAACATACATTTTACTTAATGTGTATTCAGCGGAGAATGAAATGGAAAGAACCGAAACCATGAATAGCATAGCAAATAAAGGGAAAAGACCACCAATTGCAAGTAAAACAAAAGTAATGAACACAAATATGAAATTCTTCAACAGAAGGTGTAGGCATTTTTGTAAAGAATGATTAAGATTTGCATTAATTGCTACATGGATAGGCTTCATACGTTGGGTGATTTTGATAGCTTACACATAAAAATGACATATTAGTTATTAGCATGAAGCAAACACTACAAAATGTTCAGGTGAGCCATGGAAACAATAACAAAAAGTGGGAGACAGAGAAGGAAGGAAGAAATTAATTGCTACCACGAAAAAGTCTTCATAACTATCATTTTTGATACTTAACAAAACAAAGTACCTTTTCCACAGATAGCAAGTGTTTTCACATTAGGATGTCAAAATAAAAACATAACAGCTTGTTAACTAATGAAAATAATGTGTTATGGATTGAATGGCCAGGTCGAGATTCACGTGCCTGCCACTCGAATGACGGGATATCCGGATGATATGTTTCACCTCCACGTTTTCCATTCCCTTTTTTATGCCTAAACACGTTTTATGAACCCCACCGACACTCGTATATGTACAGGGCCAAGTTGTCCGGTCATGCTAAACAATAAATCCCTATCACATGCCCCACTACATACAGAAAATCATGAACACCAGCATGCATCTTGATCTCTACCTGATATCATGCTAATACGATAACATTACTTACTTTAATTATGACAACAAGGATGAAAATCGCTAGAAGTTGCAATTTGCAATCCCTTGAATTTCTCATCACCCGACGAACAATCCTAACACTTTAATCCCTTGGAACCTATATAAATAAAGCAATCCTAACACTTTAAAAACACCACTAATACTTCTCAAACTTAGAGCTCTCTACAACTCACCACAAAAATGTCTCATATTTTTAACCCACCATTGCTTTTCCTCACCACCCTAGCACTAGCATTTTCCTTCACCCTCTCTCTTTCCCCTCGTAATGCAGCTGCTATATCCCATGAAATCTCCACCACTGTTCTCCACCTCAAACCACCCTCACTCCACCAAACCCAACAACAAGTCCTCTCATACAACCCGAAAATAACTATCCAACAAAAAAAACAACCCAACCCAACCCAAACCACTTCTCCCTCATTTTTCTCACTCCCATTACACCCAAGAGACTCTCTTTTCACTCCTCACCATAATGATTACCAAACACTGACCCGCTCTCGACTCGACCGTGACTCAGCCCGACTCAAATCACTCATTAACAACTTGGATTGCAAATGTACTCGACCCAGAAACATAACCGCCCCGATTATATCGGGCGCAGCCCAAAACAGTGGAGAATACTTTACTCGAATCGGAGTAGGCCACCCAGCCCAACAATTCTACCTGTTTCTCGACACAGGGAGTGACATTACATGGCTCCAGTGCAAGCCATGTACCCAATGTTACAAACAATCCGACCCCATTTTCGACCCGACAAAATCAACCTCCTACAAATCACTTACTTGCAAAGCAAGGCAGTGCAAGGATACCGAAATGACGTGGTGCATCAACAACACGTGTCAGTATAATGTCTCCTACGGAGACGGCTCTTTAACCGCAGGAAATTTAATGACCGAAACGGTGTCGTTCGGCTCGACCGGTTCACTGAACCGGATTGCAATTGGTTGCGGTCATTTTAACATTGGTCTATTCGTTGGAGCAGCTGGGATCCTTGCTCTGGGGAGTGGGCCCCTCTCATTTCATTCTCAGATCAAAGCGTCGTCGTTTTCATACTGCCTAGTAAACCGTGACTCGCGTAAATCGTCTACTCTTGAGTTTAACTCACCTCGACCCAGTGACTCGCTCACGACTCGGTTAGTAAAAAACCCGCAGCAGACTAGTTTGTACTACGTGGAATTCACGGGAATAAACGTGGGAGGCAAAAACGTCGTCGTTCCGAGGTCAACTTTCAAGATTGAGAAAAACGGAGAGGGTGGAATGGTAATTGACTCGGGAACCGCGGTGACTCGGTTGGAGCCTCAGGCTTATGAGTCAGTGCGCGACGAGTTCAGGTTGTTAACTGAGGATTTGAAACGCGCGAGTGGGCCACCGCTATTCGACACGTGTTATGACTTTTGGGGAATGAGTGAAGTGGAAGTGCCAACGGTGTCGTTTGAGGTTAGTGAAGGGAAGTTATGGAATTTACCGGCGGAGAATTATTTGATTCCGGTGGATGAAAATGGAACTTACTGTTTCGCATTTGCGACGTCGAATTTTCCGGCATCGATATTGGGGAATGTGCAACAACAGGGAGCGCGTATAAGCTTTGATCTTGTAGATTCTATTGTGGGGATCTCACCACAAGAGTGTTAGAACTGTCATTTTATATTAAATAAATAAATCCATCAATAATAATATTGATGTTTTATGAATAAAGTTTGGAGTTTATTTCATTCCTACACCTATCACTAATTGGGCTTTCCTTGATGAAAAGGTTAAAATATATTAGAGATTAAAAAGGTTAAACTGATGACTCCATTATATTAATTTGGTAAAAGAATTGTACTATTTTGATAAAATAAATCAATTGAATGTTAATTTTTTTTAATAAATCGCATATCTATAATTATTATTATTATGGGAATTTTGATGAAGAATATATAATCATGTACACATGCTATGACATTAAATATGTGTTCCAAAGAATTCAGAATAACTTGTCACTTTTTGCTTTGGTGCTTAATCATACTGAGCAAGTTTAATCTTTCACCAATCAATTGATAAATATTATCGGAAACAAAACAAGAATAACACTCCTTCTTTTGTTATATGTTCCCTTTTAGCGTATTTTTAGAGAGATTTATTAAATATAAAAAAAACTTATAAGACTTCATAAGCTCTTATGTGGTAAATGCATATTAAATAAGTGCTTAATTAAACAGTTTCTCCAAATTGTTTACAGAATTGAAAAACAGAAACTAACTTGGAGATACAACATAGTAGTTTAGCAAAACCTCCCCGTAGAACATTGCCCTGAAAGGCATTTATAAATAATATAACTATAAAAGCTAGAGTGGACATTGAAACTAAAACATGAGAAATTTTATTTGCTTCAGAAAATAAATTACACACGTCCAATTAGAATTAATGTAAGATCAATGAAAACCAGACATCATCAAGTACTGTATCAAAAACCGTGGTCAATAAAAATCGCCAACCACACCCCAACTCCCCCCGAAAGTGTACCACTTTGGTAAATAATTTAAAAGGTACACCAAGACTCTAAAATTCAAGGGAAGGTGCACCTCTATAATAAATTTGCCTTCAAGTAACATGAACTATGGCAGCCAAAGACAGAATTTGACTTTATTGTTATGTAACATAACTTACAAAGTACATACACTGATACAAGTGCCTAATAATTGATAATTCCATAACATCAATATTCACTATTCTGAAACTGCTTTATGAAAGAATGGGTGAATGAATAATTGCTGAAACATAGGCATAGGCCATTAACAAAATATTTTAGAATGAGTATAGTCCTTTAGGTTATTTTGTATTTCCTTGCAACACGATCCTGTTTGCTACCACTTTGTATTTGCCAAAAGGATCTTTAAATTCAGCAATCACTTAACCAATTTGCTATATCTTCTTGGCACTATTAACATATGTTGCACTTTTATCAAATCCTTCCAGCAAAAGAATCCGAATGGCTTCTAATCCATGTTGTAATGTAAAATTCAACTGAAAGATATTTTTATATAAACATTTTAGAAACAAAATCTAAGTGCCAAACCCTTTTTTCAGTTCAAAGAAACATACCTCTCCCCTCTCTTGTTTCGTGAAAGAGCGAAGAACAAAGGCTACAGGATCCATTTTCCCCGGAGGTCGTCCGATGCCTATAAAACCAAAAATCGAATGATCCAACGAAAGTAATAAAAACGACTTTCAATCCTAGGAGTGTTACAAATGTACCCATTCTTAATCGCGGAAAACCATTATTCCCTTTCAAGTGATTAATGACACTCTTCATTCTGCCAAAAAAAGAGAATAAAAAGAGTGATGTTTCATTTCTCTTCTGCTTAGCAAGAAACAAAGTCAATGAGTACAATATCACCCAGATAAATTAACACAATAAAGATCATGCTAAGTATCACTAGCCTCAATGACGACTTACGGTGATTTGAAGGATGACACAACGAAACTGACTTATCCGTACCATATATACTATGTCAGTAGAGAAAGGGAGGTCTCTACTTTTTTCTTAGATCATTCCTGTTCACTGTAAGTTTGTTATTGCATATTGTCTTACTTGTACTAGACAACTGCTCAAACAACCTTTGACCCAAGGGGAAGACAAATATGACATTTATACTTAAGAATTGTGATGAAACTTGGTGGTGATATTCAAAATAACAGAGGACAAAAGTAAATTTATAAACTTGAAGATATGTCAAATTGGACCTATAGTCCTACACAGATGCTGTAATTTAGCAAAAAGAGAGTGCAAATGAGGAAAGATTATAATTACCCATTGTGACCTCCATGTCCACCCTTTGGTAGCAGGCGCAATTTAGCAAAAGGCAAGTCCAAGTCATCAAAGATCTGTATTAAAAAATTAATAACTGAATGCTCAAGGAGTTCATCTTTCGCTTTTCTTTCATCACTTGCAAATAAAAGGATAAAGTAGTCAAGGATAGACACTATACCACAAGTACTTGCTTCAATGGAATCTTGTAATATGAAACTATGGCCCCAACCTTGAAAATAGATTTGAACACAAGTCAATTGCATCAAAATAAAAGTAGTTATTACAGTAAATCATCAACTGACTATTGACTACAAAGCAATGTGCACCTTTTCTTTGGCAAAAACATAGCACAAGTGCTTCATAAAGGAAAGTCTGGGGGGTGGGGCAGGTGTGAATCATGGGGCGTTAGAGACTAAGGTCAAAGCAGTGTAAAATCCTTAATCTTACTACAGGTAAATTTCTTTATTCAAAAGAACTGTAATCCAGTATATTTACACTTTTTTTGCTTCCAGTAATTAATCATTTTGTCACGGACAATTGAGAAATAATAATTTTTTTCTTCCATGTATAAAATCAAGTAACACAAAATGTTTTTCCAACACTGCAGTCAGCATTGCTGTCCCATCCCTATCCTTAATTCCTTATGCATGAAGAATTGAAGAAAAATCTGGATAGCATACTTACAGATTGACCACTTAAATTCATAAAAGTCTGTGGTTTAGCAAGTATAACCGGCACGTCACCTATATAACCTGCAAAAGGAAAACTCTTGTCACAAATGGGTAAATATACTTACAAATACTTTCAGTCCATTTGTTTTTCTCACCAACAATCTGAAATGTGCAATTAAAAATTATATCGAATCAATGACTGTCTGCATTGTTTAGTAAAACAATATTGTGTCCAATGCATTAATCAGAATATAGATTGATTCAAGTTTGGCAAGAAAGTAATCTCTGACCTTACTTGAGAAATGTACGATCTTAATGATCAGTGTTATTCAAGGCTGTGTGTAGAGATTTTGAGGACTTAGGCAATATCTATGTTTGAGGCCAAGTCTAATATAACTAATCAATTCATATTTTACCCTTTTTAAGTTTTCTAAGATTCTAATGTCTATTATCAAGCAATTCTAACATTTCTCTTGCAAATAATAATATAATGAATCCATTTCATCTAAATCTTAGCATAGTTAATCTCGTTAAAAGAAAAGTTAGCACTGTAAAGTTTATCATCTAATAAACTAGCTAAATTAATAATAAAACATTTTTCGCCTAGATGTTTGCATCAATTCTCTTAAACTAGCCAAAGCTCTGTTATCATTGACATGACGCCTATGTTCTATCACTCAAACTAAAAGAATTGAACAAGATGTCACTACGAAAACAATATTCAGTGAAAGCTGATCTTCTTCAATAGGATCATACTCCTGCGACAAACACAGCCGCTACTTCCTTTGCAGAAAAAGGATGGCCAAGGGAAAAGAAATGTGCATATTTGGTTAGCCGATCCACAACCACAAATATAGTATCTTTCCCTTGTACTCTTGGAAGACCCCCAATGAAATCCATTGAAATATCAGTCCACACTTGGGTTGGAATAGGAAGAGCTTGGAGCAATCCCCCTGGTGTTAGAGACGAGTACTTGTTCCTTTGACAAATGTCACATTCTTCTACAAATCTTTTGATATCATTCTTCATTCCTTCCCAGTAGAAAAAACTAGCTATTCTTTTGTAGGTCCTGTAAAAACCTGAATGCCCCCCCAACGGTGTTGTATGACACTCCATCAATAGAAGTGGAATTCGATTAGAGTTT
>NC_032014.1:10428948-10484537 GCF_001865875.1 Lupinus angustifolius | reverse complement strand
CGATTTACTAGGAAAATTGTTTCTAACAAAATTCAAGGGTCTAGAATAATTGTTAGGAATAATTTTCTTTTGTAAAATTAGGTTCTTTTCCTCAATCATGATAGATTTTTGGATTACCTCCGAGAGTGTATGATGCTCATGCAACTTAACTTCCGCTTTGATCTCTTCCTTAAGGCCATTCAAGAAAATTCCCCTTACAAATTCTTGATCAATTTCCCTCAAGGCTCCCACAAATTTCTCGAATTCTTCCACATACTCTTCCACCGTGCCTAACTGTTTCAAAGCTAAGAGTTGCTCGAAGGGATTCTGCACCATAGAAGGTTGAAATCTTCTAACCACCGCCAATTTGAACCCTTCCCATGTAGGATTTGGAGTGCATCGGCTCCACCATTGGTACCAACTAAGAGCCTTTCCCTCAAGTGCCACCAATGTTGCTTGCATCCTTTCTGTCTCCGTCACCTCTTTTAGTAACCTCTCAAGCCTTTGAGTCCATCCAAAAGCATCATCTCCCGAGAAAATTGGAATTTCCAACTTTCGCCACTTTTCTCTGCCTCGCTGTTCATGATTTTCACTTTCTCCTCCTATTCCACTGCCTTCATCATGCCAATTAGGAATTCTATGTCTCTCGGTTAGTGCAACCAATGCTTCCTCCAAACGCTTCGTCCTGGCCTCATACAGTTCCAGACGAGTCCTCTGTTCTTCCCTTTCCCGTCGCAACTCCTCTCGTTCTTGAATCCAGTCATCCGAATTTCTGGCCATGCTTCTCGTCAATACCATGCGCATAAAACAGAATTGCAGCGTGTTCTTAGGGCACCAGATCGGTGCTCTGATACCAGTGTTAGAACTGGTATTATTTCAGAAATTGTAAGTAGATAAACAATATAGAAATTCCCAACAAGGAATCAGATTGATTCTAGGTTGGTAATATTTTATTGAATGCAGAAAGTATTACAAGAAATACAGAAAAGTACTACACTGATTTCCCTCCCAAACCAGTTGAAACCAAAACTGAACTCCCCATGAGTCAGTTATTCCTATTCTTATTATTTTCCCCCTTAACAAGAGGTGTGTAAACCTCTATTTATTCATCCTAAACTGCTGTCCTAATACACATGCTTAATAATAGGCTTAGGCACATTAAGGAGTGTACTCCTATCAATTGGCATCATTTATCATCATGCATAAAATTGAATCCAAAATGTTTCTAACACGTGGTAATGGTGACTGGTTCCCGCATCACGCCTTACACGTTAAATGCAATGTAAGAAAGATCATAAAAGAACAAGGATTCATGATACAGACACAAGCCTGCACTATATCTAATGCTATTCAATTTGAATCATGCATTCATCTCTACTACAATGTAAACTGTAATGAATGCATCAATTTTTTAACAGTAAAGTCAATGTGGAAAATACTATGAATGCCGTTACACCCTGTCCCGAAAAAACAGTGGAAGGTGGCATTGAGGAAGAGAGCAGCCACAATTTCACCAACGAATGCTGTGATTTCATGTTAAGTTCTATGATATGATAGGTAATGAACTAAAGATAAAACTGAAAGCTTTTTCTACCTTTTCCAAACAGGGCTTTGAAGGAAACACTGTTCATAGATATTCCTTCAGCTTCTGCTATTGCATCAACCATCTCAAAACCCACCTGAAAGAAAACTCTAATACAAGGTCAGATAAGGAAAAATTGAAATGAGTTCCAATCCAACTTACACAGCAGCACACACTGCTATTAAAAAAAGAGTGATTACCAAGTGTACCAATTTGATCCCCACTCAAGCATCACAAATATGACTCAAAATAGGGGTGAAAAAATGCTAAAAATGACTAATTTGACCCGCATTTGATAGTTTCTGGATCATTCCAGGCTTTTCAAATTTTCAGGGACGAAATTGGTATGCGTAAAACTTTTGGCGACTACTAAATAAAAACCTAGTCCCAACAAAAGCAACAATCATCAATTACAGACTTGAGTCTTTCTGTCTGTTTGAATTTTGAATATTAGCTTAAGAGATTCGACAAAGTTTTACATTGACAGTTTAAGCCGGAAAAAAAGTAATGAATAATGGAAAGTATGGATATGAAAGTACTGACATTGTGGCGTGTAGCATTAAAAGTCTTGCCAGGATTACCGAGGCCGACAATAAGCCATGGTGCATTTTTCTGGTTGGAGGCGGTATCTGTGGTGATAGGTGAAGAAAATTGATTGGAGAGAAGAGATATAATTGATGAGGATGAAGGAGAGACTAGAGTGAGGGGTTTTGAGAAACGAAAGTAACGGTGGAATCTGGGGAAGTTCATTGAAGAAAAAGCACAAGCGTTCATGCTTCAGAATTGTGTGGTAGAAGCATAAACCCTATAAAAGAATGAAGTAGGGAATGAAGAAGGTTCAAACAGAAACATCACAAAAACTAACGCCGTTGCCGGGGATCGAACCCGGGTCACCCGCGTGACAGGCGGAAATACTTACCACTATACTACAACGACTTGATGTTTATTGTTTTACACCCGGTGATATACATACGCTAAAGCTAACATATTGTCTACACATTAAATAAGATTTTACATGATAAATTTTGTTTTACTAAAGGGTACTTAAAATCCTTACATGGTAATTATGTAAATTAAACATACAATTAAAATACATGGTAATCTATGTGTATTTTTTGAAACATATACTTTTTTTTAGTAGATGTAACAATCTTACAATTACTTCAACCTCACCACCTTCTGAAATTATATGCAAGGTGAGCCAAGGGACTTAAGCTAAGAAGAGATTGAGTGAAGAAGGGGCCTAATGGGAGTTTTTTTTATTTTTTATTTTGTAATATGAAAGAGAATGTCATGATGCAAAAATCTAGATATGGATGTGACCTTTGTTGATTGACGATGCCTCAATGTGGGTTACGATAATCTCATCCAAATATGGTAAATTCAGTAGTGCATCTGCCCCGGGGTTATCAAAGGTCTAGGCAATGGAAGTAGTCTAGGCAATGGTTATTAAATTAATGCATTGGTTCGTGGTTATTTGGTCAATTTAGTTGATAAAGAATGACAAAGTTTTCCCTAATGGTCAGATCAACTATATACAGATAATAGACTTAATTTAATTCTGGCCCTGGAAGTAGTCTTGTGCGAAAACAAAAAAAAAGGTAATTTCCCATGTTAATAATCCTACATGTATCAAAAGTTAGGTATGACTATATGAGTCCAACATTTGAATTTAGATTACGAGTTAGCGCCTTTGTGCTAATGAGTTCCATTGTTTATAAAAAAACAATTCTAAGCCTATTGGTAGTAATAAACTTTTTATAAAACTTTATCATAAATTATGGTTATTAATAAAATATTAATCTCAAGATCCTTAGTTTTTCTAACTGCTCTTGCTTCTACACATTAGACCAATATTCATTTGATCTACTCTATTGGATCTTTGGTTTTCTTCAGGCCTGTACAAACCACTAAGATGAAATTCTATTATATTTTTTACAATAAAAATTACCCCAACTTTATATTCTCTCCTGACCCCATATATGCACCCCACAAAAAATGCAGCGTACGGACTCTACCCCTCGAGATTACCATAAGATCTGTAAGCAGTAGAATAACACCAATAAAAGGGATGAGGAAATACTTGTATGACAAATATGGGCTAAGGGGAGCGCATTGTATGACAATTATTGTTATAACTTGATCCAAATCAGAGTTGACATACCTATTAAGAAGAATGGGAAAAAACGACGAACCTAACATTTGCAATCAAGATTTCTACGTAAGAAATGGATATTCATCTCAAAAAAGTATTACAAAATTTATATCAAAGACCTAACTATATGCACATAATCTCCTTGGTGATTCCACACCTTGAATACTCGCCACAAACTTCCGAAGATTGTCTGCTGTAAATAGTTTGTATCATATCTCACTGTAGTTAAAATTATTAAAAAGGGCAGCCCAATGCATTAAACTCCCGGATACAGCCTTAACTCGTAAGCGGACTGTTTCAACTTTCAACCTTAGCATTTATGCCGAGCCTCACCCTCTTACCGTAAATAAAATCTAGTAAAATAAAAATGGACCATGCTTTAACAAATTTCTTTCCCATTTACATTTAAGAAATTTTAGAAAATTCATTCAATATTTCATCATCATGAGTCATTACCATGCTCCTCATACAGCAACCTCCGCCTAGTGTGAAGTCAAGCTCTGGCAAGCAATCTAAAGGAAACCTGGCTAGTTGTCCATTCAAGGCTTGAATGTCTTGCATCAGTTGGTTTGTTTAATACATTCTAAAATTATCAAGCATGCCAACAATCAAGCTACGTAGAAGTAAACATAATGTTAATTGCAAAATCAACTGATGCTTTAATTCTAGACCACAATAGAATTTATCCACACTAACAAAATTTGTTCTTTGTTGCAGTATGCACAATTGTACATTCAGTATACTACAGCACTCTCTAATCACAATAATGAAACTGTTTTCAGAAGATATTATCACATCCAGACTTGAGTTCCTAGCATGGACTCATCAGATATCTTGCCCATTATATACTTGTACGAAATAAACAAAAATATTGGAGAGAAACCACTTTCATTAAGTACCTTGCTTTCACCTGTAAAATTGTTACAAAAGTCAACATGACTATATACACAAGCTCAGATATTGATGGTCGCATCCCACAATCTTAGAAGACCATTACGACCACCGCTGCATATCCTTTTCCTCTCCAGGTCTGAAGCTATGCATCTCACCTGGATATCATAGCAATAAATAATAAATGGAGGTAAAGAGTGTTAAACAGGAGTACAATGACATATAACATTCTCCAGCCATATACACATTGTTATATGGCAAACAATCTGTATAAGTTTTAGTGAAATATGAATTTAAAGTAAAAACAATTGTCGTTGAAGGAAATTTCATAAAGAAAAGAATAATAAATGTTAAACTTAAGCCAAGAGATGGATAGATATTTAAATTTTTAACTTCAGTGCTGGTGTGCTACAGTTATTATCTATAGAAGTAAAGTAACCTCTCTAAAACAAATTATTTGTCTGCGATCAATAACACCTCAAATAATAGGGAATGGTAGTAGTGATCATGTGATAATCGTTACATGTACATCTCACATGTAGAAAATTTGTGCATGAACCAGAAAATAAAGTTCATCTTGGAGGCAAAGAATAACCATTTTGGACTATGAAACAGAACAGAAAAGCCAAAAAACTGCATACCATAGCAACTGTTTTTTGTGGTGTTCTGTAAAGCTGCCAACCAGCCATCTTGGACCCAGTGCCAGAGAAACCACCTAGTCTTTCTTGGGGCCGATGAAAGAGAGACAGAGAATTATCAGCTGCTCCAATACCTAACCAGTGCTCCCCAGCATTGATAGATAATATGGCAGCATTGTGAATTGTTACATTTTTTGCACATCTAATACCTCCTGCACAGCCATGAGTATAATATTACCAGGTCATCTCAAATGCCTTTTGATTTTGCACAGAAGAAAGAAATGCATGGGCATAACACTAACAAGTAATATTCTTGCATATGATATACACTACTACATATTCATTACAAGATTGCTTTGCAGTAATGATAAGGACACCATATGGGTGTAGTAGAAATGTCATGATAATATTTTACAACGGGACATTAGATTAATGAATGCGTGCAGGGTAAGCAACAATAGGATGCTCTTAACATACTGATGTTTCTTGGTTATTGCAACCTTACAGGTCTGTATATTTACCAAAACATAACAGAAGCTAGACATCAAGAAAGAAAATTAATGTCATGAACCATCTCTCCCAAAACCTTAAGCTATTAGGTGAAGACATGGCTTTATCATATTAGATGTCTAACAAATAAAAAGATTGTCATACCCTCATCATTTTCCCAAAACCGTAGGAGACCATCACTTGAACCTGGAATGGAAATTTAAGATTTTAGCAAGCACCAGATATAAACTTCCTTGAGCAACTCACTTCAAGAACTCAACAAATAAATAGATCAAATGATAGCATAGCCAAATATTGGAGATGACGTACCTGTCATTATTCCTCTGTCTAAAGAAGAATATTCAACACATAATATTGGCCCTGCATGGCATGCTAGGACAGCATCACACGTTCCTCGGGAAACAGACCATATTCTTGCTGTCCAATCATCACTACCAGTAATTAAAGTGTCGCCAACCATTCTTATAGACCTGTGATATTTTTCATATAGGATCATAAATTTGTTTACATTTGTAAACATGCAGTATTAAACGACTAAGTTTTATTTTTTACCGTATCCATTGAGTATGTCCTGAAAGTTTATGCATCTGCTTACCAGCACGAATGTCCCATATATTAGCAACCCTGGGAGATAAGCACGTCAGACTTTAAAGCTTACCCAATCAATGTATAACAAATATCTGAGTGGCACAAAGAAAAATCAGCATCCAAGCTTGTAATTTTTTTAACATACACGTCTCTTCCAGAAGCAGCCAAGAGTCCTACATTGTCATCATATTCCATGCATAAAACAGCACTAGAGCAACGACCAACAGTTGCAACACATCTATCAGTTCTAACATCCCACATCTTCACAGTGCCATCATGGGATGCAGTTAGGACACGTTCACCTGAGAGCATGCGTACACAGCTGACCTACAAAGGTTAGCTAGAATTAAGTTTCAATCGTCCAGAGTATTTTTATTGAATTCACAAAACTCCTACACTGTTTATTATATATAGAACAAACATAAATATTTAAAAAATAATAGTACCGGTCCATCATGGCCTTTAAGCTCTTCTAGAAGTTGAGTTGTTTGCTTATCCCATACCAAAACAGACTTATCATCAGATCCTGACACCACCTTCCCCCTATCTGAATTTATAGCACGGACAGTTCTACATTTAAATCAGAATCATGGTTGCACATAAATATTTATTCAAAGATGTGGACAATGATACAGGAAATTTAATATGTGGGATAGAAAGAGAGAGAGAACCTAGTATGCCCTTTTAAAGTTGCCCTGAGTTCAGAACCACGAAGACTGGGATCCCAGATCTTAACCTGTGCATTTGCATGAGTTATCATGCACAACATATCATATCACTGTGGGTATCACAAGGCAATGAAACAATTTTTTGCAGACTGACTCAACATCATAAGAATAAAGTAAGAGCTTGACACTTACAGAGCAGTCTGTGCTTCCACTAATAAAGAAACCAGCATCTTCACGGTCACCCACCAAATCCCAAACCTCTCTCTTTGTAACACAATGGAGAGCGGTAATGGCACCATTATGACCCCTAAGTATGCGAACATTGGTTTGAAGCTTCTTCTGCCCACCAGTTGTTAGATCTTGTTTGCGAGGAGTTCCATTCTCATTTGCTATAATTTTAAGGCAGTAGGCAAAGTGATAATGGTATTTTATTCAAGAATAAAGGAGACATAGCTGCACTCATGGGTAGTGTTATAACAAGTACCTGAATTGCCTCCATCAGAAGTCCATCTACGGACACGGTTAAATGAGCTGGATCTAGATGTTGTATTTCGGGTGAACATACTTTGCACCCAGTTTCTACCGACACCAGTTGCCTCAGCAGGTTGCTGGTCCTCATCATTCACATCTTTTGAATGTGGGGATGGTAATGCAAGTGATAACACAGACTGTGCTTTCATTGAGGAGATTCCCCAGTATCCATTACGTAGTTGTTGGATATGAGATAAGAACCCTCTAATTTTTATCTGAATCAATGACACCAGGAAGATTCAGTCATAATTCATTAATGACCCCAATTTTCTTGTTGTGTGAAATCAAGACAAATAGATAAACTAATACATTAATAAAGGAACATTCAAAAGAAAGAGAACTTATCCAATTGTTATGGTGACCATTAACTATTAACATGATGGATACAAGAAAAAATGTAGCACCATAGACAATTATTCGTTGCAAGGAAAGTTCACCCCTTTGTTATGGTTTTTATTCCTTCCTCCACTCTTTTGCAGTGCCGTTCTACACTTTCTCTATTAGTGCAGCTCTGTTATGTCAATAGTTCTCTAGATTTAGCGATCCAAGTCGCATTCCGCTGCGCACAAGTACGGCAAAGAATTGTGAATCGGTTCGCGCAAACTGGGCAAGTTATGCGATTCTATTTTATTTATTTTAGAAAAATGTGGTCGCGAAGGATCGAGCTCATGATGACATAGTCATAGAGGCTCTGATTCCATGTATGGTTCCATCTCAAAATCAATTGGCAATGAGATGAGAAGCAAAATGGATATTTAAACAATACCCGAGGCAATAAAGTCAGGCTATTTGGGACGTTCCAACAATTATACCATTATATTGGAACTTGAAGGTTTCTATTCTTAGCATTTCATAGCTCGGAAATTACCAACCTACTAGATATAGTATATTTTGGTATTCCTTCTACAAGTGATTGCTATGTACACAGAGTCCACAATCTTTATTGTAGTTTCCGCATCAATTGCAGCAGTACATTTTTTGTTTTCATTACATATGCTAACATATAATTAAAAATCGCTTCTTCAAATAATGATTTTGCACGAAAAGACTCGATTCACAATGGTGTCAAATAGGACTGCAATCACATACTTCCACATTTTTTATAACATCAAATTCGTCAGTAAAAAGAAAAATCAGAAGTATATCAACACACAGAAAGTTGAAAATTGTTGTATTCCTTTGGAAATAAACATTTAACTTGAAATGAACCCAAAAATGAAAATGGTTCAATGCATATTTTGTTTTTATTTTTTGTTGTTGCAGGGGGTAATTGTTTTTGTTCAAGAGCTTTCTCAACAATACCAACAAGTTGTTGGTCTAGTAGTGTAAGGCTCTGCTATATCCCCAGGATGACTAAAAGGTCAAGAGTTCATTCCTGGGAACGACACTTGTTGAGGGTGGCAGCCACGTATCCCGAAAGGCATTAGTTCCTTACCGAAAAAGTTGAGGGGATACTCTTGGTAGTACCCAAAAAAAAAGCTTTCTCAACAATAAGTTTGTAACTATACTGTTTTGAACACAAAAAGCCCAAATTTTTTCCATTCCTTTAGGAATAGAAACCTTTAAATGAATCCAAAAATGAAAATGGCTCAATGCATGTTTGGTTTTGATTACCTTTTTGGGGGAATTGATTTTGTTCAAAAGCTCTCTCAAAAAGATTGTAACTAAAGTGTTTTGAACACACAAAAAAGCCAATCACAAGGAATCTTTGTAAAGGGCTACTTCCATCTATTCTTTACACCTCAAGATTAATTCACTTTAACTTCTAATTCAGCAAGTATGTCTTTTTTTCCAATACCTTGTAAGCTGGCAAATGAATGTCCCAATTTCTTAGATAAATATTTAAAATTTCATGAAGCCCATTATCCGGTCCCTAATCTCTATACTCCCCAAAGATCTTCGCAGGGTCTAAAATTAGTGTCTTGTATAGGTGTTAGTGGGTAAAAAGGACCAAAATGCTTTTATTTACCATAGTTTCGATTGCGAAAATTTATATGTTTTGAAAATAGAATTTGACTTACAAACTGTTTGGATCCAATGTTGTTCCTTTCTGCAATTGTTTCCAGCATGTACCAAGCATCATTATCAGGAAGTCCCAACCCAGCCTTCATAAAAGGCAAAAGAGGCTCAGCGTTCGAAAGCACAAAAACATACAACTTAAACAGAATTTCAAAAGGTAATGGTAATTTGAAAACATAAATATCCAAACAATACCATGTGTGATGCCAACACAACAAGCTGTGCTGTCACTAGAGATGCATAGTTGGCTGACCTGGCAAAAAAACTAAAGTCACAAAAACAGTCTGTTGAACAACATAGATGCATCCAACTTCCTTTTATTTACAAAACTTGGATGTTTAGGTAAATGGTCAGAAAGAATATATATACATCTACATAGTTATTGAGTTGATGTTATCATATACAGCACAATTATTAGGGTGGGAAACCCTTCTGTGGGGTTAGCATGGCAGGGATATGGAAAGCAGGGTGCAAAGTGGCAGGGATTGAGAAATACAGTCAGCAGATATTTTCTTTATCCAAGTAGCATCAACCTACTTATCACCCAAGATATGTTCCAAGACTGTATGCATATAGAATATAGAATGACTTACTGTTTTTTGTAAGATTATATTTAGGCTTAAATATACCTTTGGTTTTTATCTTATTGGCAAGTTTCAATTTGGTCATTTCATCATAACGGTGACATTATATTTAGGCTTAACTATACCTTCCGTCTTTTATCTTATTGGCAACTTTCAATTTGGTCCTTCATTTCTTAAATGAATTTCTTTGGTTGTTTATTTTTTTCAAGGTTCAATTTGGTCATTTCGTCATAATGGTGTTAGTTTTCCTTAGAGTATTCTGCAAAGTCCTCCATCACAGGAAGCTCGATTGAACAGGAAAAATCACCACAACATTCATTTTCTCACTCCCTTTATCTCATCTTCTCTCTTCTTTTTCTTCTTCTTATGAGAGAGTTTTCTTCAATTTTTGCCAGTTTCTGGTGAGAAATTTCGGCCAAAGCTAAACCCGTTGTGACAGAAGGGCCAAATTGGTACTTCAAGAAATGGACCAACAACTAAAAAAAATTAGATAAAAACTTATATAACATACAACTAAAAATTGAAACTTATATAACATACAACTAAAAATTGAAACTTGCAAATAAGATAAATGGCCAAATGTTTATTTATGCCTCATATTTATATTTATATAACATACAACTAAAAAAAATTAGGGTAAAAGAAGACAATACTAATGAGGATATAACTGATAAAATAAGGTAGAGAATGAGGAACCCATGTATAACAAAACAAAAATTATATGCATGAAAGTCCTTACTTGTTTGAAGATTGCTCCATTAAATGATCAAAATAACCTTCCCAAAACCTACAAGGAAAGTGCTTTAACTAAGTTAAACACTCAGTTCATGACCAAAACACAAAAATTTCCACTAATGAAATCATGAAGGAATAAAGAAATGTAATACATACCGTAACTCTTCCCAAATAGAAAGAGAAATTAGATGGCGCTGGACATAGTCCGGCACATTATTATTATCTTTCTTATACATATCAGAAGAAACTTCAAGGGCATCTCTAATGGTCAACCAGTCATTTCGTGATGTTGCACGATTGATAGCTGTTTTGAGCTGAAAGAAACAAATTTGAAAAGAAACAAAATTTAGAAAAAAGCCTTTGAAAAATATAAAGTCAATTATAAGTTACAGAGGGAACTTATCATACTATATAGTCCTTTTTTGTAAATATTTCCAGCCATTTGGTAGCACTTAATTTAGGCTTAACTCAATTATAAAAAACAAATTTGGTCCCCTTAATCCCAATTGCAGCAAATTTTCCCTTAATCAAATGTGGCATTGTTTTGCTAAATATGTCCAGATGAAGGGTGGCATGTGGCCAATAAAGAGTCATTCTTCTCCAGATACCACCCCATTTTTGGCACCATGTCAAAGAAATGCCGCTGGCTCATCATTTCCTGAAGTCTTTGGACAAAATGATTGTACTTAATTAAATAAACAAGATATATTCATGATGATAATAACCCAAGAGTGTGATGGGGATATTTTTCTGGTATGAGACAATCTGTATCTAGATTTTACTTTTGTCCTTTGACTAATCCAAGTCAATCTGGGAAGATCCATTTAAGGAGGCAAATCATTCCAGCACCTACTTTTTCTGTCAGTAAGACTCAAATCTGAGACAAGGACGGGGTGGGAGGAGTAAGGAAACAGGTTCGAAATGTTAATCAAGGGAGATGTGTCACCCAAGTTGATAAATTTACCTCAAGTTCATTCCGCGGCATATCAAGACTTCTACACCATTAAATGTCCTTCACAATTAAATATTCCTACTCTTTTCTGTATCAATTTTTATAAGCCTTTCTTTTTATGTAACATACATATGAAGAATTATAAAGTAAAAACAAAAAGGCAGAGCATTTGCTTACCAATTCTTTCACAGCAATAAACTGTTCGTCAGTGAGCTGACAGTGCCAACCCTGACAAAAATGTTCCAGCATGAGCATCATTGTCCCAGAACAGGACATCATAAACAAAGATGTAAAAAATTATAACTGTTAGCTAAATAAAACTACTAACCGAATGAATATGCTCACTTATACATTCAACAAAACCACTACCGCCAATCCCTTCAGCATCAGATTCAATCAAAGCTGCAAAACCAAACACACAATCACTTGTAGGGAAGCTCTCCAGATTACTAACGTAGAATACTTTTTCTGTAAAAAAAGAAGTTTTCACTCTACACAGCAAAAAATAGAGATCTGATAAAATGTGATACCAAGTATTGTTCCATATTCAAAGGAAGAGAGAGGATCATCTGTTGCTCCCAGTTTAAGAAGCCGCAACCATAAACCCTGTGTGATGAAACATAATATAAGAGAAAAGAAAATACTCTACAAATTGAAACATAATGAAACTACGAATGTGAACAATACAGAAAGCATGTGAACAACAAAAAAGATCTAAACTTCAATTCGACTTTTTTGTTAGACCTGATGTTAGAGTTAGACCCGTACATCTATCCTCCCAGGTTCCACCAAGTAAGAGCCTCGTACATTGGCCGTCCTTTTTTTAGACCCAACATTGTTAGAGGAGCTCTAGGATCTAAGGCATTTGTATCTAGGATATAAGATCATGGTGTACTTTGTAGGAGAGAAAACGGGTATCAAGTTAGGACGCATCATTTTCTAGCGCACCAATTTTTCTAAAGTAACTAAAGGGAAGTCCAAACTACTAGAATTATTTTGATGCTAACCAAGGGCATCCCATCATCCTGTGGGTAAGGAATTAATCTCTATCAGGGTTCGTAGTTGCCCCTCCCAGCAAGTGTTGCTCCTGGGGTCCAAACTACTAGAATGGATGGGCCTAATTCTACCCTTAAAACTTTAAAGGCTATGCAACATAAGACTTTGCATAATACTCTACTGTGGGGTTTGAAGAATGGCAGTCTTATAGATAATTTGAAGTTAAGAGTTTGCATAAGACTCTATTGTGGATACCCTAAGAAACACACAACAAAGGAAGAGAAAATCTTGTAGCTTTCATGTTAAATTATTCCAGCCATTGTGGGGATTGGCAACATGCTTGCCTTGTGACATAGATGTCATGGGTTCAAATCTTGGAAACAACCTCTACGCTTGCGATGGTAAGACTATGTATATCTATCCTCCCCAAACCCCATTAGGTAGGAGCCTTGTGCAATAGGCTGCTCTGTTCATTGTGGGGACTGACAAATTCATGTAAACCTTAATGAGGATGAAACCAACCAATCAGCCATGGTTGATCTATCTAACACGGGGAGAGATAGAGATAGAAAGAGTATATAAGACCAAAGAAGCTACCTGCAGTTTAACCTTAATATCCAGAACCATGCGCTCCCTTTCTGCCTGAAACCAAAAAATTAATAATGTCAGAGACCATCTGCATGTATGTTATATTAACACACAAGCAGCATTAATATATTAGGCCTGGTAATGTTGACTTACAGCTCTCTCAAGCGGACTAAGAGCATCTGCTAAAGGATCCTTACTGCTCAACACAGAAGATAAAATTTAAGATGGAGAGAGACACAAGCAGAGGAAGAAAAAAAGGTGAACTGTATAAGAGAGCAAGACAATCAGTTTATTTGAAGGGCATTGCTTGCATTACCTTGGTGTATGTCTTCCCGAGTACTCAAAGGCATTACTAACTGCTGCAAGAATCTGTTTCCTCTTTTCTTCTTGCTCTTCAGTTCTGATGTTTGAGGGAAACCTATCATAAGTGTATTTGCCACCAGACCCTGAAGAAATAAGAAGTAATAACTACATCCACATGTCTATATTTGCAAATTAATTTAATTCAATTTTTTTGCTACAAATCATCCATTTTACCTGATAGTCCAATATCAGAATCTGATACTGTTAAAATCTCAGGCTCTACTGAAGACGAAGGAAGGATTGACATAGGGTTTTGACCCCTTCCCATCGCATCTTGTAGCTTATCAAGCAAGTTATTGCTGTTTTCATCAGAACCTAACCCCCTCTCCAAATAATCCAAGAAACCATGAGAGTCAAGGAACTGAGCTATCTGTTAAAATCAAATTTAACATTAGTGTAGAGGCAAAAAATTTCTGCATTGATATGAAGAATACAATTAGTGTTACACTCATAAATCAAGCAAAGGGAAGCCAACCACTACATAGAATATTCATTAGTACATCAATGAATCTAACCATCATAATCACCAAGATAAGGATCATTTTGTTTTAAGCCATTGGTCTGCTAATTGGAGAACAAAAATCCATGCTATGACCTAAATTTACCATGGGTTCTGATGGTTGGTTTGTAGCTCGTGAACGCTTCTTAAGAAATGCTTGAGTGTTGAATACATTAGTAGCACCATTTTCCTGAAAATAATTTTAAAAAATAAAAGCCAAAGCTTAAAAAGATTTATGCCATGGAAGAGCGAAGCCCAGATATTTGAAACACAAGTAGAAAATTCATACTAGGAAATTGCGATAGCCACTTAAAAGTGTTGCAAAGAACTTTAGGAATATCAGCCTGCACACAAGACATGATGACAAGAAGACATATCAGACTAAATACACTAGTTATTGGACTATTAAAAGTGTTGCTAAATAAGAATGCAATGCGCACGGAAAATTTTATTGAACCACATCATGATGGTTGAAAAGGGCTACTTCGAGGATGAAATCAATCACACGATTAGCCAGGGCATATCTAATAAGAAGCACATATCAATCATCAAATAAAAATTTCATGATGTGATGTTAATAGAAGTTTCATCACCATCTTAAATGCCAAGAAAGTCATATGACTTTTTTTTGTGTGTAAATCATCTGGTAATCGGACACCACAAGGGCACAAGGACAACAAAGCTCTCCCTACCAGGAAAGTTTTATTACTGTAGCTTATAATTACAGTACAAAGTACAAAGATAACTCTCATCTTTAAATGTCTAATTTTCTTGTTTTTTTGTTCCATGCCACTCCCTCAGGTCCTTTACATAGAAGCTTTTTGACTAGTTGAAATTGGTTAATATAGTTAGAAGCATTAAATTTGTCAACAGTCAATTGTATTTTTATGTAACTGCCCTTCATTATTGGGACTCACTCCCTTTCTCTTTCCACCCAATTAATGGTTTATGGACTTATTCTCTTTCCACTCAATTAATAAAGTTAACTTTGTAAAAAAAGTAATTAATGCACTCGAAATTATGAAAAGGGTCATTTAAAGGACAAAAATCAAAGAGTAAATGTCCATTTCAGTTCCTCATGTTCTTTTTTCAACCTTACCAGTTTGGTCCCTCAAAAATTGGAAAACCTAAAATGGTCCCCAAGAATATCAAATGTGGGTCAAAATTCAAATAGTCCTTTTTCGCATTTTTAAAACATGTCATAGGGACTAATTTGACCCACATTTGATATTTTTGGGGACAATTTTGAGTTTTTCAATTTTTAAGGGACCAAACTGGTAAGGTCGAAAAACATGAGGGACTAAAATGAACATTTACTCAAAATTAAATCAAATAACACATGCACAAACTTCTCCCCAATTTGTTTTTGATAAACAAAAATAATAATAATAAGAAAAGCAAAACAATGTTGCAAACCAAGTCCATCTCATATATGCATGAACAACCCTCTCACTGTTGAGCTAGAAGTTCAGCATACCTTGTATCAAGATGATGACTGAGATTGATACCATAAGATATAAATACAACAATGATATAACACAGACTTTAAATGCAGAGTGATAAGAAAATAATACTTCAGACATATCTAATGTGTGCATGCTCAGCTACTTTGTAGAAGACAATTAAATTAAAAGAATAGACAAAATTTAGTCAGAAGACCTGAACCCATGACTACAGTGATATTCAGGATAGACCAGGGCTTCAAGTTCAGCTGTGTTAGACAATTTCAATACTACATTTAGGAATGTATTACAAAATCATCAAAGTTTAGTATTTCAATTTCAATTCAAACATCTAGTTTAACTGATTATATTTGATATAGGACATAATGAAGGATTCCTCCTCTTCTTAAATAAGGAATTGGCAATGGAATATTCTAAAAGGTAAGTTTAGGATTACCCAATCAATCATCCTTCTAATCTAGCCATCAAGCCAGAGCTCAAAAAGCTGGGATTTCAATAAGCAATCAGGTTTTTGATATGGTATCAAACCCTATGCATCCAAGTGGCCAGGACTTCAATCCTTGCCAGTTGCCACCCCGATTCCACAATAATTGAATTAAATTGCAGCACATGGTAAAGTGTGCCTGTTTATTATGAAAGCTACAAACTCAAAATGGGAGCATTACAGCTTTGAAACAATTTCTAGGACTCCACCTAATAGTTTAAGATTTGAGGAGAGTTGGTCATTGAAATCTACAAATTCAGACTTTGTCTATAGATTAGTAACACGATTCTTTTTCATTTACAAACATAAAAGCATTACCAACACCATTAAATTAAACAATAATAGCAAAAATTCCAACCAGATATTCCTCAGAAGTCTCTCTGCAATAGAATTACTAAGAACCTTCCGGAATGAAAAAAATAAAGGATACCATATTTTTCTCTCTAGAGAAGTAGAGAGCAATATCAAGAAAAAGCTTCATGAAGAGTTTTACGATCTTGCATCTTGCTGACTTCAATATGATATATTCAAATTCAAAAATGACAGCTAATTTTAAAAGGTTCCTAAATCAGTAATTCATGGATAACAGTGAATAATCTATCACCCAAGCATCACCTGAGCTGAAGGTCGTGATCTTCTCCCCATTGCTTAGCCCCAGATTTAGGATAATGCTCAGGTACACTCCATATTCCAGTATTCATCTCATCAATTCCAATTACATTGGGATATAGTAACTTCGTTATCTCACCACGCAAAAAGCTGAGTTCTGGCTCAGGAATAGGTGGGATTTCTTCTGATGTAGTGATACGATTATATTCAAGATCCACGACAACTACCTACAAGAGTGCTAAAAGACATCATTTTTATCAAAGCAAAAACATAATTTCTTCACATGCATGCTTAACCATAATGTTGAATATTGAAAACCATTTACCAATTAGAAATAAAGAATGCACAGGTCACCAGATAGTCGAACATAAGTGATAGATGCCACAGGTAAAGAAGCGAGGGAAAGGGTTCAAACAAGACCAAGAATATGATACTTCTACAGTGTTCTTGGTAGGAGAAAACAGGATATAAAACTTCTAAAGATACATGGAAAAAAAATGTAATTTTACACACATCTCTCTTTCTGCTCTTCCATTTTCCAACTTCTCAGTTTGACTTCAACCAACCCCAGGCTTAAGGATAGTTAGCCATGAACTGAGAAGTTGTCCACCTACGGCCTATAGGAAAAGATCATGCATAAACTACCTCAATCCTGGATTCACAATGAGCATCATCACAATCATTCTATATGCATTCTAATGATGGTGAGATTGAGAACATGCACTCTCAAGCACCAACAACAACAATCAAGCCTTAATCCCACTAAGCGGGGTCAGCTACATGGATTGAACGACGTCATAATGCTCTATCATAAATCATGTTCTGATCCTAAAAATCTATGTCATTTTTACATGTTCCTCTAATAGTCATCATTTTCAATTAAAAGGTCGGCTCAGTGCACGAAGCTCCCACTTAGTGGGGTCTGAGGAGGGTAGATGTACGCAACCTTACCCCTATAAGTGGGAGAGACTACTTCCAGAATTTGAGCTTGTGACCGATGGTCACTAAGCAACAATCTTACTATTGTGTCAAGCTCGCCCACTAATCATCATTTTCCATTCCAAGCAGAAAATTAGTAGCTATAAGACTATAACTGATCAAGAGAAGAATGAAAAAAAATCCACCCAACTGGTAGCCAACAACTAAATGAATGCATAATCCAGAAAATGGGTTTTCTGTAAGTGGTGGTGGTAGTGGTGGGGATCAAAAGAAGTATGACTTACACCATCCATTGACAGAGTAGAGGTATCAACACCCGAATAGAGGCCCATCATATATGGTGTAGGAGCATCAATATAATCTACTCCACTGAAAAACAGCAACGGAATGTATACATGCTTGAGGACAACAAAAACCCAAGAAAGAGGGATTAGAATTGAGTTAACAAAGAGTAACAGTATTTTTAGAAATTATTATGACATGTTCTTATCAAATATGATGTGCAAGGAAAGACAAAGCAAATCAGCTATAACAAAAAGAGAGTAATGCTGACATGTTCTTATCAAATATGATGCTGACATAAAAACAGGAACAAAATAACTTGAAAGAGAGTAATGCTGAATAGTGAATATTATTTCAGAATTAATTTTCCATAATAGGTTTCATTGCAATATAGAGACTACGACATTAATTACTTCCAAAAATAAAGCTAAAAATAAGGCAAAAAATGAATTGTCCTAATTGTCATACAATCTACAATAGTTACCAAAATATTCTATTTGTGGGACCATGGAGTCTTACAACAAAAAATATTGAGTCCAGAAATAAGTGGAACACTCAAGTCAAGTCTGACAAAGATGTTATGCCTCACCTGCCATCGGAATGGGTAGATTAAGTGACAAATGGCCTCTGATGCAAGAGTTAGAAGCGAATACCTGCCAAAATAAGGTATAGACGAAACAGTTGAAAATAGTGTTTAAATGACATCTTACCAAACAACCATGTTAAATTTGAGGGAGAATTATGATCAACCTGTAATATTTACTACATAATGTAACTAGTCACTTTAGTAGTTGGTCCATTGGTCCTTAGCACTAATTCTTCATAAAAATTATAATACGAGAAGTATTGACCAAAGTCATAAATAGCAGTACATATATCAACCCAAAGACATGAATTCTTTAAGATGATTCTTCTTAGACCCCATGCAATCTAGATGTCCCACCATTACCATGTACTACTAATTATGATATAACTTCATTGTAGTTGAAAAATATAAAAATGATGGGCTATTTCAGTCATACCGCAACAGCCTTGTCAACTCCCTACAGTGAAAAATAACATATAGAATAAAAAATGGATAAGGTCATTTTGGAGGGGCCAGGCAGACTAAGGTGTGAACACCACCATGGATCAATATAGGCTTTCTGACACCATTTCACCAAATGCAACTATCAGACTTCATTTGTCAAAATATTATAGAATCAATATTCAGGGGTGTCCAAATGAATTTCAAATGAGACCAGTATTTTTTTATATAAAAATAATTTCATTAAGAAATAAGAGGATTAAAAAGATAGGTGGATAAGATATCCTCCACCAAAACAGTACTAAAGAAGAAAGTCAAAAAAGCAGCAGAAGAAAACTCAAGACAAATAATCACAATGGCAGCCCAATCTCTAAGTAGATCTGAAACAGCAACCCCCTAAAATGGACAATGAGTCAAGCACTAAACAGAATAAAAAACCTTATTCTATCAACATTTCTATTGACATTGAAAAGCCTTAAAAATCCAATATTCATCTCCAAGCACGCAATCAGAATTATCAAGACTAAGCATAGAGCAAACACAAGTAAAACTTAACAATTGTTTATATTAGAATATTGTATTAAGAGCTTTGTTATATTGGCTTAGTTTGTTATTAATTCTGTTGATCAGTTAGATAAGTTGTTAGATTGTAAAATGGTGAGCTGGCAGGTTGTTGTTACTGCTCAGCCACTATATATAAGTAGCTCTTGCTACTATTGTAACTTGAACTTTTGAGAAATAGAAATCAGAGTTGCATTCTCATTCTCTTCCTCTCACTCTCTCTATTTCTGAATATTACAGTTTACATTGGAGAGGTCAATTTTGACCCAAAATCAATAGTCTTAAGTAAGAAGAATACTTGTTAGCTCGAAGTAAAATCCTCCTCTCAAGCAACACTGCTGTAAAAAGTCTCATTAAATTATCAACATCCAAGCACTGCACCAGAGGCTGAAATGATATCTGCTCAACAAAGTTTAGGACAGTTGTTAACCAATGAAGCAGAAGCAAACAGCTAGTAAAGCCCAAAAAGAGGTTTTAGGGGTCCATACATCGACATGGGGAAGCCCATCGACTGGTGGAGACTCTACAGAAAGCAGACAACTGTCAATAGCAAAAAGAACTCTCTCCTTTCCAGGAGTTGGCAAAGGCACACTGGACACCATATGTGCTATAACATCCCATAATGGCTTGCTGAAATTGTTGTAGAGCTGGGAACATTAAAAGCAATAGAAACACAATACAATGGAATTTTATGTTTAATCTAAGAACTTCTGGTCACATTTGTGAAGCACATCTAAAGCAAAACTCACAGTATGAGATTTCAAAGGGAGAAAATAATTAAACTCAGTTACATGTTGACTTTAAAAAAGTCAAAAATGATTATTATTTTATTAACTAGTATCTGATATATAGGGCATACACAAAAGTTGTCACAATCTCAAGTAAAAAACCAGGTGAAGTTTTTGCGACCATAATACCCTTACCTACTTCCGTTTGGGGAAAAACACAGAGCAAATAACTCCTCCAAAGCACTCCTAAGCACACGGAAACTAGGCAAGCGTGAAACTAGACAGATGCATTTTTCAGCATATGAATTTGCCTGTATGTGGTAGGCCTCTGCAATATCCTCACAGACCGGATCACGGAAAGAAATGCAGCTAACATAGATTTTTGAACCATCTCCCTCTGTATCATACTTATAGGTCAATATTATATCAGAGAATAAGACTCAAACCATAATGACACAAGCAAACATACAAACTTATTGCACAATCAACTCATAAAATGTGTAGAAATTGTTGTCAGAAATAAAAAAGGAAAGGTTAGTGTAAATGCGAAATGTTGAATATTTTGCAGCCTCACAATGCTCTTTCACAACATATTTGTGTTATGTGTATAAATGGTGAGCCTCAGTGCAATGGTAAGGTTGTTGCTTAGTGACCAAGAGGTCACGGCTTCAAATCCTGGAAAAAGTCTCTCCGCTTGCGGAGGAAGGGGAAGAATGCATGCATCTACACTCCAAAGACCCTATTAGGTGGCACCCTCGTGAATTAGGCCGTCCTTTTATATAGCAAGGGTTCAGAACCAGAGGTGCATTTATTACTTCATTATAAGGTGGCTGCTTTCCTTCGGAAAGAGTTGTCTGGTTTGCTGGAGGAGTCTTGGGGGCACGCATCCCTTCACTTTGGAATGGTTTATCTTACTTTGATTAAAAGCTTTAAGAATAACAAAGGCCAAAAAATTCTGCTGGTATGTAGTTTTTGCTGTTCATTGGTGTATTTGGTTAAGGCATAACTTCCTATCCTTGCTCCATGATTTGCTTTGCACATGGCTATGTTCACAGCTTCTCTCTGGTGCTTTGCGCATGGCTTCTTCAAGGGAGTTCTGATTTCCAATATGCAGAGATTGAGGGAACCTTGTTGCATTCTTGACTCTAAAGTTTTCCTTGTCTTTATTTTAATAACTTCTTTTAATAACACGAATAACACTAAGGAAGAGAACAGTGATGTACAGTAGCAGAGGATAAGATATCAATTGAGCAAAGTACACCAATCTCTCTCAACATTCAATAAAGAAACACCTCTAAAATAGTCACTAGCTCAGCTATAAGGAGACTACTTTATCCCATAGTAAAAAGCAGTAACAGAAAGAAGCTATCACATAAACTTAGATATCCTTTCCCTAGTTGTACATTACTAATTTTATCTCCTATAAAATCTCCATTATTGACAAACTTTATGACTGCTGACTTTTGTATTCATATACATTGTCACGTCGCCCTAATCAAATTAACCACTCAATAATTGCTTCTTCCGTACTTCCAGAGAGCCTCTCAAGTCTCAACTAATACCACATCTTGAGTAAAACAACAGTGCAACATATGTACAATCTCTAATCACAAATCAACAGTACACAATTACCACACTCCTCAGGTTTACAACATAATTAAGTTAACCATGCTAGCCTACTAGGAAGCACATATATGGTCATATGGATGCAGAAACGGAAATAGTTACAACAAGATATGGGAAAACTGAAAATAATTGAAAGATATATAGTCAAAAAGTATCTAAGTATCTCATACAATACATATCATTTCAAACCAGTATGTATCATTTTTGAAGTGTTGATGCTACATAGTAACCGTCTAAGCAGGAGCTTCAATAATCAATGTCTAACTTCCTAATCTACTTCCACCAAAACCTAAACTACAACAATTGATATATAAGAAAAAGTGAATAGATAATTATATTGTTTGTACACACATACCGGTCAAAACGATTGGATAGCTCCGTGGAAATGTGGAAGGGTCATTGGAATCAAATCCTGAAGAATATAACTCAACACCAGCCGGTAGAACACACTGAAATCAACAATCAATCATACACATCAGATTCACCAATGTAATAATAAGACATGATTCATGAACACTTGAAAAATCAAATAATCGAGTTCATAAAATGCGAAAACACAGAACGAGATCTTCGTTACCGTCGAAGAAGTTAGTTAAAACTCACAGTAGGAAGTTGAGGAGGCGGAGGAGGGTAGAGAGTGTGGTCCGAAGGAGGATACTGATCAAGAAGAGAAGGAAGGTAGAAACAACCGGTTCCATGGTAGCCTTTGTTACCGTCAACGGTTCGAATCTCCGGTCCGATCCCGCAAACCACGAAGTATTCGAAGATTCGAGCCATTTTGATTTTGATTTTGAGTTATCAGAAACTGTTCTTCGTTATTCAATGGCGGAAATTGAAGGAACGCGAAAACGTTCGATCTTCGATGTTCTCCCCTTTTCTCCTCACTCTCTTTGAAACCGGGAGAGAAGGGGGTGCAATGAGATCTGGCTCTCTCTCTCTTTATAGCGGTTATTGCGATGTGGTGAAATTGAATGTGAATTTGGATTTAATTTGTTCGGTTTTTAAGTTGGATTTGTAGTGACATGAGGAGTTCTGTAATGAAATGGAAATTGAGGTGCTGGGGTATCACAATTCACAACTTGTTCATTTCTGTTATGTGGAGGGATTGATTGGGAACAAGAGAAGGAAAAGCAGGGTAACAATAAAACAAAAAGAATAGAAAAAGAAAAGAGAGAAAAAACAAATATGCAACTAAGAAAAGGTCCAGTTTTGTAAAGGCTGGTTACAGGTTACAAATGGGCTTCAAAGACATTTACACTACTAAATCACAATTAGTGGATTAGTCCCTCTAGTTAATTATTACTTATTGTTCTCACTTTGGTTTTTCAGTTGGAAAAGTGTACTAACACAACTTTTAAATTTTTGGACATT
Source organism: Lupinus angustifolius (assembly GCF_001865875.1). Taxonomy (NCBI): domain Eukaryota; kingdom Viridiplantae; phylum Streptophyta; class Magnoliopsida; order Fabales; family Fabaceae; genus Lupinus; species Lupinus angustifolius. The sequence continues at coordinate 10,461,169 of NC_032014.1, read as the reverse complement.
TACAAATTGCTATCATGAACATTTAAATTATCACAATTGGTTCTTAAATTTTTACAATTATGTCAATAAATCCTACAAGCTAATATTCATTAGGTTATTAATGACAATGATGTGGACAAATATTGACCTTCCAAGTTTTATCTTAAATGTTGTAGTTTCAATGTGCAAACTGTTTTTTCCTATAAATGTTTTGTTCATAAAAGTATAAATGATTTTAAATCTCTATAAAAGTTGAAGCGAGATTAAAAATTAATAAAATAAACAAATGATTGTGATTTTTTATTATACTCTCTCACCTTTGTTGAGTAAGGAACATCTTTCAACAAGTGTTATTCCCAGGAATTGAATCTTCGATCTTGGGATCCAGTAGGGTCTTACACCACTAGAAAATAATTGTAATTGTGTTGATGAAAGTTGGATTTAAATATATATGAATCTTTCTCAATTAGTAGCTTAATGAGAAATCGGTGAAAGGACTTATTGGTATAAATATAATAGTTTAAGAGTCAATCAAGAAGATTATAAGTTCATGGTGTTTCTTTATAAATGGTCAAAAAGTTTAAGGGGATTAGTGAGTTTTTATCACCAAAATAATGGGTCCTCTCAAATTTATTTTTGTTTGTCAAGTTACTCCTATTGTTAAATTTGAATCTTTTAAAAAAAATCCTTAACTTTTATTCCTTGTTTTAGTTGATTATTTTAGTTTTAATTAATATTAATGATGTGTCAACTCCTATTTGGTTATGTCACCAATTAGTTTGAAAAGTGTCAATATGCTTAAGCTTATGCAAATTATAGACATGATGCACAAGGGATGGATCCCCAAAGTGAACAAATAATGTCATAGATGGAACTAACATCAACACTATTGTACTATATACGATTGTGGAGACAACTAAATGCTAATAATGTCATTAAGTGAAGTTAACTTTTAAGGCATCTAAGGTGATAAAAATCCTTTAGTTGAGATAGAAAATGAAGTTGGAATTATGAGAATGGTTGAAATGAATGATTTAATTAAGTTGTGTTACTTGAATATGGTGGTAAATGAGACCAACGTTGAAACGGTTATACATGTTGAAGTAGGAATTATAAGAATGAATGAATGATTGAAGTGAAGGATTTAATTAAGTTGCATGTCTTATTTAAACATGATAGTAAATGAGACCAACATTTTAAATCTAGATCCAGTTTTTGAAGTTGCTGAAATTGTATTATAATTATGATGTCACAATATATAGTGTATAATGTTAATATTATGGAAGTATTTGAAATTACAATCTCAATTTAAAATATTCAAAAAGTCTAGCTTTGTACGTGTAGGAACATTATTGATTCCAAGAGAAGCTAGAGAAGACATTACAATTGATGGCTATTACATAAAGAAAAAGACACGTATCACAATAAATGCTTGGACCATAGGGAGGGACCCTAATGTATAATGCTGAAAATATTTACCCTCAGAGTTCTATGAATAAGAAAATAAACTCTAGAGCTCAAGCAGATTTTATGTTTATAACATTTGGTTTGGTTCTAAGGTTGTCCTGGAATTCATATGGGTTTGGTTAATGGCTCAATTGGTACATTGTTTTAACAGGAAACTTCCATGTAATGTTAGCCCAGCCAATTTGAATATGCAGGAGAAATTTGGACTCATAATACCAAGAGCTCAGCATTTGAAGGCAATGCCAACTTAACGTTTAGCTAGTGATGTTAAGCATCATGGATGAATATAATTGGTCGAAGTAAGCCAAATTTGATGTTTGTATACAATAAGAATAAGTTAATGAATATTTGTAATAATATATATGGACGAATATTTAATTTTATTTATATATATATATATATATATTATAGCCAATTCTAAATAGTTATTTCTAAGCTGCATTGAATTCCATTTTACCATTGTATTGAGAAATTTGAAAATGCACTCTTCTTAATCATTGTTTTTTTTTTTTGTAGATTTATGGCAAGTTGGCAACCTTTCATTTAACAAATACAAAGAAAGATAAATAGTTGAGTAAGAAGAGACACTAGGGTTAGGACTGAGGAGAGTTGAAGACAGTACTTAATCTGCAAACAAATAAAATTCTGTACAAAATTGAGAAAAACCTTAATCTTATGGTTAGTTTGGGAGTTAAATTTTATAGGGATATGAAGATAAAGTGAAGGTTTAAGAGTTATAAAATACACTTTGAGATGATTATCAAATATTCAATTTCTCTTCTTTCCCCTCCTAAATCTAACTCTCAAACAAACTCTTAAAGTAGGGGTATAATTATGTCTATTTTACATGCCCCACTTTAAAAATTTTTCCTTACACTATTGTCCAAACACATTAATGTGAGGTATCATTGGATACGTGATGTTTTGGATGCTAGATTGTTGGAATTGGCTAAGGTTCATACAGATGATAATGGTGATGATATGATGACTAAGGCCTTATCAAGGTGAAAGTTTGAAACTTGTTGTCAGATTGTCGGTTTGGGGATTCTCTTCGCATAGTTGTAAGGGGGAGATATGTTGGGTTTGGGCTCTCTTCTTATATGGAGAAAGACTTTGTTGGGCAAAACTCACTTGTCCCACTTAATCTAATTGATAGGGGTCATATGTGGCAAGGGTGTGAAGGGAATTTATGCAAAAAGAGGCAATTGAAAAGTGTGAGAGAAAATAAGAAAACTTAACTCGCATGAACTTCCAGCAATCGTGGGAAATTCGCGACTGCGTCTTCGTTCACCATTGGATTTGGCTGAAATTTAGACAGCAGGTTCACATCTTATAGTTCTTCATTCTAAACTTTTGGATCGGTGTGACAACGTCCGAGGTGGTAGAATACGAGTTGTTACAACAGTTGTTTTTCTGGTTTTTCTTGTTCTCATTTTCAAGCTTGTTGCTCTGTTGCATGCCGTATTGTTGAGAACATTTTGTACTGTATTTTAGAGACACTCTTGTATTCCTATTTTGATTATAGTGGAGCTTTATTGACTGGCTTGAGCTCGTAGTTTTTACTTCTCACATTGGGAAGGTTTTTCAGGTTAAAATTCTGGTGTCCCTTGTGTGTTACTACATTATTTAATATTGCTCCTCATAGATTCTAGCAAGTTGGAGAAATTATTATCTATCACATGTACTCTATTAGAATTTTCATTATTATTATTTAAATTTCCTATCACACATGACATGCGGACATGACTCCATATGACTTAGACATGGTTGAGATATTCAGTTCTATTTTTCAGTTAGAGTTTAATTTCACAAATTCATGCAAACTACTCATGCTCTTCAGTGTTATTAGTTCATTTCTAATGGCTTGGCAATATATTGATTCTAATATCATGGGTATTCAATGAGTTAGACTCCTTTCCATTTGAGAGGGAAGTGCTATATAAAAGTAAAGAAAAATTAATACATATTGACATTTATATCTTTTTATTTAAAATGCTATTATATATTTACCTTTAAAATATAAAGAAAAAAATCATTTGTCCCTCCATTACTCTCACTCGTATTTCAATATGTCTGAAATGTTGATGCACGTGATATGTAGATGAGTTGGCCTCGTGAAGAACAAAATGGTAATTTTCCCACGAGATTCTAGAATAACAACTTGGTGAAGTTGTGATATGCCTTGAGAATACATTAACGTTGTTAGGGGTTAGGCATAGTAATAGGTTTTGGATAGTACATTACTCAGACTCACTCTGTTGCTTTATTTTTTGACTCAAACTTGCCCTAGACTCGTACTGATACCTATTGGATCTGTTACTTATGGGTAATGGGTACCTAGTGGATATGCGGTTACCCACAAATTCAAAAAAACATTAAAAATAATTTCGAATAATTTATGTAATTATGTGTTTGTTTCCTACAATATTATTTAAGTAACGAACAAGAGAAAAAATTATAAAATATATTTAAAGTTTTAAACACATTTTAAATTGTCTATTTTAACATCATGATGTAAAATTAATTTTGTAAGAATTGTTCAATAAACAAAATATTGGATTATACATATTAATTAGCAACATAAGATAACATCACATTACTACTTAATAATATAACATCACTGTGTCGAGCCATTCGAAACACTTAATAATATAACATCAATGGGTCTGAGTACATCATTATCCAGAGTCAGACTCATCCAATAGTGGTTCTTATAATCTCGAGTTTCAATTACCCACTAGTTCAAAAATACGGACTGACATCCAACTTGTTGTAAATACTCACGGATTCAGGTATCCATTGTCATCTTTAATGGGAGTAATATTCACTAATCACTATGGAAAATTTGTAATTTATATTTATATATTAGATGATTTAAAAAAATGAGAGAGTATAGTCTCGGGTCAATCCGATTGAGTTTTTTATACCTTGAGCTATGCAATGCTATAAAAGAAGATATTTGTGTTTTACTTCCGGGGATTAAATTGTACTTATGTATTAGATTTTTCCTTCTTCGGCCCACGAAATCTTTAAGGAGTTTGTGAGTACAAAGCTACACATGGCGCATGTTAACTTTACATATACTAATTATAGTTGCTTAATTACATATACTAATTATATATAATAAATTTGGTAAAAAATATTAATTTTATTATTTATTTGACTAATTCAAACTAACAAACTTTACAACATTTATTTAATTCATATTCATTACATTTTCCTTGGGCTATGTGTTAGTTCCACAGTTCTTGGTTTCTAAACTATTCTTCACGGGAGGCACCTTTGCACAACTCTAGTATGTCCAGTATAGTCAACAAAGTTCTATTTTTTTTTCCAAATATTTAACTAGCTTCATTCACAAAGATTCAAACTCGGGATATGTAACTAAGATAAGCAATGTGAGATTTATTTTGCAACATACCTCTTCCACATGAACCAGATGAAGGGTTACTTTTAACCCATAATTAAATGACATATTTTGGCTCATAACAACCAGAAAGAAATTGGTTCTATGCAATATGTGACTTACTTTTCAACCTCCACAATAACCCCACCAATAAATAGTGCTTGTTGATTATTTGAAGATAATGTGTAACCACATATAATACTTTGTCATTCATTTTATTGTGCTCAATAATTAAAAATACTAATGTATCAAGACACTCTTAACATATTTATTCACTGTCACACATTTTATAAAAAAAACATAAAACTTAAAATACACAAATTTAAAATTTTGAAATACATGGAATATCAATAACAACAAGGACACTTTATTGTCTAGAATTATTCAATAGAAACCCAAACAAAGAACTGGGAAGAATATAAAGATATATAAACTTCTCTAAACACTAATTTTGTGATTTTTGGCCATTAATGAGAACTTCATGAATCATTTTCTCCAGATTCAGAAATGAAGAACCATTAGGGTTAGAAGCAGCACTTTTGGCCAATTTCTTCCATTCCAAAACCTTTTCTTTCATTTCCTTACCCTTATTCCCATCCAACAACTCCCTCACAAGACTTTCAATTTTATCCCTCTTAACATCTTCTATCTCCAACCCTATTCCCCATTCCTTGCAACATAGTTTACAATTTGTTTGTTGCTCTGCAAAGAAGGGCCAACATATCATTGGAACACCTCCACACACACTTTCCAACGTTGAATTCCAACCATTGTGTGTTAAGAATCCTCCAATTGCTGGATGAACTAAAACCTTCTCTTGAGGACACCAACTTAACAATAAGCCTCTATTTTTTGTCTCTGTCACAAACTGTGGAGGTAGAATAGCACCTTCATCAGTTACAAGATCTGGTCTTATAACCCATAAAAAGGTTTTGTTGCTGTTAGCAAGACCCCAAGCAAACTCCACCATTTGTTCACTTGTCATAACTGCTATGCTCCCAAAGTTCACAAGAATAACACTATTAGGATCTTTTGTGTCGAGCCATTCGAAACACTTTAGATCATTCTTCCAAAGGTTGGAGTCAATTTTTTCCAAGTCCTTGTTAGTTACATCATTTAACAATAAATTTATGGGGCCAATGGAATACACTGGGGGTAAAAATGATGATAATGCATCCAAAACATCATGTTCTATGGCATCAAACGTGTTTAATATGATTGCTGAAGCTCTTTGAGCTCTCTTACACTCTCTTATCCCGAAATTAACCATAATATCATTTGGGTCAGTGGTTCTGATGAAGCTAGGCATGTCCTTCAGTCGAATTTCCTTGATTCCTGGCACCCAATTGATGCTAGTCTCCAAATATCCGTTGGTAATGTAACTAGAATCTGCATCTCAAAGAAAAAACTTACTTGGCCAAAGTTGCTAATACACTACATGTAACACTGTTAATAAATGTTTTTTTATTTCTTGACAATATTATAATAAAATTTTAATTTATGTGAATATGCGTGATTATTGAAGTATTAATTACATATTTCAAGATGAAATTTTAAGAATATAAGCAAGCATAAACTTTTTTACCAATGTTGTCCACACATATATTCACAAATCATAAAACTGAATACAACCCCAAACAAAAAGAATACAGCCCCTTAAGAAAAAGCATATAATATACATCAAAACTTGATAACTTAAAAAAAGGAAACATCTCATTGTTTTTTATGTTCTTATTTAACCTTTTCTTTTCCTGAAAAAATAAAGATGCAGAAAAAATTTCATTTGTGAAATCATATAAAATAATAAAAGAAAATAAACCAATCTACCTTTTAGGGGTATTATGCCCTTTTCAACGAGTTGATGAAATTGTGTGTAACACATGAACCCAGATGCACTAGTTGTCCAGAAAATAACCTCTGGTATGCCCAACTCTTGAGCAACATCGAGAGTGAAGCTCATAACACCATCAGAAATTATACAAGAAACAGAAGGGACATGATCTGAGGCATTATTATTGAGTTTAGAAATGATGTTCCTAAAGTGAGGCACGCATGTTTTACTGGTAGAGACACATAGGGAAGGTATATCTTGTGTAGCATCAACATCATCAGACTCAGGAAGACCATCAGGGATGGTTTCAAAATGAAATGATGGAAGGTCATTGAGAGAATCGGAACCTCTAGCTTTGATAAGGCGTTTGTGATTGTACTCTGTGTTAACAAAGGTTATATGAAAACCTCTATGATGGAGTAGCTTTGCTAGTTTAAGCATTGGGGTTACATGGCCTTGTGCTGGGAATGGGATACACACAGCATGAGGCTTTTCTGTGAATGTGACCGAAGAACCCATTTTACTTGTTAACTTCTTCCTTCTTCTCTTAAGGATCTCCATTCAATATATAAGGGTTTGTTAATTAAGATACATGAGTCTTTTCCTTTTCATGAAGGAATATGTTAACAACATGTGCAATGAAGCAAAAATAGAGTCATGAATGTTTAATTTTTTTAATTAATATGACATTTGTGATTATGGACAACAAATTATAAGATGAGAATAGACATTACATGTCTCATTTTTTGTGTCTCAAGTCAATCAAAAAATAACACATAATTAAAAAGAAAATCATAAAAATAAAAAATATGTTTTTTATATTACTTAATGATATGTGATTGACTTGAGACGTGAATATATGACTTTTTTGGAATATGTGATCCTTGTTGGATATAATGAATAAGTATTTTTGTCCAACTTTTTAGATACATATTGCTAACATGTTCTTCCAAATCAAAAAATATATATATATGTATGAGCATTATTGTTGCAATTTAAAGTCATGTTAGGTTCCTTCCACCATTGATGAGAGATTATCATATATCGCATCAATAAAAATATATTATATCTATTAAACATTTATTATTATAATTGTTTTTGTTTCAGTATCATGACTAGTGTCAGACATAATTTTGAATATAATTTAATAGGTGAAAAATATATACGTATTGACAAGTATAACATTTATACATTGTTATTGTCTTGTCTATTTTTGACTTTTTAGAAAAAATGATCTAAATAAATGATAATTGATATAGTGTACATATATAAATTTTTATTATGATAATGTATAAATTTTACGCTTAATTTAATATATGAGTTGGAACACAATCTTTCTTCAAATTTTATAGCCGGCAAGGAAGAGAGAGGCCGTGTTAGTTTTCAAATTTTGTTGTTAAATATATATAAATTTATGACTTTTGCTCAAAAGATCGTGCTGAAGTAACTTGACCTTTGATTTGGATCTAACATATATCGATGTGTTAACTTTCTTATATTGGCTAATTTTAATTCCATATCATTTGAATATTTGAAGTTGCCTTCCACGATACTATATTAAATAAATGTTTCAATATCTAAGAGCCCTGCTTATTAGGGATTTCAACTAAAGCTCTTTCTATTATATATACTAGTGTGAATAGGCATTCCGTGTCTGCCGGTCAATATTATATGGTACTACGTATTCAATTTTTATATATTTTATTTTTAGAATTAGAATGTATTTGTTATAGTTTTAATGTATTTATGATAATATTCAATTTAATGTGAAAGATATAATTAATTAATGTGTTGGTGATGTTTATTTATGATTATGTGGTCTTTTTGTAAAAATTAAATAATGTGAATGGCAAAATAGGAAATAGAAATTACAACATGGTAGAATCTACACCATGTTTTGCATTTATATATAGTATAGATGATTATGTGGTCTTTTTGTAAAAATTAAATAATGGAATGGCAAAATAGGAAATAGAAATTACACCATGGTAGAAGTTACACCATGTTTTGCATTTATATATAGTATAGATATAGATATTCAATTTAATGTGAAAGATATAATTAATTAATGTGTTGGTGATATTTATTTATGATTATATGGTTTTTTTGTAAAAATTAAATAATGTGAAGGGCGAAATATGAAATAAAAATTACACCATGGTGGAAGTTACATCATATTTTGTCTTTATATATAGTATAGAAGTATATATGTACAGTTAGTATCTGAAATGATATATAGCAATTTACATGTATGTTATTGTTCAAGATTAAAAGATGTATATAATTTTGTTAACTAATTATGTAATTATTAATTAATTTTTAATCTTAATAATTGATGTGAATTTTATATGAGAAGTATTATGTAATTGTATTGTTTTAAAAGATATATATTCTTATATGAAAAGTATTGCTACTTGAGTCACTCTTGTTTATATACAGAACAACAAAGTGAGAACCCTATACTATTAAACATGTAACATGAGTCATTGGGTCAAAATGATGCTTCAGATTAGATTGCAAATTAAAAATATAAAAAATCATGTGCCCTTTCCCGAAGGGCAAACTTCTTCCTTATTTTCCTCTGGTTGACCCTATCGTGCACTCTTTTTTCTTTGATGGAAAAAAGACGGAACAAATAAATTTGGGAGAAAAGATATCAGATCCAAAATTTAACTTTTTTATATTATAAATGGTATTACTTAACTTATAGATATTTTTCATATGTGGGTAGTTATCTATTCCAACAAATGTTACTTATATAAATCAAATATTTAATCTTTTACTCTTTCAGTGATTTAACGGCGCCAAAATTTAATTTAATTTCATATTTCTTTTCTTGGAAAAATTAATTTAATTTCATATTTCTTTTCTTGGAACTATTCTCATTCTTTTACAAGGGCTCTATTCAATTTAATATGTGTTGAATCTTGCAAATTAGTCGATTTGCAATTAAGGAGTTAAGTGAAAAAATAGAAATACATAAATTTGAAATTAGTAGAAAAAGAAATGAGAGACAAAGAGAGAAAATAAGAAAAAATAAAAGCTGGAATTTTAATCTGAAGCTGGGTTGGCTCTTGAGTGAAGAAAAATGGCAAAGGAATACTGTAACGTGGGCGACGAAGAAGACAAAAAGTGTGCACGTAGGTAGAGGAGAGAAAAGTCAAGTGAGTATTTTTATTTGCATCTAATATGCCAATCTAAAGTTTCAATTTTGATCTAATGTCTCATAGTCAATGTTGTCATTTTGAAAAATAGTGTAGGTATTTAATTTTTCTTAGATCTGTTATCTTTGAAAGGGTCGTAATGAAACTTTTTTTATTTTATTATTACTTAATTACTTAATGTTAGTCACTGGTAAGGAGGATAACAAACTCTTTTATTATATTACTAATATTTAAATGATTTAATATGTACATACTGATTTTATTAATCATCGTTGACTGTCAAATAAAATTAATACAAATCAATAGTGAAAATATACTGAGGGTATAAAAAAATTATATTGTTAATGCATAGATTTTAAATTGATACGTAAAGAGAAAATTTGTGTAGAGAATAAGAGTTAAATTCTACTAAAGTTCAAATCGTTTGGCTTATGTGCAAAGAATAAGAAAATCAACATTCCTCCGGCTAAAAAACATATTCCACATATTAGTTATTCATATTGAAAATCTAATGACTTTAAGTGATTTGAATTAGTTAATGAATAATTAAATTTTTATGGAATAGATTACTAAATTTAAAGTTTTTTTACCTTACTCCTATAGTAAGTGGGTCCCTCATAATAATATGAATGTAATATATATGCATTGTCGGTAAAAATGTTTATATACAGTCATTATATCATCTACCATATTCACCATTTATTTGTATTATTATTTGAATAGTCCATGATGATTAAATATTAATGATGAAGATACAATAATAGTGTATAAAATATTAAAAGTTCATACCCTCTTAATTCATATGGGTTAGCACCCCTTATGGATAATTATTAAACTTTTTTGCTAGAACATGATTTTTACTTGTTATAATCCTTTTTTATAAGAAGGTTTCTTATATTCCAACTGAATGGACATGCTATACACTTATTCCATTCAACTTTGTTTATATTTTCTTAATTTGCGGTGTTTTACTGAACATGAAATTTATTTATTTAAAAAAAAAGTTTGAATTTATAAATATTATTCATATTTAAAAAATAAATAGTAGCAAATGGTAGGTTATTAAAATGAACAGATTAAAATTGATTGAATAAAATAATAGAATGCTATTTTCCATTTTTAAGAATCTAATTAATCCGGCGAAAAATGTAAACAGTGTAGAGCTTAGCTTTAGGAGGAGTAAAACATTGATATATGATAGTCTTACTAATAAGAGTATTATTTTAAGAATCTACTTATATGTAGCAAATTAATAGGTAGTTTGTAGTTTTTAACTTAATCAATAAATTATTAGAATCCTTTGATAAACAGAATTGAAGAAAGCTAACATTTAAAAGTTACTTTTTAGAATACTAAATAGTGTTTAGAAAATGAAAGTAATTTTTTACTAAGTCACTTTCCAAATTTATCAATCAAAATTTTAAAAAATTACATTAGTTATTCTAACTACAAAAACTCTTATTTTTGTGATCACTTATCTGGTTTTATTTCTAGATAAATAAGAATATTTTATGTCCGTTATAAATACAACATTAAAATAAAGGATTGGAAAATTTAATTTAAAATTATTTATGTATTTAATTATTTCAATTAATATTTATTTATTTAATAAAAATAATTGACTAAATGATAAATAAACATTATTGTACTATTTAGTCATTTTCAAAATTCATTTGTTACCAAGATAATTTTATTAAACAAATCTAGTTTAATAAATTATTTATACAACTATAAGTTTCTATTTAATTTCATCGTTATAATCTAATATCATAACCAATAAGATGTTAATAGTGGTACAAACCCATTAAATTATTAGGATAATTAAAATGTGAAAAATTCAATTGTCAAAAATAACACTTGTTAGAATATATAATTATGCATTTGAGAAGGGATTAATTCATCATAGGATAATACTCAATCTATAGTCTCACATCTACAGGTTCATCACTATAAATTAGTTTAGACGAACAAACCCAACTATTTTTAATAAACTGGTCCAACATGCATGCATCATATTACCTAGGAAGCCTGACAACATCAATATATTATTAAAAAAATACAGAATGGACCACCAAAAAAATACGTAATGGACAATTAGTGTGAGACAAAATTAGAAGATGTAATTTGATAAAAAAAAAAGAGAATAATATATCTTTTCATATCAGGAGATAACTTATCTCCTCTAGTAAGTAAAAATATGACATGTTGTACTATTTTGTTTATTTTTGTAAATATTTTTATAGAAAATAGTAAATATGACATATGTCATGATTTACTGACAGGAGAAAATAACTTATTATAATTTATTTCCTTATACTAGAAGATATTTCATTTTCTAAAGAAATGATCCTAAACTTCATGATTGTTATTAATTTATACGTGACAGCATTGTGTTACCTTCGAATCCGATAAGCTAACGTTGTCAAGCACGACTACATGATTTTTATACCCGACAACAGCGTTCTTATGCACAACTGATTAATGTGAATATGACTTAAGTTTTAAAATAAGGAAATCTAGTACCATTCATTTTTTAGATTTCATGCAAACCTAATAGTATTATGCAAATTGTCCAATAAATAATGAAGAATGATGCGACAGCAAATAATACAATCAGAAAGTCAAAGGAATCGTTTCCTGAATAGTAATGGGAAAATGGGCTGCTAGTCTTATTTAACATACGCTGGCAAAATGTATACAAAAAATATATACTAAAAATGTAGCACTAAAGTAAATTACATAATTATATATGAAATTTCAATATAAAAAATGTAATTTACTTTAGTATTAGATAAGTCTACATAAAAACAAATTGGCTAGTCTATTTAAATACGTGTTGATCTATTTAAAGTCCTTATAACATTTTAAGCTTTGGAATGGACTTATAAGTTAGACAATACTTTTAAATAAGTTTGGTATAGACCTTAAAAGTGGAAGTGTTGGTAGTTAGTTTGAATTGGTTTTTAGATAAAATATCGTCTAATCTAAAAACATAAATAATATTTTATCTAGTTCAATTTAGTTGATTTATATTAAGAAATCCGCTCCAGCTCAATCCAAATTTTATACGTGGTTTTGATCCAGATTGATTTAGTTTTTTAATAAAAAATAACAAGTTCAAAGTATCAAGTTCACATAAAAAAAACATATCTATTTCAAAATAATAAATTTAAGATGTTTTCAAAGTATCAAACTCAAATAAAAAATTAATAAGTCTACTCCAAGACCCCTGGTATCAAGACACACATATTTAATTGAATGTTAATAATATTCATGAAACTAAAAATAAAAAAGAAATAATCTTCATTTTTTGTGTATATGTAATTAATAACTGGTTAGTCTGATTTTCGAAGTTACAGGACAAATCAATCTGAAGTGATCTCTTTTCTAAAAAGTAATCCAACATGTTCCAAACAATTTCGGTTTTTTTTATATAGTTTTAATTTTGTATAGTAATTTTTGGTTTCTTCTTTTGATCGGTATAGATCTAAATATTCAAACTTAAAAGTTTCTTAACAATCATGTAAGAAATAAAAGAAGAGAATTGAAAAAGCAAAAGAGAAGAAAAAAATTGAACTTTTATTATTAGAATTGAATTATGCACAAAGGCAAAGTGTAGAGAATTTATACAAAATAGGAAAATTGATAGTTGCTTGAAACTCAAACTACCATTTAAAATAAAACTAAACATAACTAATATAACAAAGGGAATGGAGTATCTCCTTGTATAAGGAGATAAGTTATCTCCTCCTGCCAGTGAAATATTTTGTTTATTTTTAAAAATATTTTTATCGAAAATGATGAAACATGGCACATGTCATAACTTATCTCCTCATACCAGGAGATACTTCATTCCATTTTCTTTAATAACACATTCTTATACTTTGTGTACATATAACTCAAAAGTTATATTAGCCCAACACAATTTCTAAGTGACCCAAGTTTTTATCTCCGAATTTAAATAGATTTACTCTACGAAACAATGATTTTTCTAAAAGAAGCTCAGTCAGTAGTTTTATTTGCCGATTTTTTTTAAATTTGTGCAATCTAGTTGAACATGAATTAGGATTCTAGAGTACGGAAAATAGTTGATATTCTATATCAATAAAAATATATATTAAAAATATATATTAAATTGTAAAATAATGTGTGAATCTATTTGAAGAAGTTATTCTACATTGTAAGGTTGACTTGAGAGAAATTAGACAACCTGGATTAGGATTCTAGAGGAAACAGGATTCACTAAGAGGTCGTGTTGGATTGAAATAGTTTTTTTATTTGTTTAGGTGTAATATTGATTAGAGTAAATTGCACCGACACCCTCTGAGTTTTACTGAAATTACACAAACAATCATTCACTTTTTTACATACACACAAACTCTGATTATTGTATTTTCATTACACTAATCACATCTGCATGAGAAATAAGTGTAATTTTTTAAACAAAAATTGTGATAAATGCAATAAGTTAAACAAAATATGGTAGATTATGGATACAAATCTAAATAATATACAAATTAATGTATCTGTGTTATTTTTTGTTACAAAATGCATCAATAATTTTAAAGAGATATGTAAGAACGAGGTTGCAACTAAGAGGGGGTGAATTAGTTGACTTAAAATTATGGCCACTTTTTCTGCAAAAACAAGAGTTAACTTGCAGCAGAAAATACATGCAGAAAATAAAAATGAATATATCAAAGAGATAAGGGAGATGAGAGTACACAAGGATTTTATATTGTTTCACCTTCTTGTCCACCGAATGCTACCTCTAGTACTCTTGTATCACAAGAGAATTCTTCACTAAGAATTATGAGTTGTAATTACAATATCTCACCCCGAGATTTTTATGTACCTTACAACTCCCTAATTCTTATTTAATCTTGGAAAACACATTTCCAAGTGATTCTAATCCCCTTTCTTTTCACACCCCGTGAAAGAAAGTATTAAGCAACAATATTGAAAAATGTACAACAATGGCAGATTGCATTTACAAGTATGACAGTAGTATAACTTGCAATTCAATCAACTATTTAAGTATACTAAATGATGGATGAGGATCACCTGTCCCAACTTGGTGTCCCCATTCCTGTCCCATTCCATTCATATATTGACATATGGAATTAACATATTAAATTAATAAAATAAAAATAAATTGAGATGTTATTTTTGACTTGTTGGCAAACACTGATTGGTGTGGGACATGGAACAGGAACTTTTCTGGGACAGTGGATCCCGTTCCCTAAATGATAATGCTCTTTTAGAAAACTTTGAAATACTTCTAAGCAACTTAAGAAAAATAATTTTTGAAAGTTTGAGTGCTAGTTGCAAAAAGTGTAGAGAAATAACTTCATAATAAGTTTAAGAGCTTTTGGAAATTTTATAAGAGTTGTGTATTGTTGTGTGTTTGTGTTGTGAGAGTTAGAGCTTTTATATAGACTTTCCAAACACCAATGATGCCTTTCTGAAAGTGTAGGAGTTGTTTGAAGTGAAGATATTTCGTTTGAAGTGAAAACAATTCATTTTGAACTATGAAATCTCATGTAACAGCTCTCAGTAATCGATTACTGATAATGGGTAATCGATTATCCAAACTCTCTGTCCATTGTTCTTTTAAAACCGAATTAGAGTAATCGATTACACCATTTGGGTAATCGGTTACTCAACTTTTGCAAAACTGGTAATCTATTACTCAAAGGTAATAATGGATTACTCTGAACAGTTTTAAGTTGGATAACTCTTTTTCTCACACACGTAACTTGTTACTTAGATGAAGTAACACACACCATTTTGAAAAATGTTTTAAGTATTTTGAAAGTGTTTCATTTTTCTTTAAAATAGTTTGAGCATTACTATTTTATATATTTAAGACTTAATCTAATTTTCTTGAAGCTCTTAATCTTCTTTGTCTTCATAAGTATTCTTCATTTTCTTCTTTTTGGTGATGTTGGTCTCTTCATCAAAACATTGTCAAGGTTAGGAGCAAAGATTTTCTTCATAAGATATTGGTTAAGTTAATCTTATATTATATCGTAACGAAACAAACCAAAAATAATAAAGAAATATTGACTTATATATTATTTGGACTTGTCTTCACACTGTACCATATTTCGTTTAATTTAATTGCATTTGTCACATTTTTTGTTTAAAATATTACACTTATTTCTTAGGTAAGGGTTGTGAGTGTAATGAAAATATAAAAAATAGAGAGTTTGTGTACGTGTAAAAAAGTGAGAAGTGGTTTGTGTAATTTCGCAGGTTGTCAGTATAATTTATTCTATTGATTATGTTTAACTTGGATAGTTGTGTAAAATCAGAATAAACTAGGGACTAAAATACAAAATATAGTTATACACATAAGAGATGTTTAGAAAACGACTAGAATAAATATTTCTCAGTCCACATAAGAGTGTTACCAGAACCTTTTTATCTTTGTGCGCACTATAACAATCACCTCTAATTTTTTCACCACTCTCCAATATTAACACAATCCGTAATAAAATTTACACAGTCCAATCTTTCAAATAGTATTCTATGTATGTTATCAAATAAATTTCCGTAGTGATGTATGTACCTCGTACCCCAACTTCTCAAATTGACCAAGCTTGGTATTTGAGTCATTGAGTGTATTTGTTGAAGAGGTACATTCCTCTAAGCTCCTAATTTTCATTAATAGGACCCTATATTGAAACCTTACTTAAGCATAACCAACTTATTTTCATTTGGATCAACATAAGTTTGTAGAAGAAGAATTAACTTGATGAAACATTAGACACTTCATTTAAATCGAGCAACTAAATTATTAATGAAAAAACTTTGAAAGCAAGGTGCTGAAAATCATTACATGAGGTGCTGAAAAAGATTATGAAAGAACATAAGGAAGAGACTTGTAGTATATAGTTGTGAATGTTTTTTTTCCATGCAGGTGTTATATTCAGTTCTAAATCCTTGTGAGTTTCTATTTCATTTTTATAATACATCATGTAGTATAAGTTAGCAGCCTTCAATTGTAATTTACAATCAGTAATGCAGACTCATATTTAGCATTTCTACATTGGTCCATATATATTTCAATCCTTGGATTTGAATCAGTTAACATATCCTTTGATGGCACCTGTTAAAATTATTTTTGTTATTAGTAAAAGGTAGTCTTGTCTTTTGTATTTTCCTAGCTTCCTATATGTATTGGCCCTTTGGCCTTATCTCTATTATCAATTCCATATTGCATTTCTCCTCTCCCTCCTCTCTTCCTATGCAGCTGATCTAACATGCTTATGGGTTCCATCATTTTTTCTTCTTCTTTGCAGTGGTAGATCAGCCTTTGCAGTTCGCAGATCTGAGATCCCAGTTTCAGATTCGCTGTTCAGATTCGCAGATCGTAGTTTTCGCTGAGCGAATTTGTCAGGTTTTCTGTTTCACTTTCCCTTTGAATTTCGATTTCCCTGTTGTTGTGCTTGTTAGTTATGGCAACTGAAATAGATGATTCTTTGCAATCCATTAGTGTGCAACTAAATGGATCTTCCAATTATGCATATTGGAGTTATGTGATGAGAAATTTTCTGATTGGTAAACGAATGTGGGGATGTTTCTGGAACTTTTGTTAAACCTACAAATAGTGCTACTGAAAATTATGCAAAGGAGTTAGAAACTTGGGAAGTGAACAACTCGAAAATTATTACTTGGATTAATAATTCTGTTTCGCAATCTGTTGGTTTTCAACTTGCAAAATATGATTCGGCATCTCAGGTTTGGGAGCACCTTAAACGATTGTATGTGCAGTCCAATTTTGCAAAACAATATCAGTTAGAGATTGATATTCGAGCTCTCCAACAACATAGCATGAGCATCCAAGAGTTTTATTCTGCTATGACTAATCTTTGGGACCAATTGGCACTCACTGAATCTGCAGAATTGCAAGCATTCACACCGTACACTGCTCGCCGGGAACAACAACGTTTAGTACAGTTTTTGATGGCTCTTCGGAATGATTTTGAAGGCCTCCGTGGTTCCATTTTGCATCGCACTTCTCTGTCCTTTGTTGACTCTGTTGTTAATGAACTTTTAGCTGAAGAAGTTCGTTTGAAGTCCCACTGTGAAAAGGGAATTGTTGACAAAGGAATTCTGCCAAAGGGAATTGCGGTTCATGTCATTAACAGAATTCCTTCTTCTGTTACTTCAGGTTTGTTTCCTTTTGAAAGGTTGTATGGTCATCCTCCTGATTATTCATCATTGAAGGTTTTTGGTTCCATTTGTTTTGTTCTTCTTCCGCATGTTGAACAGAGTAAATTGACTCCTCGATCTGCCATATATGTCTTTCTTGGTTATGGGGATGGTCAGAAAGGTTATCGTTGTTATAATCCTTCTACTCGTAAATTGTATATTTCTCGTCATGTTGTTTTTCTTGAGCATTTGCCTTTTTATTCTATTCCATCTGACTCTCAAAACATTACCAGGTCTGATCTCATTCATATTGATCCATTTGTTGCGGATATTGATGATCCAAATGACTTTAATTTTGAGAATTTCAGGGATGAAGCTCCTCATACCCCCCCGCCTGCCCATGAGCCTCTGCAGATTGGTGATCCTCATCCTCAACCACCTCATCTTCCTCGTCGTTATCCTCAACGTATCCATAAGTCCACTCAGCTCCCTGACTTTGTTTACAACATTTATTCTACTTCTTTTGCTTCTGCTTTGACCTCTCTCCACAGGTTATCTGAGCCATCCTCCTATCAAGAGGCTGTTCTTGATCCTCTTTGGCAGCAGGCTATGAACGCTGAACTTTCTACTTTGTACAAAACGGGTACTTGGACTATGGTGTCTCTACCACCAGACAAACGTGCTATAGGTTCTCGTTGGGTCTTTAAGATCAAGATTAAGTCTGATGGTTCTATTGAGCGTTACAAAGCTCGTCTTATTGCCAAGGGATATGCTCAACAATATGGCATGGATTATGAAGAAACTTTTGCTCCTGTTGCCAAGATGACAACCATTCGCACTCTTATTGCTATTGCATCTGTTCGTCAATGGCATATCTCTCAGATGGATGTCAAAAATGCTTTTCTAAATGGTGATCTTCATGAAGAAATATATATGGTTCCTCCTCCTGGAGTTTCTCATAATCCGGGGGAAGTATGCAAGCTGCAAAAATCTCTCTATGGGCTCAAACAAGCTCCTCGCGCTTGGTTTGAGAAATTCTCTATTGTGATAACTTCTCTTGGCTTCTCTTCAAGTCCACATGATTCTGCTTTATTTGTGAGAAATACTCCTCATGGTTGCATTATCATCTCTTTATATGTCGATGATATGATCATTACTGGTGATGATGTTGATGGGATTACAAAGTTGAAGACGCAACTAGCAAAACAATTTGAGATGAAGGATTTAGGTACTCTTACATATTTCTTGGGAATTGAAGTAGCCTCATCTCCTAGGGGTTATCTTCTTTCCCAATCGAAATATATTGCTGATATTCTTGACCTGGTTAGTCTCTCTGACACTAAAGCTGTTGACAGTCCTCTTGAGACTAATGCTAGATATACATCTTCTGATGGTGTTCCTCTCTCTGAACCTACTCTATATCGCACTCTTGTTGGTAGTTTGGTGTATCTGACCATTACCAGACCCGATATTGCTTATGCAGTGCACATTGTTAGCCAGTTTGTGAGTTCTCCTACTACTGTTCATTGGGCAGCTGTTCTTCGGATCCTTCGTTATCTTCGAGGCACTCAGTTTCAGAGTCTTCTTTTCTCTTCAACTTCTTCCTTGACATTGTCTGCTTATTCAGATGCTGATTGGGCTGGGGATCCTACTGATCGCAAGTCTACTACAGGTTTCTGTATCTTTCTAGGAGATTCTCTCATATCTTGGAAGAGTAAGAAGCAGGATGTTATTTCTCGATCTTCTACAGAGGCTGAGTATTGTGCTATGGCATCCACCACTGCTGAAATAGTTTGGTTGCGTTGGTTACTTGCTTCTTTGGGTGTTGATCAACCTGAACCCACTCCCATGTACTGTGACAATAAGAGTGCTATTCAAATCGCTCATAACTCTGTCTTTCATGAGCGTACTAAACACATTGAGATTGATTGTCACTTCACACGTCACCACTTCCAACATGGCACCATCACCTTACCCTTCATTTCTTCTTCGTTGCAGATTGCTGATTTGTTTACCAAACCTCATTCTACTCAACGTTTTCGTTTCTTGACTAACAAACTCTCGATGCTTTCGATTAACGCATCTTGAGTTTGAGGGGGAATGTTAAATGTATTTTAGTTATTAGTAAATGGTAGTCTTTGTATTTTCCTAGCTTCCTATATGTATTGGCCCTTTGGCCTTATCTCCATTATCAATTTCATATTGCATTTCTCCTCTCCCTTCTCTCTTCTTCTTCTCCTCTCCCTTCTCTCTTCCTATCCAGCTGATCTAACATCACCCTCTTCTATTCAATTAGGTAGTTATTGACAATATCTGAAAATAAGTTAAAGATTGTTAGTTATTCACAACCAATAAATCAATATCCAAATGCTAGCAATACACTCTATTATTGGATAAGATTCAAGTCATACACGAACTTTATCTAAAAGTAAAATTGTGGAGAAAATTGTTGATTAGCGTGTTGCTAACATTGCCTTACAAATTAAATGTGATAAGAAAGAAAATACTAGGCAACCTTCAAAAGATGTTGTAATACACATGAAGTGCAATGACCAGATTGAATATATGCAGATATTTACACCCAAAGACACAGCAGCACGAAGTGCAATGACCAAAAATCTGTTTACAGCTGTATCAACAAATTCCCTAGCTCTCTACCCAGATACTGTAATGAAGCAATAGGTGATCAAAAACACCCGGAAACAATACCCATAAGGCTTCAAATTTCGGCATAGTTTTGCATAGGTGGCATAAAATTCCTCATAATTTTTTCTGATTTTGCTTCAATATCATTGACATCAAATATGATTTGAGACATGTTTTATGATAACATATTCTTATTCCCAATGGCGGATCTTCAACAAATCTCAGGAGAGACAATAATATTTAATTAAATAACAAAAATATAAATAAACATACATGATGGTTCAAAGATAAAATTTTCAACTATTTTTTTCAATAAAAACTACTATGTTGTCGGTAAGAAATTCATCTTCTATCTTACTATGTAATTTTGTTTAGTTGGTCATACCCAAAATGATATTTATGTAGTGGTTGATTCATAATAAATAAAATAATACGAATAACTTGATAATATAATATATGACTTATGATAGAAAATATTTTTAAACATTAATGGCTAACACCAAGAATAAAAAGTTGACATTGACATCTCAAATTAATATTCATTTTCATTAAAACTCATAGAATAGAATTTTTGGACAATATATATATATATTAATATTATTAATATTAAATTATTTATAAGTATCTCAGAGTATATATTATCACTACTTACATAATCCATTTCATCAAACATAAAATAATTATGAACTCAAACAAAGTCTTATTATTATAAGCAGTATCAACGTGTAAGAGATTTTGATCTATTATATATAATTTTAGAAGGATCACACAAGTTTTATTATATTTATTTATAAAGCTACAAATTAAAGAAATATATGAGTTTCAACTTGCATCTTCATAAAGACGTCATTTAGGTGTAGGTAAAAGGAATATATATGCTCCAAAAAACGTGTCACTCTATATGTCACATTTTATAATCTAAAAGTTTAATAATTAAGTATTTTTATGGCTAAATACAGTAACTGACACATGAAGCAACACACTTTGTAAGAGAATATATATATTTCCATAGTAAAACAAAAGATAAATAGATTTTTTTTTAAAATCTAGGATAGCAACTGCCCCACATGTCTCTTCCATCCTCCGCCACGAACTTATTCCTAGTTTGAAAACTAAACATGAGAAAAAAAAAAATTTATGAAAAAATAGAACGGATTTCATCATCAAGATTTATAATTGATGTTATAGAAGGGAGAACCCAAAAGTCTAATTCATTTGGATTTTAATAAAAAACAATTAGCTTTTGATTTTACACCCAAATCTATAAAAATAAATAACCTAATTAACAATCTAAAATCACTTATTTTTAATCTTAAAAAAATGACCCTAAGTGAAAGTGATTGGAAAACCAGACCTATTATGAAGGTGCTAATAATAATGATAAGTTACTTCTTCATATTTTCCAGCCAAAGGAGATTTTCACAAACTAAATGCAGTGGAAGATAATAAAACAACAAGAGGAATATTTTTTAAGGAATATTCATCTTTTGGATAAGGAACTAATCATTTTCGGGGTTTGTAGTTGTCATTTCTAACAATTATCGCTACACAGAATCAAACTTTTAATATTTTGATCATCCTAAAATCTAGTAAAGTCTTATACCACTAGATTAAGAGTTTGTTGGTGATTAAGGATTATGAAAGAGAAAGATTTTTATTGCTTAACTAAGTTTAAAGTTCTCAAAGTATGAAAGTGTCATTTTTAAAAATAAAATATTAATTTTCTTTCATTAATAATATTTTTAAGACACTTGTTGATATTATGATAAAATAATATCTTATTGCACAACTTTTGAATGAAAGGAGAGCTGAACCGAAGTTGATACAATAAAATAATAAAAACTGTAATTTTTAAATATTTAAAATTTCTACCAATTTTTGTATATTTATACATTTCTTTCTCCACTTTCATATATTATTAGCTCAATCAATATATAAATTGCATAAGGGACAAATCTAATTTAACCTAAACCAACTTATGTCACCACAAGTTAGAGTTAGAATGTATTTTTGTGGTGGAGAAGCCAACTCGAAATTGGTTAGAAGTGTCAACGATTTGGTTAATGAATGGTGATTAGACCATATCTTTTGTTTTCACATAATATGTTTGTTTATGTATTATTTAATGTGATTAGTCAAAAACTAATTAATTATTAAATGTTTAATTTAAATATCTATCATGTTAGAAAAGCATGAGTGATGAGTGGCATTGTCGATAAACAGCTATAAAATGCTATAACAACGGTATTACGATATTTCAGTACTTAAAACAACATACTTAATATAGTTAAATATGTTTTTAATTCTCCTAAAGTAGAGTCATTTTGATTTTGGTCTCCCTACAAAGTTTTAAATGGCATCTTATCTTGCAAACAATTTTTGTTTGGATTTAGTTATCAGCGTGTTAACAATAGGTATGGTTTAGGACATGACATCATACGCTAACAACAAAACAAGATAAACATTAATAAGCACGCAGCTTTCTATCTACGTGACAGTGTGACACCATTTCGGGGTGTTTGTTTTTTGGTTGAAAATTTTCTGTTCTAAGGTGTAAACTAATTTTCAAGCTCATTTAATAAATTATGTAAAATATCTAGATATTTGATCAAGCTTCTTTTTACGTTCTACTTGAAGGTAGATCCCAAAATTTACAATATGTAAACATAAGAATGAAAATACTGGGTTTGAAACCAGGCGTTAAAAAACCAAATCCGTAATTACCAGACCACATTCAGATATTTCTTCGTTTTCATTATTGGCCAAGAATTTAACTATTTTTAATCATTTAAAAATGAAAAATATCATGAAAGTAAACAACAATAAAAAAATTTGGATTGGAAAATGTAACCTGTTTGTTTCAGTTGAATTAAACAATCTGAAAAACAAATTAATAAGAGAACATCAAGAGTTTTTAACATTCTCAGGTATCTGATAATGCAAACTCTCAATTAATAAATCTAAATTTTCACATCTACTTTGTTGCTACGACATCTATATTTTTTTTTTCTTTCAAAAATCCTACATAGCTTGTAACGATTCCGAACGCCACAAAATATCTGGCGTTTCAGAATAATCAAATAACCCATCTACCATCACATAACTCCCACCGTTTTCACCATTATAACCGTCATAAACGACGCCGTTTCCGAACCCAAACGCTTCATAACTTAAGCTCCTTAAATCATCTTCCAAATTCAAAAACCCGGTTAAATCAACCCCTTCCGGTCCAACCGGACCGGGTTCTTCAAATTCTACCTTCTCTTCTTCGCCGGTAACCGCCACCGTCGGTGGTAAACCGAGTTCATCATCAGAAGCCTCCAATAAATACCCCAGATTCGGGTTAAACTCCTCAGATTCGGGTAAAATACCCGAATCCAATGGATCCGAACCCGGTGCAATTATCTCT
The DNA here is from genome assembly GCF_001865875.1 of Lupinus angustifolius. Classification (NCBI taxonomy): domain Eukaryota; kingdom Viridiplantae; phylum Streptophyta; class Magnoliopsida; order Fabales; family Fabaceae; genus Lupinus; species Lupinus angustifolius. The sequence goes on along the minus strand of NC_032014.1, from coordinate 10,437,107 downwards.
TCTTCGAAGCTTTTGATAACGGAGTCCAAACCCTCCGTTACATTGTCTGTTTCATCAAACATGTTCAAAAGTTCATCTTGAATCTCATTAATACCAGACGAGTTAAGAACCGGGTCGTACGAGTCAACTCGCCCGAGTTCACATGACTCGGTTGAGGTAACCAGGTTTGTGTGAGACTCGGACGAGCTAATATCAGATGAGACCGAGTCGAGTCGGAGAATCTTTGACTCGGGCGAGTTTTCCTCCGAGTCATCACGAACTCGCTTCTTCTCATTGTTACATTCACCCATTTTGAGAAATGGTGAGAGAGAAAAAGATTATAAGAAAGGGTTTTGCTAACGTTACAGTGTGGTAACTTGGAAAGTTGTGAAGGAGTGTAGAGAGAGAAAAAGATGTGTTTGGATGGAGGGAAAAGGAAAAGGGAGAAGGATATATATAGTGGAAGAAAAAATGGGAATAGATCGGGTTTGTTTGTTTGTTTGCTTTAATTTGATGATTCATAAACGCCAGATAGAGACAGGCGCGTGCGTTACACAAAAAGCTGAATTCCACTCATCTTTTCTTCCATTTTTAAATTCAATTGTTAAACAAATCTTAGATTGGTCTAGTGAATGAATAAATATATGCCTTTGATAGTTAGTGTCACCCCCTGTATAAAGGATTAAATTTGAATGTTACATAGTTTTGTCTTATGTTGATAATTAATTTTTTTATACTAGCAAACATATATTTTACTCTATAAATAAGAAATTAATTAATCAGTTTCGGATATATGGAATCGAATTAATTTTTTTATACAAGCAAACATAATTTTAGCTGTGATAATTAATTTTTTTATACTAACAAACATATATTTTTATACTAGCAAACATATCTTTTACAGGAATCGGATGTTTTAATTTTTTTTGAGATCTCAAATGGTCATAAGATTACAAAAGAATAGAAAGACATTTCCACGAGGAATATAATTGTGATATTTAAATGTGGATCTTCATGTTTCACACCAATCCATATATTGACACTCTATTTCTCACCAAACAACTAAATACATGAGCTATACTTATTCCACTAGAGTACATCTATTATCCTATAAAAATTGTGTGTTACTCTATATGTTATTACTTATAATTAGTTGAAAAATATATTTAAAAATGTATAAAGACTATATATTAATTTTACACACTATTATTATGTCATCTATCATTCATATTTAGTTATTATTAATATTTAAAAAATAATTTAAATTAATGATAAATAACGTATTAAATGTATGAATTTTTAAACTGATATTAGATTGATGTTAGACTTATATTTTATTATTTTAAGGAAAAAATTGCGTAATTTTGCGTGCAGGAACTGCATCCATTAGTCATAATTGCGGGGTAAGGAGGAGGATATTTCTTTGTTTCCTTTGTGGCAATTAACTAAATTTGAATATTTGAGTCAAGTCCGTAGTTTAGGGCCCACCGACATAGCAGAATCATGTGGTTGGTTTTCTTTTTTAATAACCTCTTTTTTGAAGTTTTTAATTCAAGTTTAGAATTTTTAAGTGGTCGCTAGGGTTAGTATACGTATACCCCACCAATGGAGGAGCGTTGTTGTTGGATTCTCAGTTTTGCTTTGCTGTCATTTTTGGTATCTTTTTTTATGCATTATTATTTTTGACAAATTCTTAACTGATTTTTCAAGGAAGGGAAGAAAATAAGTTTATTCTATCTTTTCAAACTTCATTAGTTGTGGATTGTTATACAAAAACTTATTCCTTGCTGCTAATTGTTTGGCTTTCCTTTTGAATCTCATATTGTAGGCGTTTTTATCCCTTTGATTTTTTCATCCTTTGACTAATATTTTGGTTGGATGTGCATTGATTTTCAGCCATATCCACTGCATTTACTCTTTCACCACACAAATTTCAAAAGTCTAAAACATTTTTTATTCGTTATTAAACTCGGACTAATTATAAACTCCTACAAAACTCCATTAGTGGCTAATTGGATGGATTAATTTTAGTTACATTAAAATATATAAAAAATTATAAAATTAGCTAACATTATTTTATAATTTTGTATTCAAAATTTAAAAAATTATTATCATATATGTACGTATTTAAAAACAATCACAATAAATTATTACAAATAAATTAAAATATCATCAAAATACTATGGGTCTTGTGTTTTAATCACAATAAAAACATACAAATAAGTTTAAATCTAACTAAATAATTAAGGTTGTATTACAAATATGTTAAGCATCATTAAAAATGATATAAAAAAAAATCAATGCTAAACTACTATTTTTTTCTTCAATGATGTGTTTAAAAGTTGCTCATGTATTTACTGTTACTTGATGTCATATAAATGATATAATTTTTTATAAGACATTTTATATGCACCACTTCTAATTTTTATTTTTCTATTTTTTTATATTAAAAGCTTTTAGTATATCTACTATCGTTGTTTTTAATGAGATGATTGACCAAAGAACATTATTAAATTAGGTTAATATTATTTTTTAACAAATTAAAAAATAGCATATCTCGATTTAATTAAAATTATCTTTTCACTTTGACCTAGAAGAGTCGTGAAGCAGACTCATCTAACAATAAAATTAGATATTTAATAAAATAAATAAAGAATAATCTAATAGTTTAATGACGTGGGTGATTTTTTTTAACATAGAGTAATTGAATCTTCCCCTAATATATATACTAATATTTTAATTGTTTTTTAAACTGTCAGTAAATCTTGAAGTGTTCATACTTTAACTACTATGAACTCTTAAACAAAAGTACTACAAATAAATAATATATTAAATGTAAAAAAAACTTTACATTATAATATATATATTTTAAATTATAAAATTATAGGTCTAATAAGAGACAAGAATCTGGGAAGGGCAACCAGATCTGACAAGAGTACAAGTTGTGCAAAGGAAAGCATCCCCAAACATTTAAAAATAAGCTGTTGTTCCGGTGAACGGAGGGAAAGACACGTTTGATGAGGTGGCAGACGAGGGCGGGTCACATGTGAGTGTAACTGTCGTGTCAGTTAGGTTAAACAAAACCATCATCATGCTGTGGGATTCACGATGCCATTCAACACCTCACCTTCTCTCTCTTCTTTTCCTTTACTTTATTAATAAATAAGTACTCCTACTTCAATTACGCTTCTACCCCTTCATTGGGCTTCAAATTTCAACATTATATTAAATCAATTGTTTCAGTTGAGTTGGGTGTGTATTCAAGTTTTGTCCAATTTCAAACTCGGTTCACCTTATTGCCATTCATATTCTTGACCTCCTTCACTTTCTTCTTCATTATTTTTATATAAAATATAACATTTTCCTAATTATTTTTTCTTCACAAATACCTATTTTAACCATGTTATTCAAACCTCGATTGTTCTAATTTAGGTCAGAAGATCAATAAATATATATTTATTTTGGTATATGATCTTTTAACAAGAATATCATTTTATAGTTAAAAACATTTACAATATAATGAGACTACTTCTACTCGTGAGAATAAGATGCATTTATATGTAATTCAGGGGAATGTTCATAATACTTTTTTTCATGTAACTTAGTTTGAAAAGCAATTTGATTCATCTCTCAACCCTCAAAAAATTGCTTCTCCAAAACAAGAAAGCAGGGCTTCATATGTCGATATTTATTTTAACTTTCATATAGAATAGAACTAAACAATTTAAAGTGGTCATCTTTTTCTACGCGGTATTAAAGAATAAGCTTTTAGAATACCTATTTTTAACATTTAATAAAAACTAAAGTTGAGTTGAATAAATGTAAATTGATTTTTTTAATAATTTTAGGTTTGATATAGTCACCGACTCTCAATTTCTATCTTGGTCATTTGAGAAATTAAATAAGGAATTGAACAGTAATTTTTTATTTATAAAAATCTGGTAAACCTTCATACTATATGACCAATGCCTAGTAGTAAAAAATTGTTTAGAAAAACTAAGAGTATTAAAAATAATGACAAATAATATTTTTATTCTTATTTGAGTCTTACACATTATTATAATTTATAACAACTTCCAATGAAATAAAAAAAATATCTAAATTTTTCTCACAATGACAAACATAATTATTATTCTTATTTGGGTCACATAATATCTACATTTTCTCCACAAAATTTATATTTCTCCTCCCTTTTTCTTAATTAAGATCACCTGAATTGTTCTTATTTAAGAACAAAAGTAATAAAATAAAAATGATTGAAAACAAAATAAAAATACTTATATTTTATTAAGAAGAACCTTAAGAATTAGCATTAAAGTTTCTTTAAGTATATCCTCACATTTTTAAAAAGCATTCCTATTGCACGCTAGTGGCACCGTCCGTAATAAAATAGCCGCTGAAGACACAGCAGTTCGTTTATAACAAACACATTGTCTTCTATACTCAAACTGCCGAAAATTCATGTCGTGGGACAAATAAATTAATAATATTATATATTAATATATTGGCCTAAAATATAAATTGAGATAGGTAGTGAGATATATATCTATACTAGTTATAAACGGAAAATATAAAACAACTACTTATAAAGTATTTTATTTTTTTTATTTAATCTTTTATAACTTATAATTTATATATTCTTATATATTTTATAGTAACTAATATTCTTATATATTTAGTTACTATAAAATATATATCTATTACTTTGTGTAATCATTATTACAAAATAAGAATGCAATTGACAAACATTTCATGAAGACCTTATTATATTAGGATTTATTTCAACGATTATGTCTTAATCATACAGTTTACCTATAAAAATAAACGTGAGTTACTAAACTATTTGAATGTTCAATTTTAAAAAAATGTATTCAATTACAACACTCGAATAAACACAATTGTGAAATACTCTTATTTAATATACAAAAGTACTATAATTCATAAATATACATGACAGACTACACGTTACAAACAATAGGAAAGCGGGTTGACAGGCACGGGAGTGCCTGTCAATACGCTAATACTAATAAACATAAAATAACTACTCATAAAATAACATGAAGTACTTTTAATAAAAATATTTTAATTCTCAATAATATAAAATATAAATTTAATACTTAATGTGGGAGAATGCTCTAGGGATAAATTCAAATATTTATAACTATTATTTTAAAAATCATGTAAGGCTTTTCAACTACACAACATTCTATGCATCGTTTTTTATATGGGAAAGTTGAAAAGAAATGAAAAACCAAGTAATTAACTTATATGTAATTAATTTATAAGTAATTTAAGCATCATTTTTATACATAATTTAATATAATTAATTAATGTATTGATTTTTATATAAATAAAAAATGCAAGGGATGTTTACTGCCAAAAGTCCAAATCCCCTTTTTTCATCCCTCTATCCCCTTCTTAAATGTTCATCCATTTTAGGGATTGTTTGAAAGATAGATTTCATAGAAGAAGTAAGAGAAATCAAATAATTATGAGTCATCTCATAAATATATTTTATGAGTTCCAAACATTCTTTTTCTCTTCTAAAATTTAACTTCTGAACTAATTCTAAGAATTATACTATAAGCACAGTAAAACTAAACTTTAAACTTCAAATATATAAAAGCAGAAAAAAATGGTTCTTAAATATGTGATATGGATGATAAATGTTAAAAATGTCGCTTAAAATGAAGACAAAATATGTATGTTTTGATATTATAAGATTTTATTACCTTGTTACTATATTATTAATAATTCATATTTATTAATCAATGACTTAAAAATAAAGTAATAAAAATGAATGATGGATGACTCCAAACAATATTGAGAAAATGAATTATAATTTAAAATTTTCATTAAGTTAAGAAATCTAATTTTCAATAAAAACAATAAATATATATTGTCTCTAGTGCAGTTATGACCTTCTATCCTAATATTGATGACGTGTCTTGATTTATTAACATTGATGGGAGTCGTTGGACGTCGAGGTTTTGCCTGTAACAGAATTAATTAACTGATCGCATGATTCCCAGCTGAACTCGTAACTATCGAGAGAGATCCACCTACATTTAAGTGGAAAAATTAAGGGCCATTATGACGTGGTATCTGAATCTAAGGGGCAGTAACATCCTATATCATAATAAGTAAAGATATCAAATCTTCTTTCTCATAATTTGTTACTTCATATATATTATGAAACGTGATTGATCAAAACATAATTAATAAATTAAAATTTTAATTTAAATATATTTTTCAATCAATCATAACTCTTAACACATAAAATAAAACATTTTGCTAGAATTTGGAATAGAAAATGTGTGCATCTACTTTTGATTTGAAATGGACTATAAAGATCTACCCTTGGGAATCTTAATCTAAAGTATAGAAAAAAACAAAAATATTTAATTATAATTTATAATTAAAAATAACCAATTAATAATAAAACATAAATAAATAAATAATTATTTCAAAATAAAAAATTAATTATAAATAAAATTTAAAATAAATAACACTCACGTCCTCTAAGTTTTAGTACAATTATACAAACAACCCATATAATCGTAATTTCTTAAATAAAAAATAGCGGCAAATTTAACTAAATGAAACAAAATATAATATATTGTAAAATGTGAATGTATGTCAAAATAGTATAAAACTCAATGTATAATCATTGTTTTTTGTTTACAAACTTCATCAATAATTTTAAGGATATGTTTAAATCACTCTTATACCATATTGTAACTAACAAAAACAATGATTAGACATTGAATTTTATATTATTCTGAATTGTCTTCTCACACTATATCATATTTTGTTTAACTTGATTACATTGATTGTCATTTTTTGTTTAAAAAATTATATTTATCTCTCTTAGGAGAGTAAACACCGTAATGTATGTATATTATTAAAAAAATGTGCTTCATTTAAAATGTCACTTTTCGTTTTTTTTTAACTTAATCTCAATCGATGATTGTATCATAAGTAAAAGTTTCAGTTCATGGTTAAAACAATCGATGATCCTTATACTCGATGATCCTTATACCTGTATTCTTCTTCTTTGTAAGATGTAATTGGGCTGGCACCCCTTGTGCCTGTTTTTAATATACTTTTGCTTATAAAAAAAAAATGGTTAAAACAATGTATGATATAATATAAATTGAGAATGTAACAACATGAATGATTACACATCAATATGGAGTAAAGATAGCACAACAATAATTATCAATTGAGAAAATAATGATATAACATATAGAAACTATTAGTGAAAATAACTTACAAACATTATATGAATTCATAAATGATGAGGAGAATTATGAAATAATTTTTTTAATAACAAAATTATATTCGAAAACGCGCTCTATGTAATTTTAATTATGTGCTAATGATGCAAGTTTGCAATGTTGTGTGACTACGTGTTACAACGCGAATAAAATATAAAATTGTGTTGTCAACCATATGTGTTGTCCAAAATTGGTAAATTGTGTTTTAATATAAACAACTTGCAAAAGTAAATATTTTAAGAAATTATGCAAAGCAAATATGTTAAAAATGATAAAAAATATATGCACAAAGTGTAACGCCCCGAAAAATACTTCTCAAAAACATTGCGGAAAAATGGATAAATTTTTTTTTTGAATAAAGAGATTGTTCAAAATTGATTCCTTTTCAAAACCTTCCTTTTCCGGGACATCACTTTAAGTAACTCAAATGCGGAAAATCAACTTATCGTTATCGAATGATAACTTAACCTGATTCACAATTTCCTGAATAAAGTAATGCATAAAATCAATTAAGTAATAATCGGATCCTACAGATTAGTTCAATAAAGGCGGAAACTACATCGCCACTAAACATATAAAAAATCCACATAACAACCCTCATCAAAACAAACAAAAGTGCATTGACTCGCCCCCAAGCTGACTCAGAAGATTCCAGGAATGCTAGACCCCTCACTCGGGTCCTCCTCCTCTTCTGAGTCCGACACGAGGTCAATCACCTCCACCGAACTCTCCACATTCACGAGTTCAATGACCTCGTCCTCCTCCTCTTCTTCCTCCACTTCGTCATGCCACAACCCAGCGGCATAATTTGGTGGAGATGACACTCTCAGACTCGGAGTCTTCTTGCAAGGACCCCCTCCAAGAACCCGGCTCCTCTGGGCTCTGCGGGATGACGGAGCA
>NC_032014.1:10427622-10428848 GCF_001865875.1 Lupinus angustifolius | reverse complement strand
AATACAGCAGAGAGAGTAAGACATCTAATGAACATAAATTCATTGACGGCGTGGACTTACTCAGAATATCACACTCAGACATAAAATATATTTAAACATATAATTCATCAGTTATCATCAACATCATGAAGTAATACATAACTTACCAATTATTCCAACATTACGAATATATCAACTCATAAAATCAACAATATACTCATAATTACATCACATACATAAACATATAAATACACCATACTTGTAACTCGCAGGTGAGAATGTACTTCCCCAATGATAATGTATGCATGATATGTCATGATCGTCCACCTTACACCAATATCCATCCAACATCCTAATCGGAAATAATCGAGAGTACAGGTCCCGTACCAAGCCGTTTTGTACCACCTGAAATAACATATCCTCGCAAGGAATAAAAAAATAGATCGATCGGTTCCCTCAGGAACAGTCCTACCCGGACCTAGGTCGTACAAACGCTTTCAGGGCATCCCTCTCATCGATCTCGAATGCAATCCAGGGGTTGTCAGAGATTGCCTAGTTTGGCCTGTGAGAACTGTCCGATCCAACAGGGTACCTCCCCAGGAATACAAGGGACTCGTCTCACCCAGACTCTCCCTCAAGACATTGTTGGCGAATCACCGTCCAATCAGTGCCGTCCCTGCTTACTTCACGGTGCTCGAAGACGTCCCGTCATTTCCTCTCCACTACTTCATGGTCACAATGCAATGCATTCCTAGTCAAAGTCAAATGCAAATGTAGAAATCAAACACATGATCGGCCCATCCTTAAGCCATCTCCCGACAAGGAATGCTTCTCGTGGGACCCGATAGTACGTCAACCGTACATGCTCTAGGTAACATCTCAATCACAACAACTCATCACCGAATACTTCTGGACGGTCACATGACCAAGCCTCTTACGGTCGGTCGATCGTTGTACAGTGATATTATGTATCCTTACTAGGGTACCCCCCTAGTTCACGACCTCAAGTCGGATACTTGCCCAACAAGGCATAAACACAAACAATACTTTCATACCTTTGTGGAGTCATGCTTCACATCTAAGCCATGATCTCATTCCACAACCTTTATATCACAACACCCTACCCGGGTTCATCACATGGTTCACAACATCATAACTCAAAGGGTAACGTCCCTACCACTACGACCATCGCTGAATCACCCTGGACGGTCCCAGACCAAGCCACTTACGGTCAGACGATCTCGCTC
>NC_032014.1:10112071-10427522 GCF_001865875.1 Lupinus angustifolius | reverse complement strand
ATTACGAAGCCAACGGTGCGATCGGAATTCGATTCCGAGTTACGGAACTCAAAAACCACTTTTTGAGCCGTACCGGGTGGATTTCGGCCCTGACAGTGGTTCAGAACCGACTGTCTCCGAAAATTACCAAAATTTACCACAAAATAGGAAATAATATTTTAAGACTAAAACTCAACTAGAGTTTCGTCTAATTCTTTACCGAAATTGCCCAGAAATTCATTTTCAAATATATAATTTAATAAAAATATTAATAAAATCTTATAATTTGAAATCGTAAAATTCGCGGTGTTACACAAAGAATGTATGAATTTTATATATTGTGTTCATCGTCATCATTCACATTCATTTACCATTTACTTTTCACATGGATTATATAATTGGATGGTGTATAATGTAATAACCATACATAAATCTTGATACTAACAATGTATAGATTTTACACTCTCAAAATATTTATCAACAAAAATATGTGAATTTTTTTTGAAAATATTCCCCCACCCCACCTCAATGTTCCAATCATTGTTACACAATATTTTATCCCCAAAGATAACAAATTAAGTTTAGTGGAGCTTCTCCCTAATTAAAATTCGAACTTATCTCTTGAGTCAAGACTTCATCGCAAGGTGAGGTTAATATGAATCACAATAATTAAATTGAAGTCATTTTTAATTATTTCTTTCTTTTTAAAATACTTGTAATTCATTAATATGGAGTATCTATCTCTTATATTAATATAATTTTTTGGTATTACAAAATGTATTCATTCGCTTTTTGTAATAGACTGGTCTATTTTAGAGTGGGTGACTACTTCTCACAACCAATGTTACTAATTGAAATTGAACTATTGACTTTTTGATTGTTCTGGAAATCTAAAAGAACCTTACACTACTAAACTATCTTCTTGATATCAGAAGTATAATTTGACATAAATAAATGAAATTAATTAAAATAGGCAAAGGTTAAATATGTAAATGTGAATATTATTTGTACCAGCCTTATCAACCGTGAGATTCACGGTTGTATAAAATATTATGTTATATTAATTTGAGTAACCTATTACTCATTTTTTTATATACATATGATAATTGATTATCTCTAATATTTTAAATAAAAAATATAAATAAATAAAATAAAATATGGTATACTATGTAGACAATATTAAATAATATACGATTTAATACATCTTTATTATTTTTAGTTCATTACAATATAATATAAAAATGATTTAAACAATATTTTTTTAGAATTATTGATAATTTTTGTAATGAATCAATCGGAGAGACATTAACTCTTGTACTATTTGAATTTGTCTCAATATTATACTATATTTTATTTAATTCTATTATACTCATCATTTTTTGTTTAAAAAATCATAATTATTTCTCATGTAGGGTAATTAGTACAATATATGTATTTAAATGAGGTGATATATGTAAGTACAAAAAAAGATAAGTCAGAATATATGAGTATAATGTGTACTATAATTGATATTTGAAATTACATTAGTACTTCTTGGGAAATCGTTTAGCTTGCCAAACTTCTATTGAAATTACAAAAAACCTTCTCTCAGCACTAAAATAGAATACATTCACTTATTTGATTAAAGAGTTTATAAATTTAAATATGATTTATATATTTTTTTAGAAAAATATTGTATAATTAAAAAGTGTGAATAAAACTATGCAGATAAATTCATCTTAAGTGAAATAATATGCTTAGTTTTGTCCTCAAGGCATTTCTTTCTCATAAGAGAGTCTAAAGTATGTGGATTTGGAATTTTTTATATAAATTTATTAACTTGATTGGTATCATAATATTCACCATTAATTATATTTTAATGATTTAGATCTGTGTTTTTTAAACAAAGTGCGCATCTAGAATATGGTGGCTATCTTATTTTTTTAAGGAAGTTAATCGTTTGTTTTGAATTCATGTAGTAGCAATTTTTCTGCTCCCGCCACTTATTCCTTTTGTATGTTTGATGGAACATCAACTTCCCACTTCAAAGCAAAAAAAAGATAAGGATGAAGAGATTCCTAGTGCCCATCCAAATGATGCGATTTGACTATGAAATATTGGGAATACAACAAATTATAAGTAAGATAAAGAATAATTAGTAGCTAACCAGTCCATTCGAATAATAATTAAATATTGCGTATAGATGCTTTAAACTATACTCAAAACTAAAGAACTGGGAAATACTAAGGAAAACGTAATCTAAGCTAACTATTTTCATGGTAATTTATACTAATATCCATCGTATAATATTGGGGGAAATATAGTTCAGTTCTATTTTATTTTTTTTCACACGGAAGTTACTTCAAATGTGCCCAAATGTCAATGCTCTAACCTATGAATTTTCTATTCGAATTTGTAAAAAATATCCAAAGTAAACGATCGGGCTGGCCACAACCTTCATTGAATAGATGTCAAATTGTCCCATATTGCACTCAACTATACCTATTCACTCAAAATCTAATGGAGGAGCTAGTATTATTTATTTTCAAATAAGCAGTGTGTAAGTTGTAACCAACAAAATGTGATCTAGTGGTATAAAGTTTCAATAAATTCTCAAAAAATCAAAATGTTAAGGTTTTTGATTCTTGTGATCGATACTTGATGGAAATGACGACTGTGTACCCGAAAAGAAATTAGTTCTTTATTAATAAAGTAAGAAATATTATTGATAGTACCAAGAAAATAATAAGATTGTAAAATATTACTTTATGTTATTCGATATTTTAGTTTTATTTTTCCACGACTTATATCCATTACAAATTGCGTAATTTTATATAACCAATTAGAGGTGTTAAAACGGGCTACCCGGACGGGTTCGAACTAGCCCACATCGGGTTCATGTTAAGTCGGGTCGGACTAAAAAGTCCGGATACAATTTACGTATATCAAATGGTAGTCCAAACTCGTCCTAAGCGGGTTGCGGGTTATGGCGGCCCGGCCCCCATAAACTAAAAAATAATTTTTTTTTAAATTTTAACATTTTTATCTATTCAAAAAATATGTATCATTTGATATTAACGTATAACTTTTTTATTAAATCTATAATTTCTAACACAATATAATTTATAACTACACTTTAATATATAAACATTTGATACTAATAAAAATATTATATTTTGTATGTTCTTTATCAACACTTTCATTGTGAACTATTATATTAAATTTGGTGGTGAGGAGTTCTCTATGATAAACAATTTATGTTGATTTTAGTTTTGTTGTAAACATTATTTTCTTTACTATATTTTTGTGGTAAAGTTAAATCTAATTAAATACATAATAACATAATACTTATTATCTATTTTTTATTATAAGTTGTTTTGTAAATTTTCATTTAGTACTTATTACCAAGCCAAAAGTCTCAAAAAAGATTAAAACATATAAGTAAAAGGGGTAACCCGAACCCGCCTGGATAAACCTGGCCCGAGCCTGAATTTATAATAGCCCGAACGGGCCGGGCTAAAAAACTTGGATTTAATAAAAAATATCTAAAATGATACCCAAACCCTATAAATTTTCGGTCTTTGGCGGCCGGGCCGACCGGGCCCGCCCATTTTGATAGCTCTATAACCAACATTTGAGTGAAATTTTATAAGTGCTGTAATGAGTTAGGTTAAGAGAAAAAATATGTATGTACTAATAGTGTATTAGTTTTATATATTTTTAATGCAGCATTTATCATTTATACATAGATATGAAATGATTGTATACAACCAACATTTGTGTGAAATCTTACAAGTCCTCTCATGATATATGTTATATGACTAACTAAAATTTGTGAATTTATCATATAATAAAATAGCTATTTAAAAATCAAATAATAATTAAAAGTTTGATTTATTTAAGAAATGAAGATAATTTATTGTAAAAAATGAATATAATTAGATTTATTATAATAAAAATCATTAAATTTAATTCTTCATATAAGAATAGTTGTTGAGTATGTGCAAGTTTAGTGGTGTAATGTCCCACTAAATCTCATCTTCAGGCATACTAAAATGTCAAAATGTTTGATGTCAGAGAACAATATTTATTAGAAATGGTAGTCACATACTTCAAAATCAGTGAAAAGATACTATTAATTGTACAAAAAATATAATTTAAGTTTTTTTATTATAAAAAATATAATTTAAGCGACGCCATTTACTTTATTGCCCATATTATTTATTAAATAGATTATTGTTTGATTTTTTTGTTAAAGAATAAAGCCTTAAATTGTAAGATTCATAATGCAACAAAAATTAGCTAAATTGTAAGATTGGAATAGTTGATGGGAGAAACATTCTGTGGTATTTTTTATTGAAATTTGTTCTGCCGTGCAGATGTAGCTAAATTTGAATGCAACATCTGTGGCCGTTTGGAAAGAAAACAAATACATTGTTCTAAAATATATCTTATATGTTGTTTTTGATCAATAATAATAAAGTAAAAATATTAATAATAATAAATATCAATTTTTTAATTAATATGATATGTTTTTATTAGTTGATAATAATATATAAGATATGATATGTGAGAGCAAATTCATGTTTATTCGGAAAAAGATGTGTAACTACTGTAAATGACACCTTACAATGACTAAGATTGCAATAAAATAATGAGTATAAAATGTATACACTGATAGTGTAAAGATTTATACACATGTACTTTATCATTTACCGTTCATTTGGATTACCTTTTCTGAAAAGTCAATAATAATAAAAAATCAATAGTAATAATATAATGACAGTATATAAAATTAATACATGTCAGTACGTATATCTTTTTCAGTAAAATAATTGACATTATTATACGTAGAGTGCACCAATTTCATAAATTGGGAATGGGAAACAGTCAAAGAAATCGCAATATGCTTTAGTTTATTGGCTATCCTGTTAAGTCAGAAGATAAGGTACATGGGGTAACCCGAACCCGCCTGGATAAACCTGGCCCGAGCCTGAATTTATAATAGCCCGAACGGGCCGGGCTAAAAAACTTGGATTTAATAAAAAATATCTAAAATGATACCCAAACCCTATAAATTTTCGGTCTTTGGCGGCCGGGCCGACCGGGCCCGCCCATTTTGATAGCTCTATAACCAACATTTGAGTGAAATTTTATAAGTGCTGTAATGAGTTAGGTTAAGAGAAAAAATATGTATGTACTAATAGTGTATTAGTTTTATATATTTTTAATGCAGCATTTATCATTTATACATAGATATGAAATGATTGTATACAACCAACATTTGTGTGAAATCTTACAAGTCCTCTCATGATATATGTTATATGACTAACTAAAATTTGTGAATTTATCATATAATAAAATAGCTATTTAAAAATCAAATAATAATTAAAAGTTTGATTTATTTAAGAAATGAAGATAATTTATTGTAAAAAATGAATATAATTAGATTTATTATAATAAAAATCATTAAATTTAATTCTTCATATAAGAATAGTTGTTGAGTATGTGCAAGTTTAGTGGTGTAATGTCCCACTAAATCTCATCTTCAGGCATACTAAAATGTCAAAATGTTTGATGTCAGAGAACAATATTTATTAGAAATGGTAGTCACATACTTCAAAATCAGTGAAAAGATACTATTAATTGTACAAAAAATATAATTTAAGTTTTTTTATTATAAAAAATATAATTTAAGCGACGCCATTTACTTTATTGCCCATATTATTTATTAAATAGATTATTGTTTGATTTTTTTGTTAAAGAATAAAGCCTTAAATTGTAAGATTCATAATGCAACAAAAATTAGCTAAATTGTAAGATTGGAATAGTTGATGGGAGAAACATTCTGTGGTATTTTTTATTGAAATTTGTTCTGCCGTGCAGATGTAGCTAAATTTGAATGCAACATCTGTGGCCGTTTGGAAAGAAAACAAATACATTGTTCTAAAATATATCTTATATGTTGTTTTTGATCAATAATAATAAAGTAAAAATATTAATAATAATAAATATCAATTTTTTAATTAATATGATATGTTTTTATTAGTTGATAATAATATATAAGATATGATATGTGAGAGCAAATTCATGTTTATTCGGAAAAAGATGTGTAACTACTGTAAATGACACCTTACAATGACTAAGATTGCAATAAAATAATGAGTATAAAATGTATACACTGATAGTGTAAAGATTTATACACATGTACTTTATCATTTACCGTTCATTTGGATTACCTTTTCTGAAAAGTCAATAATAATAAAAAATCAATAGTAATAATATAATGACAGTATATAAAATTAATACATGTCAGTACGTATATCTTTTTCAGTAAAATAATTGACATTATTATACGTAGAGTGCACCAATTTCATAAATTGGGAATGGGAAACAGTCAAAGAAATCGCAATATGCTTTAGTTTATTGGCTATCCTGTTAAGTCAGAAGATAAGGTACATGGAAAATGAAACTTTGCCCAACGAAGATAATAGAGAAAAAATGCAGAAAAGTGGTTCATTGCAAATTACCCTTTAGTTATTATTGGGCAAAAAACGAGTTAATCACAATCACGCCATTGAGAGAGTTAGGTACTTAAAAAAAGCACTCTCATCTTTAAAAAATTCTAATAGCTAAATTATTAAAGCCATTAGTGAAACTTATCACTTTAGGTTTCTGATTGAGTAGAATTTTATAAGAAAAGAAAAAAAATGTTTCAAAGTCATCTCATAAATATAATTTGATACTAAAGTCTTTATTCCTTTATTGTTCTCTGAAAATTTACTCTCAAACAACCCCATTACAAAAATATATTTATATTTTTCTAGGAATCGAGAAACTATGTCTTTTCCTGTCACTATCAAATTAAATTACAACAATTAACATATTCTGTTTTTATGATTTTTTTATTTAATTGAATAACATATTATAATTGTTGGGAGACACCAATGATGACAAAAATCTGATACAGATAATCTTCATACATTTTTTCTAGTATTAAATATTGGACGGCAATTTGGATTACTTGGATGGAAATCACTGTAAAGGGAAGTTGGCTGTTCCTTGTTTTCCAAAAACTTTCCGTTTTATTGTTTGACGTGTTTTGCTGTTGCCCTTGTTGTGCATTACGTTGCTGAGCGTACACACTTGGAATTTGATTATTATCTTAATTGTCGCTGTCACATAATACATGCTAATAAAAACGTTGAAAAAAATCGTATGCAAATTTGCAGGCATGGCTTGATTACATTAGTTGACTAAGTTCTTTGTTAAATTAAACCTAATATTTATTTAATGAGCATAACTTATGGGCTTACCCCACCTCACATTACGAGAGCCGGTTTCGCTTGTTTTATTTTTAATTTCTTTTTCCTTTCTAGATGTCTTATCTGGCCTGTATTCTATAGTTTAAACCATAGATCCTCGATATATTTAAAATGTTAAGGATTCGATTCATGAGAACGACATTTGTTAGAAAAATTAATTAGAAACTCTAAAATAATTAGTTTCTTACTCATAAAGTGAATAAATACTCTTAATCATACAAAAAAAAATCATATAGATAAGTATGAGACCATCATATATGGTTTACAAATATAAAGAAAAAATATGTGCGTGTAAAAGTTTGTTTTATATATTATTTTATATTATCCATTATTCATATTTTAATTATTATTTGACCATTCCAAAAAATTAACAACGAATAATAAATAATGTATTGAATATATATAAAATTTTACAATGGCAATATATATATATATATACCATTATTATTAACATTTTGACAGATATGATTCCTGGTCTATATTTGTATTCAATAATTCAATATTATAAATTAATGTATTTGTAAATAATATTTATATAGATTAAAAATTTAAAAAAATGGATATAAAATTGAAGTGATAACTTTAATTTTTAGATATAATAGGATAAAAAAATTAATTTATAAAAAATAGATATAAGTTGACAAATATATAGAATAGTGTGTGAAATATGTTCGAGAGAATAGGTAAATAAATATAAGCAATAAAAATGATAAAGTTGGAATACTTGAAAACTATTCCACCCCTCTTTCAACCATACCAAACATGTGTTTATTTCTTTTTCACCCCTCTTTCAACCAAACACACACAAAATCACTAATAATAGATATGTTCCACTCCCTTTATATAACCAAAAAATATATTGATAGCCTAAAGCAATGTATTGCTTGGTCGCACCACTATAGAAAAGCAGAAAATAGATAGGGTCACTTTTTGCAACTTTATACGAGGCATCAAAGAATTTTCGTGAATCCACTCAATCCAGAATTGGGAGCTCAATTAGTGAGGACTGACACATATATATAAAAAGAAACAAACTTAGTTTTATTCTTTATAAATACCTTTATCATACTTTTTCATCTTTTATTCTCCACCCCTTACTTTGATAGGACTACATAGATGCTCCTTAGCAAAGCCAACCAGTCCTGTCTTAAAAAGAAATCTCACAAAAGTAATAGCTTGACATTACTTTTATTTCTTCATTATTCCGTGACAAAAAATATTAGGAAACTAGAAAGTTCTCTCATTTAAATATATTGGTCTAGTAATATAAAGTTCCGTTAGAACAACATAAAAATTAAAATATCAAAGTTTGATTCTTGCGAATAACATTTAATAGGATATGAAACCATATATTCCAAAAATAATTAATTCCTTATCTAAAAAATAAGAAAATATTGATGATAGTTCAAAAATAGCATTACTGGGTGGATTTTAAGCGTTAAGTCTTACCACTTGTAATGCTTATAAATGACAAAGATGAGAGACCACCTAAAACGAATAAATATATTTAAGGTGTGAAGTTCTCCAAGATATGATACTATGATAGAATGATTGAAACAATTTATAATTAAAAAAGATTCATAAAATTATTTCAATAAGGTTTTAGACTTTTAGTTAAAGATATAATATTTCAATTTTAGGTAATTTTTCACTATTTTCATAATCCAATAACAATGAGAACCCTTTCCTACTTGTAACAAATCAAACAAAATCTAATAACTTGTTATTAGTGTTTACTTTGATAAGTTCATTTATTAAATTACTAATAACTTATTTATTAAATTTATGAGGTGAAAACTTATTTATTAAATCTAGTTCCACAAAATCTAATAAGAATGAGGTGAAAACTTATGGCTGATTACTTCATTTATTAAATTACAAATAATTGATAAAACTAGTTGTTCAATTGATTCACAAAGATAAATGTAAAATTATATAAAGAGAGTTATAGCCTTTAACTTAATCATATAAGTCACTACAATTAACTTAATAAATTAGAGCTTATAAGCATGCATTTTTTTTATGAAAAACTATTTAACTAAAAATACGAATAACATATTCTTGTTCGATTAAGTATGATGCTACTTGCTTAAGCTAACTTAGGATGGATTGCACTACCTACTTTGCCGAAATAATGCAAGATTTAATAGGCCGAAGCCTTTACCCGCAATAGAGCAATTTGAAGAAGCTTTCACCAAGAATGCACCAACAAATAGATATGGGCATCACAAAGACAAGATTCCTGGGATTTTAACCAATTTTCGTCATTTATTATATTTCTAACACTATACCATATCACGTAGGAGAGTTTCATACATGGGCTCCCATCTGGTTTATTTTTACTCATTTCGATCAATATAGCTGATTTTATCCACTAAAATTAAGTCTTAGTTGTTGTTGTATTTTTTTTTATAGTAGAAGCACCCCTACTAACTGACAAAAATGCATAAACAAAAACAAATGTAGGTAGATAAAGGAAACATCCATTAGAATTAACTTAGTTGATTATGTTACGAGATATGAAGTATAAGCAACAAAGTTTAAACTCCTCAACATGCATCCCTTTAAATATAAAAAATGTTACCTAGTAGAAAATCTAACATTAAATATTACCCAGTAGAATCCTCTTTAGTACTAGAGAGACTCTACCTAGTGGGGTTGGAATCTTTTAGTCTTCCTTTGGTATACAATAATTGGTGGGGCCCATGTCCAGTAACATTCTATCATTGAATGCAAAGAAAGTAAAAGGGGGAAAATGTGGACAATGATAAAAATGTCCCTCACTTGTTACTTAGTGTAGATCTTCTCTGGTGCTGGGTGAAGCTTATGATATGTGTCAAAAAGTAATTTAATAGTCTAGATTTTATAACCAAATTTAATTTAAAAAACATAAAGATAGAATGGAAGAGAACCGAGTAAGGAAAGAGAAAGAGAGTGTCAAGGAAACTAGTGTTACTATGGATCAAGGAGAAATATGAGCATGATTGCAAGATGCTTTAAAACAATATTATTGTAAAACTATATTTCTTTAAAAACCTTCTACAGTAGAATATAAGTCATCTAAAACCAGATTGCAATATGCTTTGCTATAAAATCAGATTGCTTTCGTTAATGACGAGATCCTCTTCTTTTCATTATACTAGTTTTGTCTCTATACAAACAATGGAAGAGTTTTTGGCCCAGAAAAAAGTGACTGGGTCAATTGTTGCTGAGGAAAACGAATAGTTTTCTTCTTCCTCGTTTCTCTGCCACAATTTCTCTTTCTCTTATAATTCTATTTTTTAAATTAAATTTAGTTGTAAAATCTAGACCATTGAATTATTTTTTAACACATATCATGATCTCCATCCATACTCCTTGTTAGGTTTTCTTATGAGAATAAAGTATATCCTCAGAAGATAACTTATTTCCTCATACCAGTAAAGTTATAATATGTGTACTATTTTGTTTAGTTTTAGAAATATTTTGATAGAAAATGATTAAATAAGACACGGCATAATTTTCATGGCTAGAGGATATAACTTATCTCCTTACATAATAAGATATTTTATTTTCTTCTCTTATTCACACTACAATTGTATTACAATATGCAAATTTTAATATTTTATATTATAATATTTAATTTTAGATAAATTTACTATGTTGAGAAACATGTTATCATTTACTTACATTATAATTCTTAATTATTTAATCAATAATAAAACATTTCTTTCTCTTCTATTTATTATATGGATATTTTTCGTATTCAAAAATTTATTTCTTTTTTTTTATTTTCTCTTTCTATCTTGCTAAAAGAAATGTAAAAATCTATTATATTTTTTATCTTTTTCTTCCCTCTTTTTTTTTTATCTCCCCTCCAACGAAAGAAAGCATTAGGGTAGGAACAAAGTTGCAAGATTATATCTACCAAAAAAAATTGGAAGATTAAAATTCAGCAGGAACTTGGTTTTCTTTGTAGAAAGACTCCTCTTTCTGAATGCATGGCTATGATTGTTTTGATGTTGGGCTTGTGCTAAAATGGGTAACATGTCAGTAGGAAGATGATGCTATAATGACAGGTTGTGTTTTAGTTGAATAGACTGATCATAGGTTACAAAATTCATTTTATATTTAACATGGCCATTCTGTCATAGGCTATTATTGTATTGTTTATTGGGGACCAGGTATTTCCCTTGCCTTAAAAATGAAATACCATTATGGCATCTTATATAACGATCTACGGTATATGAAAGAAAATGCCAAAAAAATCTATAACAATGACAAATTAATACTATATCAGTTTTAAAAGGAGAGCCATGTGTTGCGATTTCCTGTGTGGAGAGGATATTTTTGCTAAGAAGATTGAAGTGTGATTCCTTTCAATATTGTATGGTATAAGATAAATTATTTCAAGTGTTGAATTTTCAATCTTGAGACCCACTCCATAGTTTGAGCTATAGTTTGTAGACATAGAGGATATATGGTGAAAACATAGGTTGTGAAAGTGCATGTCTAATAAGCTAACTAATTGGATTAAAAGCGTTTTTATAAATGTAGATGATGGATTAATTGATAACTGTAAAATACTATAAAGTATTAACATAAACCCTAACTTATAAACCATTAGTCACTGATCAAACCAAGTTAATGAATAAAGGCTATCCTAATCTAGAGTAGTATGGTGGTTTTGCCAGAAACGCTTATATGAAGGTGGCTTCAGATAGATTCTGAGATCTTGATTGGTAATAATCTCAAATGGTTTAAGCCTTGTTAAGAGTAATTCATATGATTAGAGAAGCCAAACACATGATGATATTCTAGCTAACTTTCAACCTTATTTTTTTTACAATTGTGCATCGTTTAACTCACTTGTCCCAAGCTTTTATTTGCGTTTCGAAATAATAACATGAGTTACTCCACGATTATTTCCATTGCAATGTCCTTTTTGTTGGGCCTAGGCCCGTTAATTTTAAAATTATTATTGAATAAATGAGAGCCTTAATGTAAAAATGATGGATAGAGAGAATTTAAATTCTATTAATTATACGAAGAATACCTTTAACAATAAAATGACAAAATATAAACTAGTTGCTGCAAATTTATTTCTTTAAGTTAAAACAGTTTTGCAAATGCATTCCGGATTCCCAAGCACAGTGAAGCTCTTTCTTACACTCATTTTGAATACATTTTAATCCCTTACATTGATAAAAAAACATTCTTTCATTTTTAGAAACAACCAAAACAGTATGTATACTTATTAGTATAATGCTGTAAGACTTTAAGGCTTCATTCGATTTTCACTCAAATATTCAATTCCTAACTACAATACTTACTAGAATAAACAATCATACATATAAATGGATTAGTCCCTTAAAAGAGAGAGAAAATACAATATATTATACAAAAAAAACTTGAAAGAATAGATGTTCCTATCCAACCTCAAATAGCCGGAGGGTGAGTTACACAGTATTCATCAAAACAACTTGTTAAATAAATACACAAAAGAATCTCACACCTTTCGGTCCAAATATGACGCAGAATTTAATTGGGGGAACACATTTTCTCTACTATGTGACTTGGTGAAACAATAAAAATTCTAAAACATCATAAACAAACATCAATAACAATAGGTTATTTAAGCAAATTCGTGTGGACAAAAATAAAAACAGAATTATTAAATACGATGAAAATTAAGAAAACATGTTACTATAGGTACTTGCCTCATGAACACCAGACAGAGAGGGAGTCACAACATTGTACTTCAATGAAAAAAACAAACAAACTTCACGTGTTAACTAAAAATCAACTACACCACCAAGGTGTGTTGATGATACATACTCGTGTTAAATATTTAAACTGAGAACCTTACCAAGTAGTATCTTGGAAAATCCCCAGGAAAAAAAAACTATTAATCAACTACCACCGCCACCGGCAGTCAAATCTAGGCGTCGCTGCCGTCAGCGGCTTCAGGAGCGACGGCGTTTAAATCCAAACCCTCGTTAATTATTACTATCTCCTGGTCGCCCTTGTTAACGGCAGCGCAGCCAGATTCAAGGTGGTTATCATTGTCGACGGCGTTTTCTTCATCATCAACCACCGTGACCTCCGATTGCTCCAAAACCTCTCTCAACTCCTTTCCACCTCTCCCTTTTTCATTAAAATATTTAACAGCCACCCTCATCCTTCTCAGTATGGCATAAAACTCCTCCACCTCTTCCTCCGTCGGCACCACCGTCGTGTCATCACTGCCACCAGCAGCAGCAGCAGCGTCTTTTTCTGCCTTTAATTTCTTCAATCTATCACTCTCAGCCTCACCCACCTCCTCTATGGTGACCCTTTTTTTATACCTTTTGTCCATTTCCAATTCACATGTGAGTTAGTGAATTAATGAATCAGATCCAACAACAACAGAAGAAGAAGAAAGGAAATAATAAGGGGCGTGAAATTCATGTATTGAATGACGTCATTCCTCTTTCTTTGTGATGAGAAATAGTACTTCGTTTATTGAGTAGTTGGTTTCAATAATCCCTCAAATATAAAACGAAAAAAATACTAGGCACTTTCTTTCGGCTTGGTTTGGAAGTTTGTTCCTTTGCATCGGTCCAACTCAAAATGGAAGTGTGGAGATATAAATAAGATGGATTTTGATAAATATTGTTTGTAAAATACAATTAAGGAACGAATAGTTGAAATTTAATTTAAAAAACTAAAAATATTAGTCTAATTATAATAAATAGGGGTGTTCAAATTTAGACTGTTTCAAAAATAAAACGAAAATCAATCCAAAATAGATTAAAACCGCAAAAACTGAATGTGTTTGAATCGTGTTGGGCTTATTTTTTAAAGACCGTTTGGTCCGGTCCAGATTTTGCTTTCACCTCTTAGATCCAGACCGGACCAAACTAATATGTAAAATTTAAGTGTGTAATACTTTTATATGTCTTCCAAACTTAATCTTAAGTCTCAACTCCAAAATTGTACATATATTTTATTTATTTATATATATATTTTGCTATATTTTAAATCTTATTAATTATATTTTATACACTTTTTTATAACTTAAACCAATCCCACAACCAAATGAAGATGATTCAAATGTTGATTTTGATTAGGTGTTTTATTATAAATTTTATTGTTATGAAAGTATTATTGTTATTGGTTACCAGTGGAACACTCTAACTATTAAAATTACGTTACAAGTGTTCATATTGTTGTTATTGATATCCTATTATTTTGTTATCTTGTTATTATTGCTTTCTTATTGTTGTTGTCATTTTTTGTTTTTATTATTATTGTCTTACTGTTTATTACTATTTTATAATGTTGTTTACTTGTATTATTGTTGCAGACATTTTAATGTTGTTTAACAATATTTTTATTATTGTTTTATGCTTAATATTTAGTCATTTTTATGAGTTATGAATGTAGCTCAATTTCAATATTTTATAAAAAAAATTGATCCAAACCGAACTGAAATCGCATATAATATTGGACTGGATTGGATCGGACATCATACTATAAAAAGATCATACTATACCAGACCATAAGTTAATTACGTGTTTGGATCAGATCACTTTTTGCCTAAAAACCGATCCAAATGGACGGCGAACACCCCTAATAATAAATACATCATTCTCAATATTAGATTTACAAAATTTAGCTTTCAACCATTGCTCTAAGTACAGGTATCAACACAGGTTATCCAGGCAGGTTGATGCTAGCCCATATCATACTCGGGCTAAAAAGTCTTCATATAATTTATGCATATCAAATTATAGTTCAAACTTACTCTAAGAAGGATATATATTATGGCAAGCCGATCCACATAATACTAAAAAAATATTTATTTAAGTTTTAGCATATTTATTCTATTCAATACATATATCATTTTATATTATAAATTTTTAACACACTTATTATTATGTACAATGTAGCCAAACTTATAGATTTAATACTTTGTGTTTGAGTTAAGACGTAATCTCAAGTCCACATATATGATTTTTAACATAACTTATTTATTAAATCTCTCATTTCTATTGGACTCTCACTCCCTAACCCAATATAATATGTAACTTCACTTTAATATATAAACATTTGGACACTCTAAAAAATAATACAACTTTGATTTATAGTAATAGTAGCATAGACGCAAGTTCAGAATGAACTCTATATGTTAAAGTATAATTACAATCATAATATATGATCATTATTCCTTACTTTTTGTATGAAGATCCTTTATATCGTCTTTATCAAAATTTTCATTACAAACTATTATGTTAAATTTGGTTATATGAAGTTCTCTTTGGTAAAAAAATATGTTGTCTTTTAGTTTTGTTGTAAATTTTTTTTATTTATTATGTTTTTGTTGTAGAAGTTAAATCTAATTAAATAACACAATTAAGAAAAGTATAAACTATATGGTTTAATATTTTCTCGTTTGATTTGATACACTATTATATTATTATGTTTAAAAGGATATACTACAAAATAGAAAAAATGATATAATGCTTGACTTTATAATATTTTTACAATTTATAATTTTTTATGTTATAGACGTTACTCTATTTTTTATTCAAAGTTCATAACACAATTTTTATTATTTATTATTTATTATAAGTTATTTTGTAAAAATATTTTTCATCTATTACTTATTACCAAATGTGCAAAAAATAATTAAAAAAGAAGACAAAATGGGAAACCCGAACCCGTCCAGGGTAAGCTGGACCGGAGCCCAACTGGTCCGAACTAAAAAACACAAAATCAGTACAAAATACATAATATGATACACAAACTCTATAAATTCATGGACTTTAGCGGGTCGACCGGACTAGACCCACCTATTCTGATACCTCTCACTGTAATGATTGTCTCTCCCTCCATATGCTTGTGAGGCAGATAGAGCCCTACATTGTGTGTGATAGTAGATTTGCTTGCCTAATTAATATGGATACTAGTGGATCATATAAAATAAAAGAATATTATGATTAGAGGAATATAGCTTTTATTACCAAAAGTATTTACATTCTCGGAATAGATACTAGCAGATCTTATAAGATATATAGGGTCTTGATGGTTTGCAAAAAGAAAATCGGTGGAATAAAATGTCTTCTTTTTGACCCACAATTAAAATTAAATCAGATCTTGTATAATGTTTTGTTGACAAAATTAAATGACAACTGTTAAATACGTGCATCCTAAAAGGTATTAACAATTGGAGTTACATATATTTATGACTTTTGTTATTATCATTTCAAAATAAATTTTAATTAAAATTAAATAATTAATATATTATATAAACTTTATTGATTATTCCCACATAAATAATTATCTACAATACTTAGAATGCATGTAAAGCAAGGTTGTTTAGAGGACTTTCATAGGCAAGGTCAACTAAGGTAAGTGATGTAGGATTGGAGGGCATTTTAGAAACATAAATAGGACGATGACGTCAAAGAGAACTTTGAGGTGACATCAGGGCCATTACGTTTGCGTATACGCTGAGATACACGCGCACCCTCTTTTTTATAAAATAAAAAATAAAACTGGGCAGACCATTAAAAGAAAGGAATGTAGTATCTACTTGTATAAGGAGATAAATTATCTCCTCCTGCTAGTGAAATCATGACATGTGTCATATTTTATTATTTTCTATAAAAATATTTTAAAAAATAAATAAAATAGCATATATGTCACATTTTTAATGGCTAGAGGAGATAAGTTATCTCCTTATTATATAAGGAGATACACTATTCTCTTAAAAAAAGAAGGGAGTGAAGTATCTCCTTATATAAGGAGATAAGTTATCTCCTCCTGCCAGTTATCTCCATATGATGTCCCATTATTTTATACCACTTATATTATAAAGTATAATTAGCCAAAAAAAATATTTAATAATTATAATTATAATTTAAATAAATTTTCTCAACTAATAAATATTAATAATGCATAAAGTGACATAAAAAAATGAAAGAATATATATGGCTTGTGCGTGTTAGTGGTATTTATTGACTTTAATATCTATTCATATTAGAAATTAAAAGCTATTTATACTTTTAGAATTATTATCAATATATTAATTTTAGAGTAAATTATAATAATATTTCATGACTTTTAGTGAAATTTATAAATTACCCATCTTTTTGGAATCATACTAATCACCTATATTTATACTCATAGATATACTAATTACCCGATATGAAGTATAAATGTGATTTTTTAAATAAAAATGTGGCGAATGTAATTAAGTTAAACAAAATATGATACATTGTAGAGATACGTCAAAATAATATAAAATTCAACGTCTATTCATTATGTTTGGTTCGTAAAACACATTAATAATTCTAAGAAAATATTTTTTAAATTACTCTTGTTTTATATTGTAAGGAACTAAAACTAATGAAAAGATATTAACACGTACATTATTTGGACTTGTTTTTATAATATATCATATTTTGTTTAACTTAATTCTAAGAAAATATTGTTTAAATTACTTTTGTTTTATATTGTAAGGAACTAAAACTAATGAAAAGATATTAACTCGTACATTATTTGGACTCGTTTCTATAATATACCATATTTTGTTTAACTTAATCACATTTATCATCTTTTTTATTTAAAATGTCATACTCGTTTCTCATGCATAGGTAGTTAGCGTAATATATGAATATAAATAAGAGTGATTTGTGTAGGTAAAAAATTGTAATTTTTATAATAATTTCACTAAAATTCAGGAGATATATGTATAGTTTACCTTTATTTTATTCAAAAGTTAATGATAAAATGATAGTATGATATCTAAATACTAATCTATCATTTATTTATGTTTTAAGTTTTTAAAGCGTGATAAAATACTTATTTTTAAAATTTATAATTTAAACTACGAATTTGTTGTACATGAGTTTGTTTTTTAGGAACTTTAATTTTTGAATAATATTATGAAACATGAATTATATTTTTTGAATTATATTATGAAATAAAATATATGATGAAGCAAAATGATATAAATATTTATAAAACACTTATATAAATTATATATTAATTTTTTTCTAAAATTTTATTAGAATACAATAAGTGTTATTTTTTCTAAAAATCTAATGATGTAAATGAAATAGATTTATGTAATAACATTTTTTATTTATTGAAATTAAAACTATACAAATATTCTGTCTTTATTAAAATCACACTCTACTTTTTAATTTGAACTCTAGTTTTATGTTAAAAGATAAAAAAAAATTACACTCTACTTTTCATTTTCCATTTTCTATTGAATCAATGAGTGTGAATGACTTCAAAAGAGCATGAAGTTATTGGTTGGTGTGCTTCGAAATTCCACACCCGGTCTAATCCAAGAGGCTGACATCACACCAAAGATAGTGCCTTCTAATATTCAATGATAACATTGGTGCAACAAAACTTGATTTGACTAAAGTATGGCATCAATCTCCACGTACAATTATTATTTCAGTGACACAAATTACCTAAATATATTAACCTGTAGTATGATAAATAATATAAAGAGTAAATATTGATTTACTACATCGTATTTTTTTAGTCATCAAAAAATATATTATAAAATGATCCACAAAATTTCAAATGTAGGTTAAACTAGTCATTTTTGAAGTTAAATTAGTCTCTACCAAGTGTTGTAAAACACGCTAAAAAAAAACTATTTTGACGTATATTTAAAATTTTTAGGGACCATTTTAGGTCTTTTTTATTTTGAAAGAATAAATTGATAAGGTCAAAAAAAGTATAAAGGACTAAAATAAATATTTAGTTATAGTATAATTTCTAATCTTTCCTTCATAAGTAAGATTTTTGTGTATCTCTTACTAAACTTAAATTTTACATATCCATCATTATTTGTTTTTACTTTTAGAACTTATCTTCACTTTTTTTGGCGTTACACAATTTTCCAAAATCTTAATAAACGAAACATAATCACAACAAGGGATACTTTTGGGGATTTGGTATGTCATTTCACATTTCTTTTGCCACTGTACTTAATAATTTGTATGGGTTTGTTCTTTGCTTCTATTGCAAAATTTGAATGGTGAAGGATAGCCTTTTAATTTGTGTGGCTTCTCTTTTGCTATCATTTCTTAATTATATGTAGAAAAATTGGTTTGGGTCAATTGAATATTTAATTCTAATGAGACATTTAGTATTTTTAATAGACTCTGAATTTCCATTATTATTACTCTAAGCGTATTATTTTTTGGCTTATACATGAGATGTACTTATGTAACAATATCCTTATCACAAAATATCATAATGATAAATTTCTAATCAAGTGATTGCATTAGACTTAAAATATTGAGAGAGAAAACATTGAACATTTTGTTAGTGTTTTTTATAATATATTAATAGATGAATAATTAAGGATTTAAAATAATATCATAGATTGAAAATTGTCGACCAATTTTTTTTGTAAAGTTAATTCTTTTATAAAAAAGATTAATAAGTATATGCTCAATCCCAAATAATAAAAATGTGGATTGACAAACACGATAATATCCATTAAGATTAACTTTTAAAAGAGAAAAATAGATGTTAGTCGGGGTAATTTTGTTATGCCCACTTTAAATTATTATTTTTAACTTATATTATACTAGCGCGTGTTGATTGACACTCTGTGTCTGTTGATCTACACTTTTCTTTAAGAAATGCAATATATAAAGTCAATGAAAAATGTAGATTTATGAAGATAAAAATCATTAAAGAGTTGTTAGATATGTTTTCATGTTTTATTGTGTGTTATTCTTGGGTTGATGAAGATAGAATATAAAAATAAGAAAAAATGTGAAAGAGTAATGATGTATTCTTGAAAAATGAAAGCATTATGTCGAAATTTTTATTAGTTATTGAGGAGAGTAGTTAAAAAGGATAAAAATGAATTTTAAAATTATACCATACATGATGATTACTATTTATTTTGGCTTTATTAATAATGTGGAAGTATAAATATAAATTAATAATATAAATGACTTACAAATACTATACAGTATACACCACAATTTTCAAACTAATCCAATTCCCTTATATCTATATCTATATTTATATTATCTATTATTATTCTTATTTTTATTTATAAAGGTAAAAAGTGAAGTAACCATCACTATCAATTAATTTTCATTTTCCTATTTTGTCTTTTAACATTTTTTAATTTCTATACAAAATATATAATTCTAGGTAACCATCACCAACATATTAACCACTCATCTCATCATAAAATGTATATATCTATACTTACTATATATAAAGCCAAAACTTGAAATAACTACCATCATGATTCTATTTTCCTATTTCCCCCTTAATATTTTTTATTTTTGAAGTAAAACCATATAATCCTAGATAACTATATACATATAACTTTAAGTTGGATATTATAATAAATACAAAAATTATAACATGTAGTATATCCAATAAAAAATATTCAAATTCTCTAAAATAAAAAATACAAATTTAATACTTAATATTATAAAATAAGAATTCGGGTTGGCAGACACAAAATATTTGTCGACACGCTAGTTTAATAAAGACAAAAAAATAATATAAAATGTATCCGATAAAAAATTATAATATAAAATATACTCAATATAAAAAATATAATATAATTCTATAAAATGAAATATATAAAAATTGAATATTTTGAACTATAAAATAAGAATGTAAACTGACATACATAAAATAAAATGTATGTTGAAACACTATTTATATAAACTTTTAATTATAGAAATATTAAAAAAAATATAACTTTATTTGGAATAAGAATGAAATTGATTACCTTCCTTAATTTCAAACATTATACTTTTAATAAATAAATAAATAAATAAATATATATATTATATATATATATATATTTATTGCATTACTTTATAAACTTTACTTTTAATATATATATATATAGTGCATTTATATATTGATTACTTTCCAATATTTCATTTTAGTTTCCTTACTTGTTATTATATCTTAAAATAAGATGAGTAACATCTTCTATCCAAAGTCTGTACCAATTCATAGACATTGTTTTCCACTGGTAAAAAAAGTGAAACATGAATTAAATACAAATTAAGTTTATCGGTTTAGTCATTTAAAAAGGAAAAGTCCTAAAATGTTTTCGAAATATCAAATGTGGGTCAAATTAGTCATTTTGGCATGTTTTACAATACTTGACCGAACTAATTTAACCCAAAAAATACTAATTTGACTCACATTTCAAATTTTTGGGATTATTTTAAATCTTTTTTTGATGACTAAACTGGTAAAATAAAAAAAAAATATAAGGAACTAAAATGAGTATTTAGTCTTCAATTTATATTTTCTGATTAATAATACATAAAGTGATACATACAGTGTGAGAGAAGATGTGTTACGAAAATATGAACAAGGTATGTGTGGGAAAGAGTTTAGAAAATGAGAAAAAGATGTATGCACTGACAGTATATGAGTTTTATACATTTTTATTGCATCATTCATCATTGATATTTAATTGTTATTGACTTTTCAAAAAAAGTAATCTAAATTAATGGTAAATGATGAAGCATATTATAATCATAAATTTTTAATACTCTTATAAAATAGCCACCAATATCCCGAGTATATATTAGACTTCGAGTTCGTATTTTGAGTGCAACAACCTTCTGTTTCTTCTCACTAAAAACTCCAACCTCCTTCTTCTCCTTTCATAGTTAAACCTCATTTCGCGATAAACTTCAACGTTTCTCTCAATCCCTATTCAAAAACTCTATTTCTCCATAAACTTATCAAATCCTTTATGCTACAAACTAGAAAACTCATTGAACCAGCTCATAACTTCTGTCGCAATGAATAAGTTATTGGGCGTTCTCTTAATGGTTTTGGTACCTAGGAGATTATTAACAATACCTTCTTTGGAGAATGTTAATAAATTTCAAAACCCGTTTCGCCATTCAGTAGTCACAACCGTCTTTTTGATTAATACGGCAATGGCCTTGTGGTTGGATATTGGAGTAACATTGATTTTAGGGGTGTGTTGTTTTAATGCATGAATTTTTAATTGAACTTTAATGTTTATGCCTTTTGGAGATTTTGGATTTCTCTTGATAATCAACAAATCTTTATTTTCAATTTCATCAACATTTTCTGTAGTTCTTCTTATATGTATTTCCCTTTTGGTAATCAACATATATTGATTTATATACAACTAATTCAAGTAGTGATAAAAATGACAAAGTAATGAATTATCGCTTTCAATTTGGTGGTTCCATTAGATTTTCTTTCTCTTTAATGGTGTTCATTTGTGTTGTTTTTTTTGGATTGTACTCGTTGAGGCCACGAGATTCTGAATAAAATTTTATTGTGGAGCTCTGAACTTATTCAGAAGATTGCCCACTCTGCGATAAATTTCACTAAATGGAATTAGGTTCCTCTCCAGGATTGTGTGGGCAAAGAGAAAATTATAATTTATTATATTATCTAATTTAAAAGGGGGTTTAGTTAAATGTTATGAAGGTTGGTAGACATAGAAAGTTTAGTGATATTAGTATTTAATAAAGCTTCCAACAATGTATGTAGTTCTGATATTTGGCTTACAATAAAATTATGTTATTTAAGGCACTTTATAAGTTTGAGTTAGCAAGTGTGTTGTCCTTATCCCAAAAACATGCTAGAATGTGGCTTGGTCATTATGATACCGAAATTGAAGCCTTCAAGGATGAAGAAATGAAGAATGAGCTTTGAGATAAACACACTAGCTCTACAAGAAGGGCATGCAACATATTCATAGGACAACAAAGTCTCAACTCATTCATGTCGATCATCCATGTTTGATCTTTCTTTTGGAAGGTTTACCAGGTAATGCCTTTAACGTCTATTTAGTCAAACAAATGGTTAACACGACAACAAAAGCTATAGGTAATGTTGTGCAGCCATTTTATGAATAAGATGTTTTAATTCTGTATTTATTACCTAAGCCTATAAAAAATGAAATGTTGTTCGGTTGTTATTTTGATTGTCTCGGAAGATGATTGTTCTAAATGTGATATGAAAAATGACGAACGTAGTAGTTTATTCCTTTTTCCTAAGGATAAGGATTACACATCCTAAGTTTGATCTTATTAAGTCCCAATCCAATAGAATCAAAGTTTTACAACTTATAGTAATATGCCAACTCATTTTAATTAAAATTATTCTCTTTTAATAAATATAAAATCATTCAATTTATCTCTCTCATTCTCCACCAGCTCAATCTGCTTATTCTTTTCCACCCAAAACTAAATCTCTTCAATGGTTAGTGATAAGGAGATTTAGTTGAAGTGAGGAAGAATAAAGAAGTTAAGAAGGGAGAGATGAAATAAAAGGCTATACAATTATTAACTCAAAAGAATTTAATTAAAATGAGTTGACACATTATTATGTGCTGTAAAACTATGATGAGAAAAAGACTTAGGACAACAACTGAGATGTGTGATCCTTCTCCTTACCATATATGAAAATTCCACATCCATAATCACCAAAACCAAGAAACAAAACAAGTTATCCACAAAGTATAAGAGTGAGAGAGAAATTGAGTGCCTAAAATTTTATGGCCAAAACCCAAAATCATATAGTTAGTATCTAGATATGTCAATTTATCTCCATTTTAGCAGAAAAAAACATTTTTTCTTTCACGTTGTCCATGACAGAGGGTATAGCCACCACTACATTAGTACTCTGGCTTGACCATTCATGCATTCAAGATACAATTTGTATGGTTATCATGTTTGTGAAAGCAAGGCCACTAATAAGGTAGGGACTATAACCTTTATCATGGACAACATGAAAGAAAAAAGTGATGTTTTTCATGCAAAATAGAGATATTTGGTTTTCTGCATTCTGACATTGACTTGTGGCTTTGCCCATCAAATTTTAGGCACACAGCTTTCTCTTCCAGTCTTGGATTTTGTGGAGAACCTTTTCCATTTCTTGATTTTTGGTGATTATGGATGTGGATATTTCACTAGGGAAAAAGGGTGCAAACTTCTACCTTCACCATTTTTCCTACCACACTTAGAATAGCCATTCTATCTATAGGGCATAATCGAAGTAGCTACTGAACAACATGTTTTTAGGTTAACCTCTTATTCATAAATTGGCTGGGCCACGTTTCTATTGCCATGTTTTTAGGTTAACCTTTTGTTTGACTAAAAAATGGGTCATTATGAACCTTCTACAAAAAATTAAAGGATCAAGAAATGGTGATTGAGACGAGTGAGCTAACTCTTCGGTGTCTTATGAATGTGTAACATGCCCTCCTTGTATAGCTTGTGTTATTTTGCCAAACTTGTTCTCCATTTCTGCATAAATTTCAAACTTTATTAATGGAAAATGACAACATTTTTTAACTCCACCTTATAAAGTTTCTTGAATAACAGTTTTTTTAATAGCAAAATAATATAACTACATACATTCATGGAAGTTTTGTTAAATACTAATAATTGCTAAACCTTCTATTTCCTACAACCTTCACAACACTTAGCTAAACCCCTTTCAGAGCAAGCTATCAACCGTAGTGGGAAATCTTCTAATGAAGCTAAGAGTTGGAGAGGAAAATTTTCTTCGGAACCTTGGTGGCTTCAACGGGTATAATCCAAACAACGATGATGATCACATCATAGAAACCAACAATAACAACAACAACAAAGCACAACACCACAAAGAAGAAAATAGCTATTGGATCTCTCCATCTCTGTAGTGCATGGAACCTTTCACCCTATGTTGCGATATTTCCCACCAAAGTTTGAATCATCCACACCACACTCCTCAGCCTGTCATACCTCATTCTAATAACATCGATACTGCGCTGATAGTGAAAGATTAAAACTCCTCATTAAGTTCATAATGGAGAACACTCTCAGTATGTGGATTGATGCTTTTGATGTGGAACTTGAAGCTGCTGAAAGCCTGAAATGTTATGCAACCAGTTTAAGAACAAAGATGACTCAATTCTGCATTTGTTTCATGAGCTAGTTGCAGCATCAATGGCCAGGGAAAACCATAGAAGTGCAGAACAAGCCAACACTGCTCGATAGTTACTTTGATTATGTCACAGAAGATGGTTGTTCCAAGTGTTTTATGAATGGTGGAGGTGGTTGTTGCCCCTTGTTGAAGACACAGTTCTTTTGATGACATAGACTTTGCTTGTGGATTTGATGATGTTAGTTAGAGTTGTAGAATTAGATATGCATGACAAGAAGTTTATAGTTGCAGTTTAAACATGTAACCTTCAATTCTATTAATTTTTTATATGTCCTCAGAATTCCAGCTGCAGTTTTTTCTGCAGACTCAATTGAGTAATCATTTGAAATTTGTATATATTTCTTTTATTCCTTTCAGTTTTAGTGATTTTTTTGCAGAGAATCGAATTAAGTATAGATCTTTGAGAATATTATAGTTTAAGAAAAATCATAATGAAAGAAGAAAGGAAATCAACAACTTTCTATATGAAAGATACATTATATAACTAAGCAATAATAATATTTGCATTTGCTGTTGAGTTTAACTTCTCCCGTATCTACTAATAGAATCTGTACCTCTCATACAGGAGGAGAGTACATGATGATATGTGTTATTTAAAAACTTTTTATTGCTTAGATTTTAAATTATTTATAATTAATTTCTAAATGATTAAGTTAAGAGAATGGAATATCTCCTGGTATAAGGAGATAAATTATATCCTCCTGCCATTGAAATTATGATATGTGTGTTTCATCATTTTTTCTAAAAATATTTTTAACAAAATAACACACATGTCACATTTTACTGGCTAGAAGAGATAAATTATCTATATAAGGAGATACATTATTCTCTTAATATGTGCCTCACATTGCTGTAGGGGACTATTCATGAGAGAATCGCAACTCCTACTGACACAGGAAAATACAAAGTTAACTAACAGAAACATAAAGGCAAATCAGCTATTCAAATTGCACAATCAATGATCCTATTACATGCATCTCCTATTTTGCACTACTTTGACTTACTTTTCTTTATGAAACACAAACTACATTAAATAGAGCTTTTCTCCTGTCATGAAAAAACCGTTAGAAACAGAAATCTGCCTCTGCTGGTTTTAATGTCTGATCCTGATGCATGCCTGTCATGAATTTATAGCCCAAATTAATTAGTGGCCGTGACCACATTATATCTTTAAAATGCTTTATTTTTTACAACATCTTCTCACATGTGGAGAGTAAATGATCATTTATAATTTCGAAGAGAGTATTAAATGATTCCTTTTTCACTAATATCTTTAGGAAAGTTTGAGGTGAAATTGATTGGAAAGAAAAGAGTGAGAGAGAATGAAGAAAAAGTGAATCTTTTTGAACTAATAGAAGAAAAAGTAGGTGAGACTATAAATGCATTCTGTCATACTTTGGAGAGAAAGGGAAGAGATAATGAATTTTTTTATTGAAATCTCAAAATGTCATTCAATCTTGTTTATTTTCTTTATTTATTGGTTTTAAATAGTGCTAATATACATTGGTATTTTTTAATATAAAAAAATATCAATTAAAAAAGTTAATTGATATTATAATAAAATATATAATAACATATATAATTTAAAATTATAACATTTATTTTTAATTAATAATAAAATAACAATTTTCTCTCCCTTCTCTTTATTTTAAGGACATTTTCGTCATTTGAATCATAATATCATATTTATCTTCTCATTTTCTACTCAACCAAACAAAAGAGAAAGAGAAGAAAATATTTCTTTCTATTCATTTTCTCTTCTTATTCTCTTATACCAAACATCATAAAAATTTACTCTATTTCTACTCTTTCTCTTTCTTACCTCTTTCTCTCTTCTTATTTTCTCTTATCAACCAAATAAAGCATAAATGATAAAATAGGAAATCATATATTAATTTATGAATTTTAACAAAATTGATCAATGTATTTGTTTCTGGATAATTATTTTGAAATGGAAACTATACTAGTTATATCCAAAGTTGGAGACTATACATCATATACAATCTTTAAACCATTACATGCATTCACCTAACGCCCTTGGGTCCAATTTATTGAGAGAATGAAAGAAAAAAGGTTAAATCTTTAATTTCTATATATCACTTTCAATTAATTAATCCAACCAAAAAAGCTCACACAATGAGAAACTACTTGCACTTTCTTTCACCTATGCTATTGTCTTTCCTATTTTTCAGTGTTCTATGTCTAGTTCAAACCAAATCCATTATTGAACCATGTACCTCTTCATTCTCATGCCCCTCCCTTCTCTCATACCTTTTACCTTGGGACTCAAAGCTCTCAGAAATTGCAACTCGTTTCAATGTAAATGTTTCTGATATCTTAGCTGCAAACTATGTCTACCCCATAACAACAACAACATCATATGCTAATGAAATCCTAAGAGCCAAATCAATAGTGAAAATTCCAATTGCATGCCCTTGTGTTGATGGCATAAGAAGGTCAATGTCAACAATTTACACTGTTCAACCATCTGATACACTTGCAACTATATCAGATGGTTTTGGTGGATTAGTTAGTGGTGAACAAATTAAGAATGTGAATAGTATAAACCCTACAAACCCTTTGGTTAATGGAGGCAAAATTGTTATACCATTGCCATGTTCATGTTTAAACAATGTGAACAATGGTGGAAATGTGGTTTATATGTCTTATGTGGTGCAGAAAGGAGAGAGCCTAGGAAGCATAGCAATGGTTTATGGTACAACTGTTTCAGACATGAAAACTGTGAATGGGATTGCTGAAGCTGCAGTTGACCCTGGAGACATTCTTTCTGTCCCTATTTCAGGTTAAGTACAATGGTTTCTATTTTACAATAACTATATAGTTACTTTTCGTACAAGTACACATCTTAGTAATATATTTTCAATTTAAAGTTTGAAGTACATTAGGTAGAAAAATGATTTGAAGTCACAAAATATATCTAAAATCTCAATAAAAATATGTTAAAAAAATTAAATATTTATTTTTGTTTTTATTTTAATTTTATTAGTGTAAAACATAGTTTGGGAGAACAAATCTTTGTTTTGATAATTTGAAGTTCTTATCCTATGAATTTGGTATGATTGGATATTTGGATGTGGTATGGTTGGAAATTCTGGCAGTTTTGTTATTATTTCAACAATTTGCTTGCCCTAAATAGTGTGCTTAAACTAACCAAATTAAAACTTAAAAAACAGCATAGTTGATGTTCTTTTAAGAAATTTATAATGTTTTATTAGCAAATATATGGTGCATTTCTTTAATAGCAAACAAAATTATGGTGCAATAAAGAAAAAACAATTACTTCAATTCATCCAAAAAAAGAATCCTATTTTTTAGATTTTTCAATCATGGGCATGATAGAGCCCGATATATAGCTTGCAATGAAGTGTGCTAGTCATCCTTTTGTAATAAATGGGCATCATGCATTCATGCCCATCCGATCTTCATTTTGGTGAGCATGACGTAGGCATCAGTCGAGGTTTTTGATTGGTACCTTGAAATTCAAAACATATTGATTAGTACCTTGGAATTCAAAAAGCAAACAGATATTTATTGGGAGTACATCTGTTGTCTCATAAATTGTGTTATTATATGTACCACTAACATATACTTAGTTGAAAAAATATATTTAAGTTAAAAAATTAATAATTAATTATTTTTCTAATCAATCACAATTGATGACACATTTAGTGACACAACTTGTAAGATATCATATGTGTACCCAAATTTATTTATGGCATTTGGGTACCTCTTGCCATCATACAAAGATGTTTGTAAAAGCATTTAAAAAAAGTACACATAATGTAAGAATTCTTTAGGATGTTAGTATATTATTTATCATCCATTTTTAATTATAATTAATTCTTTCAAAAAATAATACAAAAAGTGATAAATAATATATTGATTATGTAAATATTTTTATATTTACAATACATATATTATACTATTTTAAAAATAGCTTTGGAAAGGAGTGATGAATGAGGTCATTTAAATTGAGTAGTGTAAAAAGTAAATTCACTCTTGATAATTTGTTGGACATATTGGGTTGGGAAGAGTCTGGGGTGCTTAGAAGTGTAGAAGCCCAAAATATTGGATTGAGACCTGTAAACCCAAAAGTTAATCATTTAAGTTTTGGTCCACCGAATTTATAAGGCATTCATTTTTATTTCACATTGTAATATGGAATCATGATTCTTACCCCATAGTTTATTATCACAGACTATACAGTGTACTTGTGTTCCAACATCCTGTTAGCTCTTAATTATCTTGAATCTAGACTATGTTAATAGTTTTCAATATTTGGAGAGTGCATTTACACGCACATAAAGTAATAAATAAAAAGATTGAAATTGGTCCTTAAGAAGACACTCTTATCCTGATCATTAGTGATAATTAAGGTTAAATTCTAACCATAATTTGTTGATCTAGTCTGATTTCCCTTAAGTCCAACATGTTTCGGTCAAACCATCAACTCTAATATCACTTGTTGAACCTATCATTTGCAATTTGGTAGCCTACAATCATCATGAAACTCATAAAGTGAAGATGAATATTCAAAGTCTTGAACCACAACTTTAAGCTTGTAATTGCATGAGTCTTTTTTTATTTATAAGTTTTTTCATTCATATCATGTTGAAACTTCATATTTAAATATATTTAACATCATTATACTTCTATGAGTGTAATATCTATTCATTGTTAGTGTAAAAATTTATAGACATTCAGTACATCATCTACCGTTTATTAGTATTATTATTTTTTGAATGGTGAATGATGTTGTGACAATATATAAAACTCATATACTATTAGTGTATATATATTTTTTTCTCTACTTCTATTTATCTCTTGTATACTTCATACTTAAATATATCCAACATCATTAATACTCTCAAATTATATAAGAACCTTTTTTTATGTAAGGAAGTTTATATTTCAACTTTAGATTTTTTTTGTATAAGATAACAAATGATTAGCTACATTAACATAATGTTGTGTAGACTTGTACCATCCTTTGCAGCATGTTCATCAGCACCACTGAATTGGTACAATGAGAGTCTTATAGTCCCAAATGGCTCATATGCTCTAACTGCCACCAACTGCATCAAATGCACTTGTGCACCATTGGATCTCAAGTAAGCCGCCACAACATTGATTGCAGTTAAATTACATCTTATATAAATTAGCATTGCCTTTTTATTAACTAAACTTTGGTCTAAACTTCACTTTCTTAATTAATTTAACTAGGATGCAATGTAACCCTTCTGGATTAGATGTGCCCTGCTATAATTTGCATTGCAAAGGATCCAATCTTCTTATTGGGGATGTGCATGTGGAACATTCAAAAACTGGTTGCAATGTGACCCAGTGTGTTTACCGTGGCCATAGGGGTGGCAAAATTCTGAGTAGGTAAGCAATGTGAACTCTCAAAATAGTACAAGACTTATATTCAAGAAAAATGCAAATTCAAACAAGAATGTTATTATTTTGATTGTCTAAACAATAATATATGTTAAACTAATTATATTCTAATCATACGGTAATTTAACTTTTGATTAAGTAAGAGTTTTGTGCACTATATCGTCTAATTCTGATACCTTTGTGTGTGGAGATCTTTTTTAACACAGTATTTATGTTTTGTTTTTTTGCAGTATGATGAACTCCTCTTACCTCATGTGCCCGGGTAATTAATTATTAGTAAAAAATATCATCTTCATAGCAAGAGCTACATGAGTTTCTGATTTTTATCTTAAATATGTCACATGTATTTATCTTCCACGATTGACTATTCAAATAAATGCATTACTATATTTTCTGACAATAACAAAGTGCATGTAATCTATCTATCTATGTATATATTAATTTTGTGTCTTTGATGCAGATAATCAAAGTTATAGTGGAGCAACATGCTGGCCCTCCTACCCATTGGTTTTGTCTCCAAGTCAAACCCCCATGCCAGATTCTGATGCTCCTATGAGAAGTAGCACCTCCAGTAAAAAAAGGCTTGGTCAATTTTCATTTATCAGTGTGCTGCAATTGTTCATGCCAAAACTTATCCTTTATTCGTTCATGTGATTAATCATGTGTAGGTATCTGAAAATAATTCATATCTAGTATTCAATTAACTTCAGCCCTTTCTTCATTTAAGAAAATAAACATTAGGGACAATGGTACTAGCTACTATTATGGTCATGGTAGACATTGTTTGAACTAGTGTGAAGTAGATATTGCCATCATTGTTTAAATCAATTCTCTGTCTTGTCACAATGTCATTTTTCACTTTTGTTTCTCAACATTTATCTGACATATAAACTAGTAGTGTCTTAGTTACAATAGAAATACCTGACTATATGGTCCGAGATATGTTAACTTTCAATTTGGAGAATTAATTTTTTGGGACAATTAACTGCACAAAAAATATAAAATTGAACATATATGAGTATCTCTTCATGCTCATACAAAACTGACTAACATAAGTATAAGGGATTATGAAAAATAAATTGTTTAACAAAAGATGAAGAAAAATAACTACTGAAATGTTCTTCAAAATGTTGAGTGATTATTGAATTTGAAGATTGAATTGTACATATGATATGTAAAATTTCTAAGATTCAAGCAAATTTACAACTTTGTGCTTGCTATTGAAACTTATGATGCAAGAAGATTAAAATTATTGAAAGTTACCAACGATTGCACTTCTGACCGAGCCTTAAACTCATATTTCATGACACTAGATTTTGTCTTTAGGTTGCAGTCTAATACTTGTAGATGACAAGATGAGTAAACCCCTCAATGAATACTAGTAATGTAACTTTTATTATACCAATACAGTGAAGTACTAGAAAGTATACAAGTACAAAACTTAAAGGTATAACATTACTGATATTAATAAAATATAAAATAAATGTGGCAGTGAGAAGCAATTTCAAGCAAACGTTTTCAGCATAAGATTTTGGCATGGATACCTTCCTGAAATTCTAGGAAGAATATCTGATTGTTTAGTTGCATTCATGTTGTCGTTTAAAGCAAAACATGTGTCATATGATAACTTGCTCCTATTGTTCCATCAATTCTGTTGATTTAAAAATACTATACCATCATCACAGTGATAAGAACATTTGTGCTAAGATTCCTCAATATTTCAAAACTAAATCATCTGGAAAAGATAATGACATGTAGCCTTAATTATTTTAAATTGTTTTTAAATAAAAAAAATTATAAATCATCAAACCAATTTACACATCTACTATCAGAGAGGATCTTAGTCCTAATATTTCATCCCACTACTAATAATTTACATGATAGGGTAGCACTGGATAGATGAAACCCCTATTGGAAACTTGGTTATTAATAAGAAAGGGAAGGGGGCTTTGTCTCTACTAACAATATTTTTTTCATATGCACCACAACAATAAAATCTTGGCATTAGGCTAAAAAATTTAGCCATATATGTCAATTGTGTAAGACCTTGTTGGTTGAAATATCATTTCAATATGTGGTTTATGCATATAAAAACCATAGCATAATTTTATGGTTCACTATGCTCTGGACTGATTCCTGGAATGCCAACACTCAGGGTTGATTTGTATAGGCTATAATTATCTGCTTTCTATTGAATCTCTGTCATATCAAAATTGCCTTTCATGCATGGAAATTTGAGATAAGCAAGATAACTTCTAGGAAGATTCTATCTACATTGTAACTTTGAACCCTTGGTAGGTATTATTATATCTGTCAGTTTATCAACTGATAGGGACTATTTTATATGCATCAATCTCAATTATCCTCTATTATTTATAAGATCCATGTTTACATAGCACCTAAAGAAAAGTAATGATTAACCAATCACATAATTAGTAGGCCTTGATGCTAAAAAATGCTGGTCCACCATTGTAAGAAAATAGGGAAAACTCGAGGCCAAATTTGGACATACTCTTTAATAAACACAAACCATGCTTTTATTTATGGTTTAGATTTCTCTGACTGAAACAGAAATATCTAACTTTAAATATGAAACTCAGTACAGAAATTAGTTAACTAGAATCATATATTATTCAAGCACTACCCAGCATCTAATGGTTGAAAAATGCAATAATATGAGAAAGACAATAGGGGTTGAAAGTAACCTCAAAGTGGACCACAAACAGGAATTTAATGTTCTTGCAGCTATTAGTATTATTGAATAATAGAAGTAACACAACCAAATGTCTTATTCAAATTTTAACACAAACCCATACTGGCTCAAGTAGACACAGCCAAATGGGCCCCATGTGAAATCCCATAATTAGTAATATAACCAATGAAAATTCAGATGATAAGATAAACATGAAATCTCTAGCCAATGAACAGTTAGATAAGACCAAATACTGGGTCCCAAAAACCTCTAGCAAAATACCAAAAGTGCATTTCTATAGGTCTCAATAAATAAACGAAACACATAAACAAATGAAACATAAAACAAGAAACATCCTCAAACTTATTGTTCTGGGCACCCATATTCAATAGTTACTAACTTGCACTTAACTTTGACAAACCAAAAGAGAGAAGAAAAAAACAGTTCTATGATCACAGATATGAAAGCTGCAAGTGCCTTGGCTGCTAAGACAGCAAGAGCTTGTGATAGCTGCCTAAGGAGAAGAGCAAGGTGGTTTTGTGCAGCTGATGATGCTTTCCTATGCCATGGTTGTGACTCTTTGGTTCACTCAGCAAACCAATTAGCCAATAGGCATGAAAGAGTTAAGCTTCAATCTGCATCAAACAAGGTAACAACAACAGCACAATCATGGCATAGTGGATTCACACGCAAGGCAAGAACCCCACG
The DNA here is from genome assembly GCF_001865875.1 of Lupinus angustifolius. Taxonomy (NCBI): domain Eukaryota; kingdom Viridiplantae; phylum Streptophyta; class Magnoliopsida; order Fabales; family Fabaceae; genus Lupinus; species Lupinus angustifolius. Next base: position 10,393,445 of record NC_032014.1, on the reverse strand, counting down.
TAACAACAAGCACTTGGCACTTCAACAAAGACTCAAACACAAAGTGTTTTTCAACAATACTAATGTTCTTCCTATTGTACCTGAACTTGGAGGTGAAGAAGAACAAGTGTTTGATGATGAAGAGAGTGAGGAACAGATGCTATGCCGTGTGCCAGTGTTAGAACCATTTGATGCTGCTGCTGAGTTTTGCCATGTATACAACAATGGATTGAGTGTAGAAACTGATGCTGCTAATGAAGCAGCATCTGACTTAGACAGTTTTTCTGAGTTTCTGGCTTCAGACATGGATCTTTCTGAGTTTGCAGCTGATGTTCAAAGCTTACTTGGATCATCAGAACAAGTGTTTGATTGTAAAGAAGAATGTGAAATAGATGGAAGGGGAGCCAACGGTGCAAATGCAGTAATGAAGGTTAAAGATGAAGGACTTGATGAAGATACAGCATGTCATTTTGAATCAGTTTTTGACATGACAAATGAAGCCTTTGATTGGAACATTGATTCAGTGCTGTCATCAGCACCAACGGCTCCACCACAAGAGGAAAAGGCTGTGGTGTCGGTGGCGGCGCCGGAGAGTAAAATGGAAACAAAGAGGGACATAATTTTGAGACTAAAGTTAAACTATGAGGAAGTTATTACTGCTTGGGCTAGTCAAGGTTCTCCATGGACAACAGAAAACCCTCCTCGGTTCAACTTTGATGAATGCTGGCCAGATTTCTTGGTACTTTCTTCTCACTATCTCTTTTGTTCAACCCTAATCCTTATGAATGGATTTCATGTGAACCCTTATGAATAGTTTTATTATTTGACATGCATGGAATTCCTCATCACCACTTGATCATATAGGCTTTAGGGTGCATGTGGGTAAATAACTTGATTAAGCATTTATTTAAGGAACGTTTTTAAAACAAGTTACCAAGATCTTACTGTTACTTATAAGCTTCTCTAGTAAACTTATTGAAATAAGCTAAGAAAAAGCTTGTAGAAATGTCATAAGCTATTTTCATAAGCTCTTATCATAAGTACATATATTCACCACTTTTATGACTATTTTTATGATTGACATGCAAGTGTTTTTTGTTGTTGTTAATTTCAGGATTCATCAAGTGGTGGAGATGTTCAATTCTCTTCTTATGGAGAATTAAGAAGCTTAAGGGGACACCTTGTAGATGAGGGAAGAGAAGCAAGAGTATCAAGGTATAGAGAGAAGAGAAGAACACGTTTGTTTGCAAAGAAGATAAGATATGAAGTAAGAAAGTTGAATGCAGAGAAAAGACCAAGAATGAAAGGTCGTTTTGTAAAGAGGACATGTTTTGTTGGAGGAGCCAATAATGCTTTTCACTGACATGATCAAAATCAGATAACTTTCCATGTTTGCTTTTTCTGCAAATTTGGATATATTACTTGGTTTGGCTATATATGAATAGTATAGTCAGTATATTTTACTACAAACAAATGTATTATCTATGTCTCTAGTAGGAATAGCACAAATAGTAATCCTTCTCAGCAGGTTCAAGATTTGGGTAATCATTAATCAAATTTAGGAATCCTTTTTAATGTTCCTTTTTAGGCTATTGACGATTGAAGTGTATAATATTATCTACTAGTTATACTGTCTACTGAGAGAATAAAATAACATGAGGATTGGACTTAGAAACATGAATGTGCCATGAATAATTCACTAGTTATATAATCAAAGTATCAAACAATGGAATAGATCAAATGGTTGGGAAAAAATAGGTATCTCCGATCCATTGAGTTTGTGGAGCCCAAAAACCAAGGAGATGTGCAAATTTTTTTAAGGGAAAAGCTACAAAATCATTTGTGAATCCAAAATGTTAATTATTTACTAGCACGGAATTTTATTAATCGACTAAAAAAGTACTATATGTTTTCCATAGGAAGGGTGAATCAATCTCTTATTACTTGTAAAATCAAAATCAAAATATCAAATAATACAAGTATGATTTCAAAAAAGCAAGCTTACGAAAATGTGTCATTTCTCTAGGTGAGGTTTGTAAATATGAAAGAAACTCATCAAATAGAAATTTCTTATTTTGACCTATTTTTTATATAAAAATAGGCATCATATGATGTTCCTTTACCTTTTTAATATATTTTTTAAAGAGTTTAAAATCTATATACTGACGGTGTAAAAAAATTTATATTGTGAGCACATTATCTATCATTGATTTGTAATATTTTTGTTTGAAAGTCAATAATAACTAACATATAAATAATAGAAATTACTGTCAATATAAAAAATACTTACATTGTCAGTATATAAATATTTTTTAAATGTGTGTAGAAGAGATAATCAAAATATCATGCCTCCTGTCGTGGGTAAGAATGTAAGATAACCAAACTACTATGCACAATATCATGTCTTGTGTCGCGGGCAAGATCAACACATGCTACTAGCCTAATACTGCTCAAAATGTAGATGAGATCTCATCCATAACTAATATCTATTTAGATTTATGTATAGTCAATATATTATTCATAATTTACTTAGATTATTATATTTAAAAATCAATGGTGATTAAATATAATGATGAACGATGTAGTAGAGTGTAAAAAACTTTTACATTATCGGCATACATTTTTTTTCTCCTCTTCCAATTAGTAAATGAAAATAGATCCACTGATTTTAAATTCTAAATTTTTTAAGAAAAGAATATATACTACTATTTACCAAATAAAAAGAAGAAAATATCCTACTATGTACCAAATAAAAAGAAGAATATATAGTACTAGTGGCAGCTCATGTTGTGGGAATTGAAAATGACATCTACAACCAACATCGCCATGACCTCGTGCAAGGTCATATTTATATTTAATTGAATTGACACAAAGCCAACATGATGTGTATATTGATGCCCATGTTGAGTACTTTGTCTTTCTGATACCCTAAGAGCTACTTAATTAGAGGAAGGTGACAAATTTTGATGTGCAAGTTTTGTTCTCTCTCAATTGATGAATAATGAGTGGTCCAAAAATTTGGGGTTAATGGGCCAGATTTTGTGAGTGTGATACCACATGAACCTCAATAAATGCAATGGCTATACGCAGAAAAACTCAAAATGGCAGATGGGCCAATCGCTATCATATAATGAATATTCAATAATGTGTGAGTAAAAAATTAATCTTTTTTAAGTATATAGTTGTTCATCTCAATAAGAATCATTTCCCGTAATCGAACTTCACTTTTTAATTTCTAGAAATCTAGCGGGATATTACATCACTAGACCAACGCTTCATTACTAGCTATCAAGGGATGAGGAAAGAGGATAAACATATTTCTTTTTCTTTTTCATTTATTGTGTTTCTTTTTTGATAATAAATTCTCATGTTTAGTAAGTTTTTTGGAGGGTTTTACACGACAAACAAATTCCATATAGACTTAGTCTAAGAGAATGATACTGCAATACTTAGTTCAAACCTGATATCATGGAGTATTTTACTGCTAGGAATATTTAATCAAGAAAATCTCTTCATTGAGTCTATTTTAAATTAATATATACAATATTGGCGTAGTATGATAGTGTAAAAAATAATTTTATAATAATTATTTCACCCTTACAAAATCAAATTTCATACATGGTCATTTGTTATTTTTATCCTTCCTTCTTCTACTTACTCCTATTCCTCTGAACACATAACATTATTTTACCTTCATTGTAGACGAATAGATGGTACAAGTGAGTATGATATGAATATGGTCGAGTTGTAGGGGTATAAAAGTTTGATTCAGTTTAGTTTTTTGTACATTTCAGTGATCGAATTGAACACAAACATATGGTTCAGTTCCACTCAATTAATCACAAATTTAACTATAAGAACCAAACCGCTCTTGAATGGTTCGACTTGATTCGGTCCACGGTTTTTCCTATTATTTTTTATAATTTTTTTGCATCAATTGAAAGTACAAAATGTATTAAAAGAGATAATTTTTGTCCATAAAAGAAAAAATATTATTACTATTGTTATAAAAAATTATGAATCATATATAGAAGAAGAAAAAATTAAAACTCATAATTGTTTGATATAACATATATAAGAATTATGTAATTTATGGAAAGAAAAAAAAGCAAATTATCACATTTATAATAATATTATCCACAATTAATTAGTAACACATATATATTTATTAGTAACATCACTAATATATATATATATATATATATATATATCAATTAGTAAAATATATAACAATTATATATATATAACCTTACAATTCACAATTAGTAATAGATATAACAGTACATTACATATAACAATATAGGTTAGTTTCAAACTCAATACCGCAAAAGTTGGAAGGTATATTCCAAATGATCATCAAAACTGGAAAACAATTTAATAAGTAATAATATATAATACTAACATATAATAACAATTTAGTAATATATATAACATTACAATTCACACAAAATTGATAATTTAAGCCACAAAATTTGTTGAAGAATTCAAATAATAATAAAATATCATCTCCTAGTATCTATTTATTTACTATGTGGTTCGGTTCCAACGTTTCCTAAATTTGTAAAACCATAAACCGAACCGAACATAAATAGTTACTCAAAAAAATAATCGAACCGAACCACATTTTACAGTTTGGTTCAGTTTTACAGTTTAAACCAAAATTGCTTACACCCCTATCAGCTTACATCGGTCTAGAGCCGAGTTTGAATTAAAAAATTATTCATCTTAGTTTGTTCATCATTTATCTATGTCAACATGCCTTGCTTTTCAAGTAACCAAAGAATGAAATAAAACTTTGCTATCCGGCTTTTATTAGATTTGTGTGCCACTCCTTACATTTTTGGTTCAGATTTTCTTTGAAGTCTTTACTGGACTAAATTAAATATTGTCTTTGATTTTATTGCACAGGTGGTCAAGCAAAGACACTTCTGTTTGTCCAATTTAATCCAGACATAAATTCACTTTCTGAGAGTCTGAGCACTATAAAGTTTGCTGAGAGGGTTTCTGGGGTTGAGTAAGTACCAAAGAGGGTAAAGATGTCAGAGAATTAATGAAACAGGTACTTGACATTTTGTGAACCATATTGATCAACATGTTTTGGTTGTGCTGCATGCTATTCAGCTTTTTATTGATCAAATGCTGCCAGTTATCTGAAATTGCTGGGAAAGTAATAGGCCAGTCTATTGCCTGCCCCTTAACTTTCGATTTTTTTCCCTCCAAAATTCAACTCACAAATGGATCTAGAAGGCTAAAACCCCAAGACCGTGGCAGTGAAATGGGAGCAGCAGCTACAGTTTATTCGTATCCTCATCCAAATTTAACACATGCATGATGTAAATATAATTTGATGTTCCTGATTTTTAGTCACACTCGTGACGTCTTTTTGTGCATGAAGTAACCAATTTTGTATTCTTTAATTCTAAATCAGCTTACGCAATTGATTCTTTAACGGCAACCCACTTTATTCTTCTTCCAATTAGGTGATATCAGCTCGAGTTAAACAATATTATATTATTATAAATTATGTTCTTTAACAAAATATGTGTTAAAAAAATCACAAGTCTTATGGTATTTGACATAACTAGCTTCTGCCACACAATATGCAGCTCTATATAGGAGCGAAGTAAACCATATCATGTATATTTTGAACAATAGCAAGACTTCGGTGTAAGGAGTATAGCACATAGAGTAAGATAAAATATAAGAAAATAGGGGTGAAGTATAGCACATCTAGTGATACAAAATACAAACACAAGAAATGAGACCTCATAAGTCATAAATTACCTGGTGCTACTACCAAACATATTCCAAGTCATTACTCCCATTACTTCTTACTTCCATAACTTATATTATTATTCAATCGCTTTATCTCTATAATAAGGACAATGACCTACTGTTCTTGTAGGCTTTTTAACTCATCTATTTTTGTCCGATATGTGATTTCAAAATAGAATACCCAACAGTTCTAAATTATGTTTCACATTAAAATATATCATATCAATTAAAAATATTAAATATTCATTATTTTTTCTATTTTTTGTTTCATTTTCATTAGTTGAAAATGTTGATTGGGACAACACATCCTTGTTACAAAACACTAACCCAAACACTTGTGTCATTCCATGACCCTCTCACATGCATGTATGACACTAATCTATATTTGTTGTGCCACTTTTTTGTACCATTTCATATATTATCATTACTTCTGATTAGTTAAAAAAAACTTATTTAAGTTAAAATTGTAATTATTAAATATATTTATGGTTAATCATATATCATGGCACATAAAGTGACATAAAGAGTGAGACAATAAATGTGAACCCGACTCTAGCGCACCTCATCTCCCACCAACCTTTTACACACCATTCATTATTCCACACCACAACACCCTTGCACTTCATCAATACTAAACCAACAACTCAATCAACCGAATAATGATTAGAATACAAGATAGTCCCCCAAATCTGACCAAAATATTATGTGCTTTTGTAGCTTCTTAAGAAATATTTTTACTTTCTTGTTTCTTTCTTTAAAGAACACAATCATGGAAGCATTAACAAATATCCTCACTTTTTTGAGTGGTTGAATACTTTTATACACAACTCTTTGCAAATATCTAAGTCAAATAGATAATACCTTCAAAAAAGGGCACCCAAAAAACATACAAGATTCCTAAGGTTAATCTCAATTTCCTCCAAATTACAATTATGGAGATTAGATCTGAGTGACTGACACATAAAAACTACAGGTGCATTAACATAACAAGAGAGAAGATAAAGAAGAAGGCCTTGTTACCTTTTTCTTTCCAAGCCTTTATTCATCAAAGGAAAAGCCTAACAGTCTCAATTATACATGACACCATATTCAAGATTCAAGAACAACAACTTTCTCAGACCATTATATACATAGAATACACCAAAAACATTGAATTAAGATTAGCTCTTCTTTCCAAATGGGACGAAGAAAAAAAACTTCGATTGATTTTCAATCCTCTACCTTCTTTTCTCTGCTTCCAGATATTGAATTCTATCACTTTCTTTTCTGTTTATCAAAAATGGTTTATGCAACTGCAGAGATACTACAGTTGCTCCTATCTCTGCTAAGACTGTCAAAACCTTCGATCCTAACTGCGGCTGGTGTGTGTCCAAATTTCACCCGAACACAACCTCGAGCTGAATTAGAGGATGGCGAAGAGGTAAATGGACTAAAATTCCCATTACCAAATTCCTCATCTTGGATTACAGGGTTTGAGACCCTACTAGGTGGAGATCCACAGAAAAATGGTGGTGAAAATGCAACAAGTTGGCCTCCGGATTGTTCCGGATAGAAGCTATCCTGTAACACAATACATCAAATTGTAGAACAAACCTGTTAGATGATTCAAGCCTCCAAGGATAAAAATGATAATAGACATGTTATCATCAAAATGGATAATACATAGGCTAGAACTGAATCAACATCAACACCAAAAACTATTTTAGTGGATACTTGAAGAGTCACAAGAAATAAATTTCATATTATATAAGTTGTTTATTGGTTTCTCTAGTACTAGGAACACATGAAGAGTGTGTTAGAAAGTAGTTTTTTTTTTCTTTTTTCAAATTAAATTCTATTTTGTTTCATCAACAACAGTTAACAAAACTGACAAGTGCAAATTACAAGAACCAAGTTAGCCAGAGTTTTAATCCTGACAAGGGCTGGTTGAGCCTCGAGACAATGAAACATCCAACTTGACCCGAATTTTTCAGTGAATAAGTTTCTATCTTGTTTTCAACCATATATAAAAATCGGTTATCCACATAACTGACCCCACCTACCTACCGAGAAAATACTTGGTTGAGATAGAATTTAACCTTGGGAAGGATGATGCCCAGAAGTTCTTCCCCAACTGCCGAAGAACCTCCGATCTCGGATTGATAGCTGATATTTTTGTAGGAACAAATAGAAAGTCAGATTTTTATATATAAAAATTACTAAAAAATCAACAAAATTAGAAAAGATATTAAACTGATGGGGCACCTCAAGGGTCTGATATGGTTGTTAATTGATGAGTTGTTGAACAAACCCAATCTACGAGGTTTAGGGCAAACCACTGATCCCATCCCCATCTCCTCAAAGCTTCTTAAAGTGTTCATCCTCCTATTTTTCTGAATAAACCACAGATGTAACACAAGGAAAAACAGCTGCAACCACAATTGAAAATTATGATTATCATTTTTTATTCATTTCCCATCTTATTTGCACTACTTAGAGATCCAGAAATTCACAAAGAGGTTCTAAATTACAACAAAAAATCAAGGCCTTTTCCCAAGCACACCATAATATCTTATTATAAATTATGCCTAAACATAAATCATTTAAATCTAAAATCATTCTAATGTTATCACCTCTAGTTTTCCTTAGTCTCTCTACCTTTCATTCAATTTACTCTCCTCAGTCCACAGTAAGCAAAGGCTTAAAACCTTGAGACTTAAAAGAAGCAAGAGACCCATCTTCTCAAAGCTTATTCAACAGTTGAAAAAGCTATAAAGTTTGAAACTTTACACACAAACAAGTAAACCCAAAACACCTAAGCTAAGTTTTCAACTCTAATAACCACACAAAAACAAGATAGAGAGAAAATAAAGTACCTGAGCTGCCACAGTTAGGAGAAGAGGAACAAAGAGAGAAAATTGAGTGAAGCAGATATAGAGAAGTGTTGGGTGTGTAAACTGTATACATAGACAAAAAATGATGACCAAAGGTGGTGATGATGAAGAAGAATATGATACAGTGTAAGCAAGTGCACAATAGTGATGTAAGACCGCACTTTATGATTGTGATTTGAGATGAAATGAATGGATAGGAATGTGTGTTGAGTTATTGGTAGTGTGAGAGGACAAGTTTGAGTTTAGTTTATTTGAGACTTGGAGTTAAGAAGATGCAAAAAGTGATGTGATCTGATCCATCAACACACGTGATGATGATGCTGTCTTTTTATGCGTTTTCTCTGTTATACCCTTAGCCTCCAATTGCAGCTATGTTCATTACACTGTTTCTCTGATTCTGAGTGTATAGTTGATAACGTGCATGAATTTAGTTTATTTATTGTGATCCTAAAACAGCATAAACATATTAATGTTGTATGCCAATTCATTCTTAACCTCAATATAAGATAAAGATTAGATCACATGATGCATAGAGTGTTTGGTTTAGACTATGCATTCCTTATTTGTTTTTTCTTTGGAAGGAATCTATCACTATTAGGTTAGAAAATATCCTTCATAAAAAAATCAAAACAACTTGATTCACCATCTAAATTATTTCTATTGTCAACTTGGTCCTATAAGTTTTTCAATTTAATATTGATACTATTCTGTCCTATTAGTTGTGGAGCTTATTACCCATTTTTTATATTACATTTTAGAAAGAAAAACAAACAGCCGATTTTTTAGACTATTAATTCAAATATGATGACACTGAAAATATACATGCTTGATTTTCTTTAAGCAAGATTTCGGGTTCAATTCTTGCATATGGAAAAAATATGTGTTGAGAGAGTTAGTTTCACATATCTATGATGTTATGAGAAACCAAAAAATATTTAAAAAAACTGGTCATATAGAACTAACATGAAAAAGAAAAAGTTATATTAACTTAGTTATCTAAGTCTAATGGGATGAAATTTTTCTATTCCAAATAGTGTATCACTCTATATACTATTATTAATTATTACTTATGATTGGTCAAGAAAATATTTAACTATTAAATTTTTAATTTTAATATATATTTTTTAAATAATCACAAATAGATAACACATGAAGTGATATATTCTTCGAGACAGAAAATGTAATCACAAGTCTAACACACCAAATGTAACAAGAAAAGAAAAGGTGAAACAGGCCTAAGGCCCATATGGGAGAGTGAGGCCCAAGGCCCATGTGGGAGTGAGAGGGCATTATGGTGTGTTTGAGATTTTTGCATTGAATCATCGGAAGAGAAGTGGAATGGCGGGAAAAGAGATGAGCGGTGAGGGTTTATCGGCGAACATGGCAGGAATGTCGAAGAATCAACTCTACCATATCATGTCTCAAATGAAAGTACGTTCTTCTTTCTTCTCAACTTAATTAACCATATTCTATTCTATTCTATTCTATTCTATTCTATTCTATGATTCTAACCGTTGGGTGCGATTTGCAGAATTTGATAGAACAGAATCAGCAACAAGCTAGACACATCCTCATCCATAATCCGCTTTTAACCAAAGCTCTTTTCCAGGTTCAATTTCTCTCTTCTTCAATTACACTTATTGCATCACCTTTTTAATAACTGCTATCTTCTTTCTCTTTACACCAAACCCTAATTTTGACCTTGGGAATTTGGGAACCATCGATAACCAGTTTTATAGGGCCGTTTCTTCACGATTATCAAATAACTGATTCCCCATAAACGTTTTGCCAGAAACTATCCTGTAAGGAGCTGAAGCAAGCATATAAATGTCAAAGGTGTTCTTTAGTACACATCAAAAAAGCATTTTTTTAAAGATAAATATCTAAACGAGTAAGCCCTTTACATTATTATTATTAAGAGTATAATACTACACTGACATCCCAGATTTAGTGTAACTATATATAGTACCCTTCCCTTTTTTACACCTACACAAATCACCCATGATTTGTATATATGCATTACACGGGTACCCATGCTGGGACCTCCCCTTAGGGGAGTTGAGGGTAATTACACCTACCTCCCCTTAGGAACGGCCAGTGTAATTAAGTTAAACCTTAGGATGTGTTTGTATAATTTACTCTATTATTAATTTATTGTATAAATGCACCATCCTGCTTTGGCTTTTGTGTCTTTCTACGTTCAATTTTGATGTAATCTGGTTTAGACAAATGGTTTTCACTCATGGTTACTGGCCATCATTTCAAGCAACCAAACTTTCACTTATACCACATGTAAGATTTAATGAAAAAATATTTATAATAGGAATTCAAAACACCTCAACAATAACCTAAATTTAATTGATAAGTTGCGCACTTCTTGAAGATAAATTGACAAAACTAATCTCACTGGTTCTTTGAGTAGAAGTGTGTGCACATCATATACTAAGGAATTGGTTGAACTCCTTCTCAATTGCCGAGCGTCACTTTGATCCTTAACTATATAGTTAAGTAGTTGTTGAGTTTTATCTTGTGGTGATGAAGATTTCATTTATCTTGCGATTTATTAATTCATTTCTTTCTTTTCTACACATTATGTATGCTGTGTATCTATCTGTTGGACTTCATTTGAATTATATTTGAAACAATTAGATTTCAGTATCTGTATGGTGTCTTACTTATGTGCTGGTCTTGCTCCTGGCCTAATGGCTTGCTCACTCGCATTCTTTACCGCGTAACATGTTTGAGACTTGGCACCCTCTCTCCAATTCGAACTACACCTTGTCTTCTTGTGTATACGATAGTTTTTCTTAGCATTATTCTAATAATTCTAGTAATTGCCTTAAAAGGGGGCCTAGTGAACAACATCCCAGCTGGTGGGGTCTGACAATGGTATATTTACCAAGTCTTACACCCACAAGCCAAGATTGAACCCGGACCTCCACAATGCAGCAATCTTACATTGCACTGAAGTTCAACCTCTTGCAATTTTATTAATTGATAATCGAAGTGTACTTAAAGAGGGTGAGCTTAGTGCAACGATAAGGTTGTTGCTTAGTGACCATGAGGTTAGGTCAAATCCTGGAAACATCCTCTCCGCTTGCGGTAGTAAGACTGTGTGCGTACAACTACATTCTACCCTCCCTAGACCCCACCAAGTGAGAGTCTTATGCACTGGTCCACCCTTTATAATGGAAATGTACTTATTTTTTTAAATACTGGTGCAGAATTTTTTATTGACTACAGTAGTTTGTGTTTTATTTTAAGTTGGTTTAGCAACAATAATATTTTGTATTAGGGGCTTCAACCACCTTATGATTAGTAGTTTGCTTAACATTGAAACTTTTATTCTGTTTAACCAGGCACAAATTATGCTTGGAATGGTGCAATCACCTCAAGTGGTATGCTTCTGTCTCTATTTTGATTTCATTTTCACAACCTTTTATTGGTAGAAATTTGCATGTGAAAAAAATGTTTGCTTCTAGGTGTCAAATGTTCAGCCAATGGCAACACAGAATACTCAGCAGTCAGTACAACCATTACAACAGCCAAATGTTCAGTCTGCTTCATTATTGCATGGGCAAGTTGGTTCACAAGATCAAAACCAACCTTTTGCTGTTCAACCAAGGAAACACCAAAACCAACCATCAGTTCCAGTTCCATCTGCTGCTGTTCCTGCTATGAGTCATCAATCTCAACAACCCTTGTCTGGCCATTCCTTGCAGATGCCACAACAGCCCAAAGGACATCTGACTCCCCAAGTAGCTCCAGCGTCTCGTCCACAATCGGCACAAATTCCAAACATAACTTCACCTTCTCTACATAAATCTTCGCAACCACTTCATCCACCTCAAGTGCCTGCTGCTTCCAGTCAGTTGCAGCAACCATCGCAGGCATCTGGATTTCCACATATGCCTCTGCAGCCACCACGGCCACAGATCAGGCCACCTTCAGGGCCAGCCTTCCATCCCCAGTATCCCCCACAAGTGGGTGCCAATTTAGGTTTTCAAAATGCTGGTGCTCCTCACAACATCCCGCAATCTGTGTTTCATGTAAGCTGAATACTTCAGTTTACAATTCATGATCTAATTGTATGTTGAATTGTAACTAATAACTTGTGTTATGGGTGAACTTTTCAGGCAGGTACTAAATCTCCTGCTAGTGCTGGAAACTCGTTCCCACAGGGGCAGACACCACTTCCTAGCCAACAACCCTCTAAGTCACCTTATCAGGTATATGTCGAAGCTACACCAATGGTTAAGACTTAAGACTGCTTATGGTTTTATGAATATATATATAGAAATAAATTAGGCTCCATGGTGCCTGCAATGAAGTTTTATGAATATGTATAGAAATAATTTGGCTCCATGTTGCCTGCATTATTGTCTTTATGAGGCTTTCTTGTTAGCGTTATTTACGACTCCTTGATTCTTTTGCATGTCTGATTAAAATGTATTTAAGCTGGCTAGGTAAATCCCAACTTGTCTTCAGTTAAGTAAAATCTGCTTTGTTTATAGTGTAGGCCTTTTTCTTCTAAATCATTAGGCATTAAGCTATCTGCTAATTGTGACAAGTAAAGTAACATGGTTTGAGGAGCTGTACCAATCATTATAATATGTACCTAATGTTCTGTGTTTTATATTAATTGGTTATTGATGTGCTAAGTGACAATTGCTTGTCAGGTAGGAAATATGCCTTCAGGGCCTGATTTTGGAAATCAAGCCGGAAATGCGATGCAAGTTGATAGACCTTGGATGCCTGGTCCCTCAGAAAACCCAGCACAGCTTTCTGGTCCTTCAGGACCTCCTCCATCTATAGTTTCTGGTCAAATGGGCACTGCCAATCAGCCTCTTCGACCTCCTGGGGTAATTTTTGTGAATTATGTTTAGTTTGTTTTAATAGCTATGCAGCCTATTGATGTTCTCTCGCATACATGCAGTTGTCACCGGAGATGGAGAAGGCACTGCTTCAGCAGGTCATGAGTCTGACACCAGAGCAGATAAATCTGCTGCCTCCAGAACAAAGAAATCAAGTGCTACAGCTGCAACAGATGTTGCGTCAATGATGTAATATGTATACATGGGCTATGAAAGTTGGGCATGCTCCATCTTCCAATTTGGCAGAGATTATTCTATTGTCTATATTCAAACTGATTTTGGTTGCAATGAAGTTTAGTAGAAGCTGATATGAAAATCATGGGTAAAAACTAACTAGTTATAGACCATGTATTTTTCTTGTTCTCTTCAATATGGCACCAACTAAATCATCAGCTTTCAACTTGGATTGGATACCAAAACTGTATGCTTTGCACGAGCATGAATTTTCTGTCCCAAATTTTTTTTGTCCCCATGTTCCTAACCGATTAAATTTTACAAAATAATATAAAAATATTAGTTTATGTTTTGTTTTGCATGGCCCCTCCCCCTTCTTAAGAAAAATAAATAAATAAATTAAAAACTCTTGACTTCTGAATGGAACTGAGTAAATTTTCTCATTTGAACTTCTAACTCGATATCATGGGAGAAAAAGATAAGATTTCACAAGTTTTTCTCAGATAAGACTTCACAAGTTTCAATTTTTAATAGGGGCTTATACTTCCATTGCTTGATCTTTTTATCTTTTCCATGTTAAAAAGTTCATATGATAAACATGTCTGGCTCTGTTCCAAACTGAAGGCGATACTGACTTATTAGTTAGTCGCAGACTGAATTTTAGGTATGATTTGTTCCTTCTCAAAGCATGATCATATTTAGTGGCATACTAGTTAATAAGACTTATAAATAACCTTTAACATGTAATAGGCCAATAAGCCTCAACTTGTATATGGATCTTCATATGTAATATATCAGTATAAATTATGAATTTTATAGTAATATTTATCTTTGATGAACACAGAACTTACTTTAATGATCGATATATCTTTAATCGGTATATTAATCCTAAGCGAAAGAAGATGTAATAGTAAATCGCCCACTATAATGAAGTTTTTTTTTGTAGATTTGAGCACTCAATTTATAAGCCCAACTAATTGTCAGGCCATCTATCCTACCAACATGCAAAAGAGTGTAACATCTATAGAATCTTATTGTAAAGATTTATATTTAGTCACTGCATTAATTAAATACGAACAATAGATGATATATTGACAATATATAAAACTCATATATCGTCAATGTATATATCTTTTTCTCTGATATAATTAGTATAATAGTAATATATTTATTTAAATAAGCCTACATGTCATGACTTCTTTGATGATTCATGACACAATCTATATACTAAATAGACATCGTCTCAGAGATCAGAGATGGTAAAGAAATGTGCAAACTGCAAAATTATGGTGAACAAATGCTATTTACTCATGAAAGTTGCCAAAATTGTTTCTCATCCATTTATACATGTTACATTTACTATTGTGTACAAGAAGCCATTGAATGTTAGAAACAAGACATAAAAAACCAGGAAACCCATAACTAGCAGAATAACATTATGCGAGGATGTCTTATCCTCTTCTTTTGTGCTATTTTCCCCCTCTCATCTACTAATTTCTAATTTTTTTAAATAAATATTATCAGAAAAACATACAAAGAAAGCATATTGCTTGTCCATACTGCTCAAAAGTTAGTCAGCCCTAAACTAGAATTGGTGATTGATTTTGTATGCACATCTCTCCAGAACTGAGTAAATCGAATTCCAAACTTTCGGCTATAAGAATGTGCAGAGGAAGAACCATCCAAACAACTGAAACATGACTTAATGTCGGGGAAATACTGATAGAAAGAACCAAATTGATCCCCGGAACCTGTTGAACAAACAGATATATGGCAAAAAACTGTTATGCAAACTATTTTATTAAACTGCAGAAGAATCACAACTAAACTATAGAAAGTTGGCAACAGAACTGTGGCAATCAATCTTTTTTAAAATGCAGTATATGGAAATCATGGTTATGAAGATACAGACGAAGTGAACAAACAGAAAAACTGATATGCGTACCCAAGAGGCACCTCAGTTGGTAGAGCTGTCGGATATGGAGTGTGAGTATCTGGGTTCCAACCCCAACAACTGCACTCTCTCTCTCCTCTCTCCCTTTAACAAAAATAACCTTTGCCTATAAAATAAACAGTCAACAAATTTATACCTGGCTTGTTGCGGGCAACGACAAAGTTCTTCCAGGAACTTAAATAACTTGAAAGAATGTGTCAACCAGCTTTCACAGGATACCCATCATTTTCTAAGTTTGGACACTCAGAATCCTCATCATCCCAACCACCGTCATCTTCATAATCAAACCCAGCATCACTATCATCATAATCACTACCTTCATCCTCATTCTGCAAATAAAATGCAGAAGATAACTGTTAATATAATTATAAAACATTTTTGTATTTTTTCATTCATCTTTCTCCCTCTTACCTTCTTTCAGATGATAACAAATCATGTTACAGTTTCATACTCCATATTAAGATTTAGGCACTTCCATATAAGATACCAAAATAGAGCAGACAATAGAACAAGGAGAGATGATGTGTATCTTACTTGGGCAAATTCTGATATGCGGTGTATTTGGTTATGGTCTTCTATGCTGCACCTATCTTCAGGTTTCAAATCTTGAGACAAAGCCTACGGATAATTTGAAAAGGCAAAATTAAGAGTAGTTATTATAAAAGACCTTACATAAACCTGAATCTTGCCATTTTATATGTCAAGAGGAGATATAACAATCATATTTACAAGAGCATAAAAGTCTAGACAATGCTAACGATAGGAAAAAGTGGAGGTGAGAACTAAGCATATAACATATGAAGATATAAACATTCCAAAAAAAGTTGGAGCTACTTGATGATTTCAGCAAATGGCATGAACAGCTAATATAGTAAAACTATAGAAAAACCAGTAACACAACATTTTAACTACTATGGAAACCTGAACTAGGACAGGGTACGCTAATGCATGAACAGCTAATATAGTATCAATAAATATACACTCAAGAATAAAGAAAATCTTAATAAAATCAGAGATTGGGTATGGCACATGCAAAGAGTGATCAATTGAAATGTTAATCAAATATGTGACTATAATATGCTGGGATGAATATTAATTTTAATAATTTAATTATTAAATAAAAAGAGAATTGGTTGAAACCAGTTGGTTTAGGAAAAAGATTCACATAACTGTTCCCAAAAGTGTAGCGTAAAAGATTTGCAGACTGAGTAAAAATAAGATGTCTGCATTTAAGAAATTCCACAAGCTCAAGAAAATTACACCTAAAATCATCTCAACCCGCAAGTCTCAATCAAGCACAGAAGGCTTTTCAATTGGTAAAATTGATTGAAGATTCTCTAATACAGAAAGTATAATGCAAAATCTAGGATACAGGGGGAGCCAGGGAGGCTTATCCCAGGCCCCTCAATGGATGATTAGGAAATAACAATTTACTGAGCATGCGGTGAATTAAATCATTTTAGGTAAATGCAACTGCACACATTATGATAAGTCAATACTTACAAGTCCTTTTCTCATTTCTTCTATTTTTTTCCCCAATTCAGTTATATGCTGACTCAGAGCCTGCACAAGTCATAAGAATCAAATGTGACATTACATTAAAGAGAGAGAGAGAGAGATAAATAGGTTGGTAATTGTCATATAAAAAATGAGACCTCATGGCGTTGCATGGCTATTGCACGCTTCAATGCTTTTGCCTTTGTTAGAAGGTTTCTAGGCCTCATAGTAATGGGTCGCCTATAATTCTTTCCACGGTAGTAAATAAGAGTAAATCCTTTGGGAACTCTATCTATTGAGACTAATATTCCACCACTCTCATATGCCAGTAACCTAGCTGTGTCTTCAACAAAAGTGAGGGTCTTTTGTTTTGTTATTAATTTAACAAGTTCTCGGTGCCTCCAATGCAAATGCATATTCTCAATGACACCATCAAAAACACCACGTGTACCTGCAGATTATCATAAACAAAGGTTGGTAACTTGGTATTACACCATTGCACTATAGCAGCATTCATACAGTTTAAAATTACCTACCAAGTTCCAAGTATGCCTTCATACTCAAACCAACCCTGCGGAACATAACACGTTCTTCATCTGTGATTGTTTCCTGGTCATAATCAGGACCAGCTGGAATCAGGGATGCTTCAACTTTACGTAACAGCTCTTCTGCTCTAAGCCTTTTTGCCTGAGCCTGTTCGTCCATTTTAAGTTGTAAATATGAATAAAGCAAAATCACTTAAATGTTCTTAAGAAAGATAAATGTCTCATTCTATCCAGCTAGTTATGCTTTATAAGCAAGATACAGTTGACATAAGATATAACCAGCTGTTAAGTTAAAAATCCAATTTGACCTTCATAAAACTGCAAGCAGACAAGCATGTATAAAATAACAATCAAGGAAAAGAGTAAGTTCAAAGGATTTATACTATCACAAATAAATTATTCCAAAGTGGCCCCCAACCTCCATGGCCCTACCAATGTTTATTTGTGATTTCTTTAATTTTTCAGTTTATTAGGTTAAAAAAAGTAGTCCTTAAAGTCGTGACCTAATGCTCAACAGATGTATCAGATTTTGATTTTTTCTAAGCCTTATGAATGAAAATGAAGTTACTACATTTCTAAGGTCCAAAATGTCTTCAGATCTGTTTCTGCAGCACCAAATTATTGAGTTTCCCACTAATTTCAAAGCCTTGGTTCATAAATGATAGACCCTAAAACAGCATATCCCAATTTCTCTGTAAACCTCAATTTTCAAACTGAGAGCCAAAAATATAACTCTGTCTACCACAAACATAACTCTGACAAGTTAAGATCCAGCACCAAACTGAGAGCCAAAAAAACATTATGACCTCAGAACAACTGCACGTCTCATAACACTGCAACAATCTGATGGTAGTTTACAAACTATTTATGTGAACTTAACAAACCTCTACCCTTCAAAAGCAAACCATCATTCATTTGTTCCAAATAAGTAAGGTATTATCAGTAAAACACAATTACTTCCTCTATAATCTTCATAAAAGAACTAGATACTTACAAGAGCTAGTTTGCGTTCAATCTTTTTGAAAAGCTTAACATTCTTGACTTCGGCTGCCTCTTTCATCATCTTCTCATGTTCTTCAGTAGATATATCCCTTCCCCAGCGTACCTGAGCCTCATAGAACTCAGTTAGTGTTCCTGCTTGTGCTGTTGTTTCACCTTCCTCTGATGGCGTTACATCAACAGTTCCAGATCGCACCATGTCCTCAACCTCCTGCACCTGTTTTGTCAATTCCTGTCTTTCAGCTAAAACAGAAGCCACAGAGGTTGGAACAAAGTCATTCCCACGATATATTACAATGTAATATTTATTCCTTATCAGCAAGGTACCTCCTGTAAGTTTCTGCACAGTGAAAGAAAGAAAAACTAACTTTCTGATATTCAAATTAACAGAGCTAATGCTACTCTGTTCTTAAAATATAAATGTGAGCAACAAAAAATGAACCATGTATATTATTTCCCATTTAGTTATCATATGTTCAATAATTTTCTATCTCATTAATGGAAAAGGAAAATAAATGAAATCCCTCAAAGATAAAACCATAAACAAATTGTAACTTCAGTTTGTGGGTCTCTGGTATTATTAAATAAAAGTATAGCCAACAACTTCAAAGCAAATACAACATTTAGCATGCATCATTATTATTGAAGAATTAAGGGCACCTTAGACATATTAACGATAATATTAATTCTAATAAGCTCATCCACTCATCCAGCCATTTGCTTTATCAGCTCTGCAGCCTATTATGTATTTTTAACTTAACAGTCAGTACTTTATTAAAAATGCGATGCTTTTGGCTTTATGATCGCTCTATTGCACAAGCAACTAACACCAAACAGGAAATTAAAGATAACAAACCTTCAGTTCCTCAGCCATTAGTTCGCTGTTTGTATTCTGGATACCACGCTTGATAGCAATCTTTGCAACTAAGCTTGTCTCCCAAAGCTTAAGAATAGCAGATGCCAGACCTTGATGATTTCTATTTCTCCCTTAATAAAAATCAGCAAAATATTTATCAGTAAAAGGAAAATATCTTTTTAAAAAAATATTGTAGCAAATGAGTTTCATTACCTAAGGCAAAATGACAAGGAAGAGGTTTGGAAATTTTGCGCATATTTGTCAGCTGTGCGTCAGTCAGTCGTGGACGCATTCCAGCAGGAACAAGCCTAAGAGGTGTTTTGTAACCAGGAACTGTAGGAGGAAGTAAATCAGCATCAACAGGAAGTATTCCTGTACCCCACCATTCAACAAAACGAGGTCCTAAACCATCAAGCAGTCTGTTGAAATCTAATTCCTCTGGTGTCATAATCTCAGGCTGTCCTTGATTCCTCACAACTGGCTCATTCTCTTCCAGGGATGAGGTTGCATTGTCGCCCTCTGTTCTTAACAAACTGTTACTCAGTTGGCTGCCGGATGTTGACCGTTCATAATTACTACCACGGTACACCAACATAAGACTTCCTGCCCTCCATATAACTAATCCTCTAGTTCGAAGCTGCACAATTCTACAAGATTTCAGTTCATAAATTCTTTAACACAATGTAAATATCAGGAAGTATTGATCTAGAGTTTGTATTCTACGTGTACTGCCATGTATCCTGATGGGTATTATAGTCAGGTGAGTTTTCAAGTATTGTTGAATGCCAATTTTATAATAGATGTGTACATTTCTACTCCCTCCATCCCAAAAAAGATGATAAAAGATTGAAAAGTCAAGAAATAAAGAACATGTTTTTAATGTTTAGTCTAACAAATTAACCAATCATCAACCAGTAATTCAATGCATTTTTCATTGATTACTCAACCACAATTCTTACTACGCAATATCCAAGCATTTTTATTCATTATTGTGATTTTGATTTGAAACAATTTTTCTTACAAATTTTTACCATCTTTTTTGAGACAAAGAGGTGCTATACGTGATAGAAATGTATCACTCAAGCTTAGGGGGAAATTTTATCGCACATCAATAAGACCCACAAATTTTATATGGGACTAAATGTTGGTAAAATGACAACAAAAGATTGAATTGGATGTAGCAGAGATTAGAATGTTGCATTGGATGAGTTGACATACTAGACAATATAGAATTAGGAGTGAATACATTAGGACAGAAGTAGAAGTAGCTCCTATTTTAGAAAAAGATGGTAGAATCGCACCTTGGATGATTTGGGCATGTGCGGTAGAGAATGTTAGAAGCCTCATAGGCAAAACGATTATGAAATATTTAAATATCAATATTTTGTTAATAGACATGATCTATGATATAACATTACGGTGTTCTTTGATCGAAGTAGCCGACCCAACGTAATGAGACTAAGGCTTGATTGTTGTAGTTTTTGGGAGGGAGAGTGTTAAATATAGTGACTAAGTAGTGTTTTATGAGTACCATAGTAACGCCCATATTCTACAAACAACAACAGGTAAGATCCACTACATGAAACAAATGACATGATATCTAATCATAAATCATGTTTATTCGCAAATCATTTACAACTAAATCCTTCTTGCTTATTTTAAGTAGATTTTTTCTTGGTTTCCCTTGAACTCTAGCCATTGATATCCCCTGCATATACTATACTCTCCATAGTCGAGATTTTGTATGTTTTCTCCATACATGCTCAAACCACCTAAAACGACATTCTATCATCTTTTCTACAATAAGTACTAGCTCAAATTTCTCTCTAAGCATTCATTCCTAATCATATATCATCTAACATGTCTAGTCATCCAACTCAATATTTACATAACATGAAAAAAGAACCAAAAAAATAAACCTCAACAATTTGATGAGCAGCCTTCATATCCTTTGCAAGAACCTCATGAAACTTGAGTCTCACCATCTCACTCTTTCTCCACCCATCATGAATCTTATCCAACACAACCTTAGTGAGCCCAGCCTTTGGCACATTAACTTTATCTCTAAGCTGCATTCCAATTCTTCGCAATCGCCTCATTTCCTCTTCATCAAGAGTCATCTCCGCCAAAGTTTTCGCCTTTACCCTTCTCTTCCTCAACCCAATTTTCTCTCCCTCTGTTTCCCCTTTTTCTTCTTCCACTTCCTCTTTCTCCCATGGCAAAACCATATCATCATTATCCTCACGGAAACTAGTATCAGGCCGAATCCATTCTCGTCCTAACAAATCGCCACTTACTTCATTCACTTCATATTGTTGTTGTTCTTCGTCTTGTAACCCTAGATTGCGAAGGCGAAGAACGACTCTGTCGATTGCGTTGCTAGGCTTGTCGTCATCGTTGTTGCGGGAATAGCGAGTATCAACGATTGGGTCGAAGAGGCCGTCGTCGCCGCCGTCGGGGTTGGAGTCGGGAAGCGTTTTCCGGTAAGGTGGTGGGTTAGGGTTGGAGGGCCATTTAGTGAGCCAAGGTGAAGATAAGGTGTTTGATGAATAGTTTCGATGTATTGTTGGAAATGAAGAGGAATAAGAGTTGAGAAATTGAAGTGGGAATTTGTTGAAATTGGAATGAGAAAAGTGAGAGTAAGAAGAAGAAGAGAAAAGGAGAGAGTTGAGAGTAGTGAATGGTGAAAGTGATGTCCTGAGAGGGAGTTCTGAAAGTTTAGTAGTGGTGCTGCTTAAACCCATTTTCAACTACATCCAACATTTCTTGCTTTCTTGTTTCTGCATTTTAATGTTTGTATCACAGACTCAATGACTGAAAGATAAGGAAGAATAATTATATTTTGGTCTTTTATTTTTATAATATATGTGCATTAGATTATGTAAAATTATATTAATGGATTAACAAGATGTTAGTCTAGTATTATAAAAAGATTTCATCAAATTCCGAAGAACAACGCTAGAGATGAATTGGTAGTACAAAAGATGTAAGATCACTACCTCAAACAACAACAAAATATAGAATGGTGAGAATACTGTTTTAACTTTTTAACTTGTTTCAATTTGGTTTTTCTATCACCAACGAGCTACTATTGGACTAATGGTAGCGTAGGGAAATTGGGTCCTAATGCGTTTGGTGTCAATATATTCAGTTTTCATTTTTTAAATAATTATGATAAAGGCAGCCTTTCACTATTCATTTCACTGTAAGTCTCTAATCATATACTAATAATTCCTAAAAAATCATACACTTGTATACGCATTTAATTCTATTTTTCCCCCTCTTCATAGAACATCTTTATCAAAAAAAGTGACATCGATCTCTTCTTTGTTAATTTTGTTCTCTAAAAATGGTTACAAGTAATTCAATAACCCAACCAATTTCAATATATATTTGGGTGAGACCAAATAAACTGTGTTTGGTTTAATCTACCAGATAGAGAAATTGCAACCGATACACTTTGATAATGTTAACCCACCATGTTGAAGAATCACCACATCCACCAAGCCCATACTATGAAATTAGAAAAACAAAAATTAGTTAAAACAGAAAAAAGGCACCCAAGATTTGGATCCATACATCCTATGAAATTCTCAAACCTAACACACATGCATATAATATACAATATACAGGGAGATATTGAAATTGTGAAAAATGAGAACACTTAATATATATTATTGGATCTTGATTAAATAGATAAGATTAAAATATATATGTACATAACTATTATGTGACCAATAATTAACTTTTAATCATAATCATTCATGATTGATGGTAAGACTCAGATTTATTGTTCTCACAATTTTTATATCGTTCTTACTTGAGTAACTCTCATATGTGTATATATATATATTTAGATATACTAATTTTAGCTTTCTCCACAATCAACAATCTCCACAAAACTAGGGATGGCAATGGGCACACGTACAGAGGGTACCCACAAATTTCCTATATTATAAATAAATTTATAACTTCATACTTCTATCGTATTTCAAATGAGATGAAATTTAATTATTTTTGTGCCTTTTTGATTGAATATTTAGCAAAAATGATAAATCTATTGGTGTTTTCTATTTGTGTGATTTGATGTTCCGATTTTCTTAACAAAAAATATATATTTTCTTTGCAAGACATATGTGTTTCTACACATGTCATAATATTTGTAGGATGTTTCACCATAAAATTCAATAAAAATGTAAACAAGGTAAAAATGTAATGAATGTTAGGATAATGTACTTTTTTATTTTAATTAAAGATCATATAGTAATCGTATAATAGCAGGCACCAGCATGCACAAGTACTATAATACACATATTCGCCAAAATGTACTACGAGTATTTTTAAAAACTCATTTGAAAACACGTGAGTACCCATTTGTAACTCGTACCCGTGCCCGTACGGTTTTACACGCGGATACACATAGGTACAGGTTTTTTGTCATCCGAACCCAAAACCATAACCATCTAAACATAAACAAACATTTAATTCTCTCCATAACTTTCACCATATTGTTTACCCTATTTTTTTGCCTAAAAAAATTCAAGCTTGAAGGGAAAAGCTATGAGCCGTACACCATTTAACCCTAAGACAGAAATCACCATCAACAATCTTAACAGGGGTATGAAAACCAATAGGGTTTCTCATTCCATTAAGAAAACATCATCGCTACCGCTGAACAGTCAACAACACCAGCAACCGGTTATTATCTATACACATTCTCCAAAGATCATAGAGACTCACCCTAAAGACTTCATGACACTCGTGCAAAAGCTCTTAGGCCTCTCTCACGATCACTCAGAAGAAAAAGATAAAAAAGCAAACACAAATAGTTGCTTTAATCTGCTGCCACAACTTCCGCCATCAAAGCACGAGGCAATGGCGGAGGAGTATGTGGCAGTAGATGTAAAATATCCTAAGGCAGAGAATGAAAAGCCGTCGGTTATAACAAATGAGAATCAATGTGATTACAGCTGCATGGAGAGATGAAGTCTTGTTTCATGGTGCAGCCGCCAATGATGGTGGAGCCTCCCTTGATGCCTTACATGAGGAGTTTGCCGGTGATTGAACCAAATTCAGTGGAGTTCATTGTTAGATTAATTTAATAATCGATGTGGTTCATATGCTTGAAAGTTAATAATCTGAATGAAAGTGCCTAATATGTCTAATATGTGATGATGGTTGGTAATTAAATGATCAGATTGGTAGGAAGTTTTGTTAACTCTCTCACTTCATGGGTAGTTTCCTATGTAACTCCTTAAAACAGGCATTGGAATAAAAGAGGAGAGGGAATTCATTTTTCTATTTTAAGAATAGAAACTAAAAGCAAGAATAATAGAGAGATTTTGGATGGCATAAAATAGTCCGGTGCACTCTTATAGAGTGGAAGGAAGGAAACCAGAAAAAGCACTAGGAAAGAACATTAGAAATGAAATAGCAATGGAACCAGATATCCTTAACTTTATGTTAATCATAATATCAAGATCCTAAATGTTAAGGTCGTAAATGAAAAGGGTTCTTATGAACCATTAAAGACTCATGAACTTTCTTTAAAAGTATTAACATTCATGTGCTCCACTAAGCCATTTTTGAACTACCCAGAACCCTTCTTCTTATGAGATTTGAAAGGGATGAACAAGTTTCGTGAGTATCAAAGTTTTGTTATTTGACTTTTATGGTGCTGGTGGTTTTTTCAATCTTTGCTTCCAGTAAGAGCTCTAATATTCAATGATAGAAGTTTTGAAGAATTATTAAATGTTACAGCTAGAAAAGGGTTGTATTTACGATGAATTTTTGCTTATTTCCTGGTATTTAGTCTTAGATTATTTGGATTGAGAATAATGAAGAAAGATATAGCTTTCTTAGATTATTTGATGATATCATATTTGCATTGCAAAATTGAGTCCCAGATTTTAGCATAACCCATTGTGAATTATTCGAGAGATATATAGTATCTATAGATTATAAAAGTTATTGAAAGGCATCACATTATAAAAATTATCTATAGAATATGTGATGAATCATCAATTAGAAGGGATCATATTCCCCAACCCTTCCTAATTTTTCTTCCAATTAAAATAGCGGCATGCCCCAGAAATCCAATTCACTTTATCATTTGTTTGTTTTTTCTTGTTCTCAATTATTCGTACCACTGTTCTTCATTTCTAAACATTGAAATATTGAATTGAATTTTACAATTTCTTTATCCCTACTTCAAAATCAAATAAATAGTAGATTTCTCTGATAAGGGTACAATACTGCAATGGCATGATGAGAACAATGAGTACATGAACCTATGGTAGATTTCTTCTACTTTCTTTTGTTTGTTTGAAGAGTTTTGTAATCCTCCTATATTTATCTATTTTAACAAACCAAAATAAAATTAAGTACATAAATCTCCAGCACCATTATTGGTACATCGAAGAGTGACATAAAAAGAGAACAACTTCCTTATATATGTGGAGACTCCTCTAATGTGTATATTAGAGTTTAATATGCGTGACTCTAATATGTGGACACTCCTTATATTCAATAATTACATTAATATACAGTAATCAAAATATATGAATTGATGTCTGGCAGTGTATTTTATTTTGTTCTAAATTTATGTAATTTCCTTGATATTCAAATGGGTAAGATTTGGACAAGGTTTAAGTTGGTGAGGTTTGATGTGTTTATGTTTGAGTAGAATAGGAAAGGAAGATAATGGTGTGTGCGGAATGTGTGAGGGGAGAAAAGCATTTGGGAAAGAGAGATGAATGGAGTTGAGGTGATGGTGAAGAAAGGAAGTTCTTGTATATCTAGAGTAGTTAGATGGGAAAGTAAAATCTAATCAGGTTTATATATGGTTTTTTGGTAGGAAATAAGTAACTTTAAATAGGTTTATTTACTTCGGCCTAGAATATTATTAATCTGGCATAGGTTGTATAAGCCCTAATAATTTACTAAATAAATTGACAATTTGAGTATTTCTGATTCATCAAGAGAAACTGGTAATTTCTAGGTCACGATTAGTTAAAACTAAAATTTTATTATTAAAGAGTGTTTTAGATGAATTAAGAAAGTAAACATAAAAATATAATTAAATTTATCAATAGTTTGTCAAAATTCTTCATTAATTAAACTAAATTATTTTTTCTTTTAGTAAAGTTGCTTTAGAAAATAGGGATATTCTGATAATAAATTTTAATTATATTATTACATAAAAATAAAATAGAACCCAAAACAAAACAAAAAGCTCAGTTTTCTAAAAA
Organism: Lupinus angustifolius; assembly: GCF_001865875.1. Lineage (NCBI taxonomy): Eukaryota > Viridiplantae > Streptophyta > Magnoliopsida > Fabales > Fabaceae > Lupinus > Lupinus angustifolius. The sequence continues at coordinate 10,366,669 of NC_032014.1, read as the reverse complement.
GGACATTGGGAAATAGTCAAAATGGCATTTTTAAACATAATTATATTTTTATTTGCTTAGGCCGCATACAAGCCCATGGTCGACTACTGTTAGCAAGTACACATACGGGCTTTACAACTCTAGATTTCTTCTTCTAATTTTTCACTTAATTCCCAATTAAAGTGGACTTTAGATTTAAACCCTATAAATACATTTTGGATCGAATAATACATAGTAACCATGCTTGTGTGCACGTGAGCAAAGTTACAAATGTATAGAAAACAACACACGTGTAACTTTGCCTATAAATGTGTTTTTATTTACTCGTAAAATAAGTTAGGAATAGAACTTGAGATACAATATTTTGGTCTAGAGAGAATGATGTGCATTTCTAGCCCAAAGAGAAAAGGATAGGGTCAAGTTAAAGGGGTGTGACTTGTGAGATGGGGTTTACGAATGAGGAAAAGTGTATGTTTTCTATATACCAAGAAATGGTAAAGTGGAGTTAACAGAAAATGAGGAAGGAAGATGAGTTTGGTTCCCCTAATCAGATGGGGAAGAGAAAGAAGAGATTGAAAGAAGATAAGAGTGAACAATGAATAATACCTCTATGCCTTTATTGAAGATAAACTAATATAAAAGAATGAGTTTCAATCTATGATCATGAATGAAAGGATAAGCTCTATAAGTAGTCTATGGATGCTAACTAATTTATAATGGAATTAACTAACTTTCTAAATGTGGAGAAAATGGGTAGAAATGTAAGATAACTTGTAGTTCAAGTAATTGAGGTGTATGGGCTAAGTTGGCAATCTGGTGCGCCAACTTGCTTGAGTGGTTCGCCTTGGTGCATGTTGTTTGGTGCGTCTTCTATGGTGTCTTGCTCGGTCAGATTGGTGTGCCTTTGGTGCGTGGCTGATGCAGAGTTCTCGGTCAGGTTGGTGCGCCTTTGGTGCGTGGCTGATGCAGAGTTCTCGGTCAGGTTGGTGCACCTTTGGTGTGTGGTTGATGCAGAGTTCTCGGCCAGGTTGGTGCATTGCTGGTGTGAGTCCGATGCAGGTTTCTCGATCAGGTTTAAGTGTGATCCTCGATCAAGTTGTAATGTTTGGTCTAATAGGAGTTACGTTAGAATTTGGTGGCTACATCTTCAAATAGTTGTATCAGATAAGTATCATAAGGACATAGAGAAAACTAACAAAGCTTTAAAGAGGCTCAAAATATTGTTATTATAGTTTTAAAGGAAAGTAAATAGAGTAAAAACATATAATAAATTCTTAAACAAAACAATAGGAGTATACATACACCAAAAAGCATACAATGAAATTACAATCTCTGTGCAAATACTGTATTTGGTGAATGTCTATTTTGGAGATATATGCCAGGATGTATTTTTTTGTTATATTCATAGTGGTATATGTCGTTTTTTTTTCAATCAGAGGTGTATCTATCTGAATATATTTTATCTTTGGCGTTATGTATTTTCCAAAAAAAAAACTGGGGTCCAAAATTAAAAATTCAGGGTAAAAAAGTGTCTCTAAGCTAGACATAGTTTTGAGAAACTTAAATGGAATCCAGTAGCACTTTTATCTTATAACTTTTTAATATATGGTTGCATGTGTTTGATTTAAAAATGTAATAGCGCAGTGGGACAATGTATTTGAATCAGCCAAGATATATTTGGGGAGTAGTTATTGGCTTCACTTAAGCAATTATAATAGACATTAAGAAAATAAATTAAAGTTACACCATTGTCATCTCATGTAGCTAGATTGAGAAAGAAATCATTGACATGAATTGAATGGCCAATTACAAAAGTTATAATTTGATCCTTGAAGAGACCCTTCAAGGTCAACACCACTTGATCTTAATAGTGATAGATGATCATGTTGCTTTTCAGAAGATAATAACAAAATGTAATAACTGTTTTAGTTCTTTTTTCTTTTGAAACTTCAGGCCATGACCATGCAAGCAAATATTCATGATTTTGCTTAATTTGGTGGGGTTAGATCCTTATATGTATTTATGGAATAAAGATATTTTATGTTACTATTTCTCTATCTCTATATCAAGCCAATAAAATCATGTCAACTAATAGCAGTTAATATTTTTTGAAAGACGATAAAAAAAATATTGGCATAATATTATTGACTTGGTATAAAGAAATATTGGCATAATATTATTGACTTGGTATAAAGAAATAGTGACATAAAAGATATCAAGTCTATTTAATGATCTAGCAACTTTAATTCAACTATCACTTCAAAATCTTGGTAGTGATCCCACTGTGCTTCAGTCCTTGAATTTTTTTCAAGTTTATCACTAGTCCTTCCTTTCAACTACTACATCCTAAGTATATCCCTAAATCTAAATCCAACTTCAGAATATATGGTATAACCCATTTAAGTCTCTATTCATCCTCCTTATTCATGCATTATTCTAGCTCATAAACAAATAAAGACCTTGGTCGAAAGTGGGTCAAATATGGATTAAAGAAGCAAAAGTGGCTTAAAAAGGTTCATAAGCTCTTATTATTTATTCATTTTTCAGAATTTGGGGAACCCACATTACCCATCCATGCTTTGGCCCATTCAAGTTGTATCTTCTCCAAAATTAATGGATACAATGCATCTAACACATTACTTTCACTAAACAAGGACAACAAAAACAAATATATTTAATCCTATAAATATTTTTCCGCTCAATCATTCACTTTATGAATTGGCACCATCCACCAAATTTTATGAATTCATTAGTTTATGTGGGTTCCGAGGATTTTTTTTCTTCACTTGGATGTTGCTTGTGGTTGGTCATATATTTTTAAATTTGGTTCCACTACTTACTCAAAATAGTTTGGCCATTTCCTAATTTATCCGACAAAAGAGATTTCTTAAATCACTTGACACAAAATTGTTGTCTTGTAGGACCTACAAGACATGGACCTTCGAGTTTATCCATGATGGCGACAAATCAGTCTGGCTCCAAGTGTGGAACTTGATAGAACTAACTCAATCACGTGAATAATAGATTTGAACAAAAAAATTGCTAAGATTTCTAGCAAAAAATGGTTAAGTAACGTGTTGTTTGTGAAAGATTTTTCAATCTTAAAAAAGTTGAAAGAGATGCACATAAACAAGCCAAATAAATAGTCAAGGTAACTAATAATACATTCAGATGCGAAAATTAGAAAATTGGTGAGTAGAAATCCTTTTTTAGTGGTGATCTTGTGGTGTAATGTCATACTAGATCCATAGATAGACAAAAATGAAAGTTCCATTCTTTAGAAATATATTGGCTGAGAAATACAATGCTCTGGATGGATTAGCTTCTTATTATCGAATAGGGCGAAAGAATATCTTTGGTTATATGAAAATGGACAAAACTTAAGGTGCAGTTAATTAGATACAAATGGTACAGGTGGCCAATTATAGTTGTACATATGTAAAAAAAATTATTTCATTATTAATGATACTTTAACACTGTTAACTCACCCTTTATCTTCTGGTCAGTTCTCAATTGCAAATTTCACTGATAGAAACCTTTTTTCTACTCACAGGTTTGTTAATTCCATTTACTTGCCTTCTAAATTCCTATGCATTTTTTCCGTTCATTACCAACTCTTTCCTTCCTTTATGTGTTTTTGTTCTCATAGTTTTTCTTTCTCCTCAGTGCCTTTTCATCTTAATTCATTAGGCATATTCCAATTTTTTTGCTTCTTTACATCATTAACTAACAACAAGTCCCCTATTCAAAAATGCATTAGCAACTCCTTTACAACAAATATTCACAACCAGATTCAAAATATCATAGAACCCAACATATAATTCAACCCTTAATACTCACAATCAACAAGTTCTCAGAGAACCTCCAATTTCAATACCAGCAATAAACCCTAACCCCTAAATATCATGCATCAAGAATAAGGGGAGAAATAAAACCAGAATAATGATAAAAGGAAGCAAAATGAAACAACCATGTGCAAATGCAATAGACAAAAAAACACGAGATACAAATGAGAAGGAAAACTAGTAGAGGAAATGATAAGAGGGAATGGAATTTGCAATAAGGGAATGGAAGAGTGAGAGTGAAAGTGAGACTGAGAACCGGGAAGAATGAGAACAAGGATCTCTCCATTAATAGAGAGACACGAGATTGTTTTGTTCACATTTTTAATGACAAAAAGATAATTTTATGATAAATAAAATGATAAAATTGTTATTACATATTGCATTTTATGTGTTAATATGTGTCACTTGCCATCCTTACTCGAAGAATAATAAATTAACGGTGTTAAAGTAAAATTACACGTTACTATTTCTACTATCACCATAACTACTACTCCCATGTCGATAAGTTGATCGTAGTAAAGGTTGTCCGAGGACAATGGTGTATGATTGATTTGGAGGCTTACATGGCAAAAAAAGGTACTAATTAGTATATGTAGGGTGTTATAAAACAATGCTAGTAGTAGAGAAGGCATCATAGAGAAAACAATGACAAAAAAAGTCATAAGTTTAGCAATAATTGTTGAAAACTGAAAATTACAAAAAATAACTTAAAATTATAAAGTGAAAAACTAGCTTTAGTCTTAAAATTGTAAAAAACATGTCCAACGAGATTTAAGGGATGTAAAATACAGATTACCAATTTAATAAGGTTTCATGAACCCGAATTAATGATTAAAAGGACCTCTAATTTTGTAGGGAAAATGAAAGATGGTTTGCACTTTGTCGTTATCGACATTTAAAGTTTTAAATTAAACTAGGTGATTATTGGAGTTTTGTTATTTGAACATTTTAGAATATGACATTCAGCTAACTTTATTCATATTTGTATGCATTATGGATATTCTAATTTTATATACAAATATTGTACGTACATCTCAATTTTATAAACACATTTTTACTATTATTTTTAAATAGAGAGTACAGTTGCACGAGTTTTCTAGTTTCTTATTTGTCCATTGTATTTTTATATTTAAAAAGGTGTAGTGTGTAAAATTGATGTGTAACTTTGCTATTGTTATTTTTTATATAGTATATGACTCCATTCAGTCAAACTTGCAAAGAAGTGCAGGTGCCATCTGTGATTAAAAAAAACTTATATTTGTAGAACAAAATTTCCCATACTTATTATTCATCATAGAAGTTGTAGGAATTGACAAATTGTTTTATACAAATAAATTCATTTCTATTGTTTCTCTTTTGGGATTTAATATATATGAATATTGACTAATTATAATACTTTTAAAATTGTATTATATATTATAAAACTTATATCATGGAATGGGAATAATAATAATACAAGGGAATGCTGAAATTATATAGCTCTGTTAAATAATATTGAAATATATTTTGAACTATACGTTAATATTTGGGTTGACATTGTATTAGACTAGTTAGAATTAGTTTTACTGATTTTAGTTAGTTAAGCTTTGTTTACATGTATATATAGCAGTGTTATTAAACTCGGTCCGGTTAATGACTCGGTCAGGGTACTGGGTCAATGACTCATTGGTTCAACCAATGGATCAATGGTTGGACCGGTTAACTCGGTTTGCATTAAAAATTCTAAAAAATTCATAATACGTAACAATATTTAATAATGGTATACTCAAAATTTAAAACCATTATCATGTCTAATTAAACAACTACAAAAGAACATTTTACTACTATAAAATGACACAAGTAAGTTGATAACATCATAAAAAACATAGGAACTGTTTTAACTACAACAAAAACATATAATAAGTTTGAAATTTAATTAAATAATGAAGATTTTGTTATAATGTAAACTAACAAATGACAAACATAACTACAAATAAGTTAAAAGTACTTGTTTTTCACTTAAAAACGACATCAATTTGGTTGTTTTTTAAAAAAAATATTTTTTTGATTGACTCGGTCGGTTTAACCGGTTCGACCACTCGATTCATTAGTTTTAGGCTTAAACTGACCGAGTCAGCCCGATTTGATACAAAACCGATTAGATGAGAGGCTCGGGCCGGTTAAATGTCCAGTTCATGGTTGAACCGGTCAGACTGGCCGGTTCGAGCCGAGTTTTATAACACTGATATATAGTTTACTTTCATCGTAAACTATCACTCATTCGATTCAATATGATGAAGAAAAATATTATTCAATTCAATAAAGCTATGATTCTATTCTTTCTCCTTTTTTCTTCTTCTTCAAGCTTTAAGTTTTTCTTATCTTTCTCATTCATGCATGTCTCTTCTTTCTTGTTTGTCGAAAAGATTTGCCAATGTTTCCTACCATTTTAACAAATAAGATGATAATCTTTTCTGCTTTTAATTTTAGTGTTAAAGAAACCTTTTTCATCATTAAAAAGAATAATCAAAACTTTTGTTAGGTTGGATTAGTTGAGCTAAAACTTGCATCATCTTCAAAATCACAGGCCAATTAGTTATAATTGTGAATTAAAATTAACTTATAGTTAATTGATAAGTGAACTTGTATCATCGAGACCTGTTCTAATTTTCTTTTTCTTTTTCCTATATATTGGCATTTGTGCTTCGAGTATAGACATATTATATTTTGAACATACCAAAATATATGAATTATAGACTCAAATATATTTCCATTTCATTTCTTCACATATTTAAGGCATTATACAAACAAAAACATGTTCACTTGTTTTTATACCATGTAATAGAAACAAATTGACCTTGTATAATGATTTAAAGTAAAAAGGGGCATATGGGGCTTCTTCATGATTTTGTGTGGTTGCTGAGGTAAAAACACTCAGTCAAAGAGATCTAAGGCCAAGTTGGTAGAAAGTTGGAAACTCCACCTTATCCTTCTCTCACATAATCTTCTGCCTCGGATGCTCTTTCTCTCTGCAACAAATCAAATACATAAATAAATAATTCTAACAATGTGATATTATCAGCTATTCATAAATTTGTCTACCATATTTTGATACTTACCACCAACCAACAAGTCATTAGCCTAATAGTTTAACACACAACTAAATCTCTATAAAGACTAAAATATAAAGGGTTCATTTTCTGAGTGACATTTATTAGTAGGGAGAGAAACGTATGTTGAAAGTGATTAATTTCTTACACAGAAAGAGAAGTAAAGGGATAATACAAAAAAATATTTTGATATTTATCACTTTATCTTATCAAAACTATTTCTACATGTATGCATCATGGATAGAATGATTCTAATAAATTAGGTACCTGTATTATTTCTAAAGCATCTGTGTCTGAATTGAAGTCATAAAAGGTACTTGCTGCACTAAGCTTCATAGAGAGGAACTGCAAAGTAAGAAATCAAACATGAATTCATATTTATATTATTATGTTTATCTTTTGCTAGCAATAAATAATGTTTTTTTTTTGTCTTTCCCTTTTGATCAGTTACCTCCACTTGATGCTGCAAGGACTGCACATAGTTTATGATCTCATCAAACATTATTGCCATCCCCATGGTCTGAAAGTCCATTAGTATATAAGTAATAATGATAATAATGTTAGAAAGTTACACACATCCCTAGGTAGGTTTAATTTAGTAAAGGAAATTTTCTTTACCTTGTGACATCCTGGGACAATGTTCTGTAAGCACCTAAGTTTATCATTGATTTTCCCTCTTCTAACCTGAATATATAACAATAAATATAAACATTTTTTATTGATTTATTGGTTTGAAAAAGTGGATTTATGAATTATACCCTTTCTGCTAAACTGTGATTATCAGTAGCTTGGCCTCTTCTGGCTCTAACATGAACTACTTCCTTTGATTCCTTGTTTTCGGTTACAACCCTTTTCACCTTCTTCACTCCTCCACAATCCTGAAAACATGATGAACAAATAAGCAAATTCAAAAAACAATTCAAAAGATTGTGTATCTTCTTCCTAAGGAAAGTAGTAGAAGATAACTCACATTTTTAGAAACTGCATGAGTTGAGTTTAAAGAACTGGTTTTTGTCATATTATCCATTGTTGCTTTCCTCTTTTTATCTTCATGGGTATCATTTTTTGATGAAGAAATGGAAAGTGAAGCTGGAACAGCATTGTAATTGACATAATAGACAAGGCCTGAAAAGTTTTCTTCCAAGTTTGTTGGAAGTTCAGGTTGTGTAGAACCACCAAAAATGGTGTCACTAGAGAAAGGCATCATGTAGTTGAAATTTGAGTTATCCAAGACATGTGGGTTCACTGTTTCTAATTGATTGATAAATTCCATGCTATCAATGTTTAACAAAGGAAATATGGGTCTGAAACTTTGCAAATCTGCTTTGAATTCAGCCATGTGAATTTAAGAAGAGAATTGTTTTTGAAAGGTTTAATTGGTATCTGGATAATGTAGCTGACATGATATTTATAATGTAGGATTGTACCTACATTAATGAATTGGATCAGTCTGAGGTGGGCACGTGGCAGCTCAGGCTTTAGTATATCTGTTCTCGTATCTGACAATGATTTGATGTCTTAAATCTGTTTTTTTTTTCTTCATTATTATTGGTTTGATACATGGTTTAAGATATACTTTGGGACAACAAATTATTATTAGTTTCATTATACATACACACCACCGAAATAATAATCGATAATAAAATTAAAAGTTTGTATAACATGTAGTACTCATTATCTGTATATAAAAATTTGTATAACCAATAGTATTTTAAATTTATGAGGAAAGAATTAATGTTTTTGGTGTGTGATTATTTTTCTAACAAATGTAGCTATTAAAAATCTAACATTTGACATCTTGACCAATCTCATATTTAATGTAATCTTAGACTATGCCAACATTTTGTTGGTAAAATTAAAAGTTGAGTTATTTTAAATTTTGGTTTACACCAAGTGCTAAAATTCCTTACACTTCCGAGTCCCAGTGAATTTTTTACATGCCCATGAGCAACAATGGATGCATTATTCACAACGTAATTTATCATGATTTAAAATGATTTTCTAAATTTAATCATTAATTTAAAATCAATGGTCAAGATGAAACTTCGACCATACAAATCGATTATGAACCAGGACTATGTAGATTGTAGTATTTGCACCGTTTTTACCTGAACCAGTTACAAAGAATTGGGCTTGAATGTCAATAATTATCCAGATCAACTTTATTTGGGCCAATATGAATCTGAGTATCCATTTGATCTAATTTGAAACAGTAACCAGAAAACGGTATAATATTAATCCTCATTAGTTAGGATATGAGAATAAAGTATATTCTGATATTATGAGATAATTTATCTCCTCCAACCAGTAAAAATATGACACATGTACTATTTTGTTTTACAAATATTTTATAGAAAGTTATTAAACATGCCACATGTCAAGATTTTAGAGGCTGTAGGAGATAATTTATCTCCTTATATCATGAGATACTTTATTTGACATGTATACTGTTTTATTTAGTTTCAGAAATATTTTTATAGAAAATGATTAAACATGTCACATGTCAAAATTTTAGATATTCTAGGAGATAAATTATCTTCTGATACCAATAAATACTTTATTCTCTTATAACATCTAGAAATAGTCCAACATGCTTTGAACGTGATTTTTTATTTTATTTTTTGTTTTATGAGAATTTGAAAGCTCTCTAAAGAGTAATGAAGTTTATGGACTTCAAACACAAAAGATGAAATGAAAAAGATAAATATGAACTTTATTGATTATGATATGAATTGTGTACAAAATATGAACTAAATGATTACTTTTATAAGGTAGTACAACAATTAACCAACCTAACTAACTAACTACTAACAAACTGAAATTACACACTAAAAACACATGTTAAAATAAAGGAAGATGAATTGCTTGGTCAATAAGTTAACCAAGGCTTTTTGGCTCATACTGCTGAACAGTAGTGAGCAATGCTGAGCCAGACTGAGGCTTGGCCTGCTTCAGTCAATCTGTCGTGGCCTACCTGGCCAAGAGCACATGCCTTGGCTAACTTGGCTGCTTGACCTGTCTGCCTTGCTTTAGGCAATTTGTCTTGGCCAGATGCGCATGTTATGGTTGTTTGGCCTGATACTTGGTCATGACTTGATGCTGCCTTGGCTGCTTGGCCTGATACTTGGTCCTGGCCTGATGTTGTCTTAGCTGCTTAGCCTTGACCAATATGTTCATTGGCTAATATGTTTACTAGTTTGAACGTGATTTTACTATCTTTGAAGGGAGCACAACTGGAACTTTGTTGTTTGAATTACTTATATCTAATCAAACTTAATTGATTTTAGTTGCAAGATCAATATATCTAATATGTCATAAAACAATTAATTTTACTTTTTGATATTATTAGTTATGATTAAATTTAAATTAGAATTAACTTTTATATATATATGTTTGTGAGATTTTATTGATTCTCTATATAAATATGTCTTCATCACTTTTCTCTTTAATATTGTGTCATTGTGTGAATTAGAAACTTGAGCACAAATTTTCAACTCATATTGCTGACTTTTGCATACAACATGTATAATCATTGTTGTCATTTGATGAGGCTTATTCTATGCCAAATACAAAAGTTCCCATTGTAAAGAGGTATCACTTTTTTGTAACAGATCATAGTGTACTCTCACAATTTTATACAAAAATAAAGGATATAAATTACGTCAGATAACAATACAAATGTAAAATTTTGATATCCAACTAATAAAGTTGATAAAAACAAACTTAACTAGCACATGAAAGAGAAAAAATTTATATACCGATATTTTTATAATGTTATTGTATTATTCACCATTCATAACTATTATCATTGATTCTGAATAAAAGTAATACAAATAAAAGGTGCTAGTTATTGTATTATTCACCATTCATAACTATTATCATTGGTACAGTAACTATTTATAAATTTATATGATATCAGTATATACTGCACTCTTTGATCAAATAAGTTAAAAATTATTTTTATTTTAATTCTAGGGACGGTGGCTTAAAATCTAAGCCCATCTCCGACATCATCATCCTTTTTTGTTGCATTTCTTGCAACTACTTGTACAAGTTTTCCACTCTACCTGTCATATCTGATGTTTCCTTCACAAACATCATAAGTTTTATTGAACTTGTCAAAATAAAAATGTTGCAGATTTGTTCTTTCTTATTTGTCTTTTATTTTTCCTAAACTTCATTCATTAGTTGTCATTTGAACCCTAGTTTTTTTTGTCCTAATCATATGGAACTCACATCCAAATCCAATCCTATCTATTTTAAATAACAATTGCATCAATTAAAAGAGTTTAAAATTTATGCATCAATTAAAAGAGTTTAAAATTTATGTATCATTAGTATAAAGTTTTTTGTACTATCAGTATATCATTTCTCGTTGATTTATATTATTTTTGTTTGAGAGTCAATAATGACTAATATATAAACAATGAATGATTTACTAAAATGTAAAAATCATATACACCATTAATATATACATTTTAAATCCTAATTAAAATTAGGTTATATAATAGTAACGACTAAGTAGGGGCAAATATGATTCTATTGGATTAATAGCTAGTGATTTCCCAAACATTAAAGAAACCCATCGTTGTTAAATGTTGGGAAATTTAGAACCAATTTCCATCCATTGTGTATATAAAATGGGCACTTGCAGAAGTAGCAAGTTGATAAAGAAAATAGAGAAGAGTGGAAGAATAGCACCATGAATTTTAACGTGGAAAAATCTCTTCAATGTAAAAAGGAAACAACCACGGGACCTAGTCCATAAAATATCTTCACTATAGAAAATAAGATTACAATATTTGACTATCTCTTACGAAGAGGATAACATCAATCTCACCCAAAAAGGATGGAAATACAAACTATCTAGTATCTCACTAGGAATACAAATCTCACACTATGTGGATGTAAACTATCTCACTTTTCTCAATATAGTTTTTCTCACTTGCTTGTTATGTATCTTCCTTACCAGTCCCCTATATATAGTGAAGGGGAGGAAGACGCAATGAGTAATTCCAAGACCTTGGAATAACCATCATTGAATATTCAATGGTTCATCTATCAAGATTCATTGGTCTTGAATTATTCCCGACAATAAAAACATTCACTTCCCACAGTTTCTGTGACCAAGTTTCCTATATAATCTCTCCTAAGCTCTCATAGTTTAATTATAATTAGCCTCCTGATTTCGAATATGCAATCACCCCACCCATTATATACTGTTCCATATGGTTGTCTATGTTCAATGAAATTAAGAATGTGCATAAGTCAAATATAGCAGCAGTGAAAAATAGAAGCTGATGACTTTTCAAATATGCTATTTTTGGTCTTTTGTCCAGAAGGGAACCACGACCCAGATGCAATTCTTATCTTATGTTAAAAGTTATCTTAGGTTAAAGTTGACATGCTTAAGTTTCTCTCTGAAATAATACCTTTTGGACGATGAGAGAAAAGTTGATTAAGTTTTTATTTTAATAGTAATATTAATTTTTTGGTAATATCAAATATATTTTTTCACACCTCATTTGAATGTATAATTATGTTTCTCTATAAATATTATTGTCAAGAATCGAACTATAGTAATACTCATAATATAGGGGCGGTTTTGTTCTAAGATTCCTATCAAGTTTTCCATGCCGCCCCACATTATTCCAACATGCATTAGCCCTGTACCAATAAGTGTACGTGTTAAGTAACTTCATTAATATGGGTGGACATCTGCTCTCCCAAAACAGTGTATCACTATTTGTAATTGGTCATAAAAATAATTAATTATTATTTTAATTTAAATATATTTTTTCAACCAATTACAAATAATGGTACATGGAGTGACACACTTTATAGTAAGTGAAGTGACACACTTTGTGGTACAACATATGTGCTCCCAATTAATATATTATGTTATAAGTTATGCACTTTTCTATTTGAAAATTATTACTACTGTTCCTATCCGGCGAACCAAAGGTCATATGTAGACGCCGAGGTGGCCCCACTTGTTGGGACCACCGAAGTTGGCCCAGGAGACAACATGCCTTCCGTACTCCACCAACCTACCTGCCAGCGCAACAGACGGGTTGCAGAGCAGGCTAAGAGACAAGAAGGGCACAGTGTACGACCCAACAGGCCGCCTGACACGGGAAAAGCATCTCCAGACAGCACCTTCGGTCGGCCACGCGTCGCACCACCAGCCAAGAGCCCAAGGTCAACTCTCACTCCTTTAAATAGGAGTACCCTCCAACAGGAAGTATCTTAACCTCAACTCCTAGACTCTCTAATATTATTCTTCTTGTCACTCACTCTCTACTTCATATACTGACTTGATCGTCGGAGAACCTTTTCAGGTACCTCCACCGACGGGTCCAACTCTTTGCTGCCCTCAGTCGCGATCGCTTCCTACCTCTTCATCAACATCTGACTCATCATTGTCCGTACTCTTGTGTTCTGATAAAGAACAACTACTAACTTATTGATTGGTATTTTGTATCTATCGACCAATATTCTTATTTTTTTAAATATGTATTATTTTTGTGTTACACTTTTAAAAGAAAAATAATTTAATATAAGAAATATTACATAAAAGATAAATAGAAGAAAATATATGAAAAAAATGATGATATATTGTAAAAAGGAATAAAATTAATTTTTGGAGTTTATGATGATTATTATCGAGGAGTTATAAAAAAGTTATTTTGAAATGTGAAAAATTATGCCATAACAATTATTTGTAGTTTTGGATTTACTGCAACATGTTATATTTGATAAACTAGAAAACAAAGTATTTTTGTTGTTTTGATTAAAGCTTACCCTTTTTATTTCTTAATCGAAAGGGTATACTGAGTGTAAAATTGATTATTTTTTAAGAGTGAGTTATACCGATATCCCTAAGTTTTAGTGAAATTATATAAATTATCTATCATTTGTTTACATCTACACAAACTCCTAATTTTTATACTTTTATTACACTAATCACACCCGCATGAGAAATAAGTATAATCTTTTAAACAAAAAATGTGATAAATGTAACTAAGTTAAACAAAACATTGTATATTATGGAGACAAGTCCAAATAATATAGAAATCAATGCATCTTTATTATTTTTGGTTCGTTGTGATATAGTATGAAAGCGATTTAAACAATATATCTTTAGAATTGTTGGTGCATTCTATAACCAAAAATAATAAAGATATGTTGATTTCTATATTATTTGGATTCTTCTCCATAATATATCATGTTTTGTTTAACTTAATTGCATTTATCATATTTTTTGTTTAAAATATTACACTTATTTCTCATACATTAGTGATCAGGGTAATGAAAGTATACAAATTAGAGGGATTTGTGTAGGTGTAAAAAAGTGAATGGTGGTTTGTATATTTTAACAAGTTTCATTAAAACTCAGGGAGTACGAATGTAATATACTCTTTATTTAAATATCCTTAGCATGTTTTTCTTTAGGTTTTTTAATATCTTTAGAAACACACCCTTAATTAGTACACAAAAATAGACATGTTATTTTTTTATGAACTAAGAGAGAAGATATTTGAATAAACATGTATTCCCAAATATTTTGTTTGTAGTAACATATATGTTAATTTTTTATGTTTATCTTGACCTTGTACCTAAAGTTAGAAAGTAAAATTATATTATCATTGATTTCGTATAGTATAAAGAGATCTATCAACCCACTAAAAACTAACTTTAGAAGTTGTAATGTTAATCACGTTTGGGCTCTCATTATAGTTTAATTGAACATGAATTTAGTTCACAACTAAGCTATTAGATCAACTTAGTCACTCAATATATCTTTTTTGATTCTCAATGATAATTTTTTATTACTGAACCAGAAGGTCCATAACCATGTGTAGAATAAATAAAAGATTAGTCAGAATCATTGTTACCATAGCTATGGAATGGTTATTAGTTAGTTACTGTTCTCTTGTTCTTATTGTTCTAGTGAATAAAGAAAGATTAGTCATAGTTATTTTTATTACTTAGTTATGTTTTCTCTCTCATTTTCCTCTTACTTTCCCTATGTTTCTCAACCTGTATTAAACTCTCTGGTAATAGATTATTTTTTTAAAATATTTAATTTGAAAAGAAAAAAACCTGGATCATTGAAATTAGAGGTGACAAAATTATTCATAATTCATCCAAATCCACCCATTAGAACTAATAGATTTAAATGGATATAATCCAATGAATAATGTTAATGGATGAATTCAAATTCATCCATTATATCCAATGGATATTCATGGGTATATCCATTTGCATGATACTTAATCCATCCAAAAAATAAAAACCAAAATATTTTTTCTCATAAACAAACATGGAGACTCAACTTTGCTATGCAAACCCAACCTGCAAAATATAAATCAATATTATTAATATTGTACTAGTCAAAGTACTGATATAGTGGTATGGTGGTTCAACCAATGGTTCGAGATTAAACCACATACCGGTAAAGTTAGATATTCATATATTTTATGATAATATTAATGTTGAAAAATCAATAAAAAATACAATAACTATTTTTATTTATACCGCTTGTTAAAAATGTATATTATAGACCATATTTTAGATGCATAAAAAATGTAGTACTTGTGTGTTTGATCAATCATACAAATATTTTGATCAAAATAAATCATTTTCATTAAAAAAATAGTTTTAAATGAAACCAACTAGTATGACCGGTACGGTTTAATTGAAAATCAGTCGGTATGACCGATATTTACTAGCATAATTACATGACCGATATAAAATGTTGTATGTAGCAATATTTACTAGCATAATCACTGGTTTACCGGTTGAACTGGCCGACACAAATCGGTTTTGATACCAGTGATATAAACTACTATTTTCTTAACAAAATGATTCCTTTAACAATATTTCTTTTATCAAAGTATTTTTTCAAAAAATTTCATAAAGGATTGATATAACATTTTATGTCATGATTGAGCACAAGAAAAGTACATAATTGCACAATATACTATCTCTAACCTTACTTACACTATTGTATTTAAGAGTTTTCACATGTATATTTAAATACTGAGATTTTTTTAAAAGTGTTTCTAAAAGAAGACATTTTAAAAATGATTTTTAAATTGATTTTTAAAAATGTTTTATTAAATAATGATTTTTAAAATGTTTTTTTTTTTTGCAAAGGTTTTAGTTCAAATTAAAAAAAATGGATTGGATATCCATCCAATCCATTAAAATGGATATATGGATGAAATGAATGGATATAGATGAATTGTATAATGTAGAAATGTAATTTATGAATTTATATGCATTGGTGGATGACTTTCCGTATATCTATTATGATCCAATTCATATCTATCTCTATCCAATTGTCACCCCTAATTGAAACATTATTTTTGTCATATGTTGTAATCTGAGGTATACACTGACCTTTTCGGGCGAAAAAAACTTTATTCTCAAATACTATCATCTCATTGTGAAATTCAATAGTAGCAAGTTAAATTCCTTTCATTCATACTTGAAACTGAAAAGTCCATAAATCACTGACAAAAAAGGAATCAAGAATACAAACCAATTTTGTCAATTACATGGCAGAAACAAGATAACAACTCTTCAATTTTCTATCTACCTTTCTGGATGCTTGAATAGGAATATAGGATACTGTGTGTTCAATATGGAATACAATTCATTTGAGTCTGTTTTTTGACTTAGACTAATCTAATCAACCTCTAGGCATCACTAATTGTATGTTTATTTCCTACTCTAGTGCCCCTAGTGTATGACTGACTTATATGACTACAAATTCAAATCTGTCATTTTCTCAATAAACAATGGTAAAAATATCATTCAATATTTCCCTTGGAAATGACTATAGAAGGTGAATGGAAGCTGTCATATAAATTTTTTAGCCTGTAACAAGATGTTATTTATGTGACAACTTTTTAGTTGTTCTTGACTCGTTTTTGGAAGTGCATGTAAAGATAAATGATGAAAAGTAAGTAAAGGATAAAATAGTTTTTTTATACTATTTTCTTACATTTTCTAACAAGCCATTATCAATAATTAAATCGTTGACTTTTTGTTTATCCTGAGATCTAACGAACCTTACACTATTAGACTGACATGTTGTTAGCAAAGATAAAAGTAGTTTGATTTATTGTAAGAAAAGTTGTAAAATTTAAGTTGTTTATATAATACTTCTCCCAACTTTATCTGTTAGAAAAGTAATAAAGCGTTGTACTATTCAATTTGACTTTAACTTGCCTTCCAGATTAGGATACCATATACACTATATATCATGCATCTTGTGTATGCCAATTTGCTTCTATATCTGTAGTTTCTTTCTTCACTCTTATTTTTCCTGCATATATAATATATACACATAGTGTTATTAGTTTGAGTCACTGAATATTAACATGTCCACATTAAAGAGCCTTAGCATTTCTAGTGAAGATGATAATGAACTTAGAAGAGGACCTTGGACTCATGAAGAGGATAATCTGCTTGTTCAATACATTGCTGATCATGATGAAGGGCGATGGAATTTGCTGGCTAAACGTTCAGGTAACTAAGAACAAGCCAAGATTATACCATTTGGTTGGTGATATATGATTGTGTAATTTTTTAATCAATTTTTTATGCTGATTCTGATTAGTTTCCTATCACTTTTCCGAGCCAGGTTTAAAGAGAACGGGAAAAAGTTGTAGATTAAGGTGGCTAAATTATCTAAAGCCAGATGTAAAGCGAGGAAATTTAACCATTGAAGAGCAGCTTCTTATTCTTGAACTCCACTCAAGGTGGGGAAACAGGTGCTTCTCTTATTACTTCAATTCTTGTTGATATACTAAAAGATGGAAATCTTAAGGTTTTATATTTAATATGTTCCCGGTTTTTCACAATTGTCTGTAATTATGTTCTATGCAACGTAACTGTAATCGTGATCACAACCTTGATTTAGAATCTATGCTAGCCAATTCAAAAATATTATTCTTACATTGAAGTTCTATTTCATGATTGTAGGTGGTCAAAAATTGCACAACATTTGCCTGGTAGGACAGATAATGAAATCAAGAACTTTTGGAGGACTAAAATTCAGAAACAAGCAAAATATTTGAAAATTGACATAAATAGCATAGAATTTCAAGACCTTATTAGACATTTATGGATACCAAAATTGCTTCAGAAAGCAAAAGAATCATTTTCTTCATCCATATCAATCCAAAACCAAACAATTCCTATGCCTCTTGATAATGATTCTCAATATTCAACCATACCAACACAAATCCCTTGTCAAGGACCTTGTATCAATGAACTATCAGGTCCTAATCATTTGGAACAACATGAGCAGAACTCTGATTCTGAGCACAACAATGGTTCATGCATCTCATTTTCTGAATCAGCAAATATCTCAAAAGTGCCTAATCTTTTGGGATACACAATCAATCAATTTCATGGTTTAGGTGCTAATGACTTTGGGCCTCTCACTTATGATGGGTATGATGTAAATAACTGTGCCTATGAGATGGACACCTTCAACATGGCAAGTACAAATAGTGATTGCCAAATGCTAGATAGCAATTGGGTAAACAAAGATTTTGCATGTAGAATGTTTGACCAGACATGGAGTATGGATGAATTATGGCAACATAGTCATTTACAAGAATAAGATTTCAGGGTTTGTTTTTGGAATAACCCAAAAACTATCTTTTATGATAATATCCTCCTCTTTGGGATACTAGCCTTTTCATTTCTATATAAATGACTTTGATAATTCTTACTTCTTCCAAAAATTTGAGATTATATCATCTTAATTAGGATTGTATACAATATGGATCAGACTAAACAGAAATCAATTGTAATAAATTAACTTTGTCTTTCTATCTCAAACTAATTAAGTAGTGCAAGATGTATTAATGTTAAATTTAAAAATTAACTTAATTTTTATTTAATATATATTTGCCAAATTCTTATTGGTAATATTAGGTTGAGTATAAGAGAATAATATAGAAGATCTAAATTCGATATCACTGATCAAACAGAAGGTATTTGATTTTGGAAAATTAATGACTTGGTTCTTTATTATTACACATATCAAATGTGATGCGTTTAGCATTATAAGCTTGTTTATGTGATTTTTGCTTTGCACATTCTCGATCAAGTTATCATACTTTTTGTTTTCTATATTTTATTACATTATGATTGAGCAATAAAAATTGAGAATAGCCATATAAGAATATCAACGTACAAGAGGACTACATATGAAAAATGCAAATAAAATCCTCCATATTATTTTGGTTATCAACAACTCGTTATCTAGTAACATTAATAATTTTTAGATTGTGTATTGAAAAATAAAAGTAGAAATAATAGGTTTTGGTGTGGAAAGAATCTGGCGTGGTTGTGTTTGTTGAAACTATGAAATGCAGAGAAGAAAAACAGAATGAAGAAAGTTAGAGAAAAGTGATATGTATGAGTGATTGAGAGATAGATGAGAATTAAGAGAAGTGAAGTTGTTTTTGTGTGTATTGAGTTATTTATACACATTACTATATTTAGACTAACTAACTATAATAGCTTTCTAACTATAGTAACTCTAACTAATCTTTGAATTAATAACTTTCTAATAGTGTTTGATTTTTCAACATTGGAAAGAACCTGAAAGTTCCATGATTCCGTAAAAAAGTGGGTGGCATAATTTATGCCGTGTATATTCATGAACAAGAATTACCTATCCCAAGAAATCTTGTCTCTATCAAATTAAATTACACCAACTAATATAATTTTGTTTTTTTCTTATTTAATTGAAAGACACGTTGTAATTGGTGCGAGACACCATTGAGAAGACAATCTGGGAACAGAGTATCTTAATTCGTATATGTATATATATGACTAAGAAGCTAAACGAACAACTTGAGTGATTTTTTCTTAATTCTTACAACGTAATAGTCAGACTTCTAGAACTATAGCTCTAAATGAAGGTAAAAGATCCTTTGCCTTTTTAGGGATATTTTTCATTAACTAAACTATATTCTCTTCCATAAGGAAAATAAAATCATATGCATATGCATGTTTAGTCAAGTTTTGTGTTCCATAAGGAAAATAAAATGCTGAATGGTGTGAATATTTTTTCGTAAATTTGGCACACAGCTCAACATTGATTCCCTTGGTATTTAAATCTGTGTTTTCTCAGGTCAAAGTAAACAAAAGATTTCTTGTTTTTGTAGTGTTATTCAATACTAGAAAAGCTGGAAAAAATTAACAAGTGGATCATATGTAATCTAACTTATTCATTAGAGATTGCTTTTCTCAAGTGAGTTTTGGGTGAAAATTTGATAATTTTTTCTTAATTAGATAATTCTGATTTTCACCTCTAGTGAGGAATTTTAATTGTAGCACACTAGATACATTCACTAATAGTTGATATGACATAAGTGACATGGATAATGGATTATCCATAGAGATAAGTCCTTAAAAAACCAAAGAAAATTTAAGATGTAATGACTGTTAAAATAGTTGAGTTTTTGTTAGTCAGTTAGTTAATTTGGTTAGGGAAGTTAGTGTTTTCTTCTCTTTATATAGATGATTCAATGTAACTTTGGAATTTAATTCAATTCAATAACATTTTTCTCATTCTTTCTTGTTCATCACGAATCTCTCTTATCAATGTCTGCTACCATTTTAACATGGTATCACAACTAATTATTTCTCTTTGATTGATTGCTTCCGCTTATCATTCTTCAATTCCAAGATTCAGCCTTATCACCCAATACATCCTTTATCACCTTGCACAAACCTTCAAACTTTTCCTTAAGTTCTTCCAGTTGCTTTTTTTCATCTCCAGTCTCTTCGAGCGGAAATAATGGCCTACTTCCAAATGAAAGTCCAAAGAATGTTCCACCATTTGCATCCATTGGCAATGCTACAATGTAGATTGATTGTGCTTCTGGAAAGATCGATTCTTTGCAATTGTAATTTGTTTCTGAATGGATGACACTAAAGATAATGATACAATATATCTCTCTCTGGCCAAGATATCTTCTCTAATGTTCTTTGGTTCTATGACTCGGAACAATAGTTATGTTGTTTTAATATGATCAAAACAATATGATGTTACTGCAAGAACTTGTTATATTTGTCAAGAATGGGAAGTCCAACAACTTGAAAAAGATAGGGAAGACCAAGAACAACATCAAGAAACAAGAATACCGTGCAACAGTGTGTGCCCAACCATGCACAGTGGCTGATCATCAAATTAAGGAAGCTATATTACATTCTTTCATCTGTTATCCCCAATTATTTCTCATTTCTTTATTGCTATAGTTTCTTTACCCCTCTCTCTCTCATTAAACACACAACATTATAGTGTGTAATTTTTTCTCATTGAAGCAACATATAAGGATCAAGATTAAGGTACATCTTTTTTCTCTCTTTCATCTGTTATGATTGGTTTGCTTCTGTCAAATAGATGGTTAAACATGGGATGAAATTGCTTCTGTCAAATAGATGGTTAAATATGGGATAAAATTGCTTCTGCCAAATGGTGGTTAAGCATCATTATTGCTTTACGTTTAGATTTCAAGACTGAGAGACGAAGATTCGCTCACCAGCAAGAGGAGGTATTAGAGTATATCATCGTATTCAACACAATTATTGCAAGCTTGGAATGCTTGATACATTCCAGGTTGCGGGGGAATGTTAAAATAGTTGAGCTTTTGTTAGTCGGTTAGTTAATTTGGTTAAGGAAGTTAGTGTTTTCTTCCCTTTATATAAATGATTCAATGTAACTTTGGAATTTAATTTAATTCAATAACATTTTTCTCATTCATTATTGTTCATCAATAATCTCTCTTATCAATGTCTACTATCATTTTAACAATGACATATCTATCATTTTAATTGTAATAAAATAACATCTTTATCGTTCAAAATACAAATAAATTGAAATATTTGTCTTTACATTAATGGAGAGGATTCATATTCAAGTGAGATGACATTTCATTCAACATGTCAAAACTAAATGTAGGGAAGTTAATATTGGGCACAAAATCAACATAAAACAATTTGCAATGGACAGCACACAAACCCTCCTTTCTTTAGAGAATAGCAAAACAAAACCAACCTTTTTATAAGTAATGTTATATTTTGGTGACAAATCGGTGTAAAGATCTTCTTAAGCACGAGATATTGAGAAAAATAACACACTCACATTAATGCTCTATTTGGTTGAGGAAAAAAAAGTAAGAAGAGAGAAATAGGTGAGAAAAAGAGTGAAAAGAGAGAATAAGAAGAGAAAAATGTGAGAAAGAAAGTATAATTTTGTATTGTTTGAGTGTATATAAAAAGAAGATAAATGAGTGATTAAACCCCCCGAATAGAGATCACATGTCTCACTTTAGTGTCTTATTTGTGTATCAATCTAGTTAAAAAGTAACACCTAAGTAAAAATAAAAATCATTAAAATAGAAAATAATTATTTCATATTACTTGTTGTAATGTGATTAACTTAGAACATGAAATAATTTTTTTTTTGGAACAGGTTATCCTTGTCCAAATTCCCCTACTCTTCTTCCCTCACGTTCTCTTCACATGTGTGAAGAAAAAATTTAGTGAACCCCATTTGATTTTTTACTCTCTCTTCTCAAACTCTCTCCTCAACCAAATGAGAGAAAGAAAATCTTTCTCTTCAATTTCTCTTCTCTCATTCTCCTTCTCATATCTTTCTCCTATTCCAAAGGAAGGCTAAGTTAACATGTGTTAATTCAAGTGAGACTTGAATATGTTTTATTTCTCATAAAGTATGTTATTCAATATATCGTAATTCGTTGAAAAATAGTTAATTATTAAACTTTTATTTAAATAAAAAATTTCAATCAATTACAAGTGGTAGCATATAAAATGACATATTGAATAATACATATGTCATCCCAAGTAACACGTCTCAACTTTGTATGATTATAGTAGTTTTCGGGTGATTTATTAGTATGACATATAAATAACAATGAGGTAGGTCGTGGTCGAGTTTATGCTTACCAACCCCGAACCCGAATTAAGCGAGGTTGAAAAGGTAATCTGAACCCGGTGGAACTCACATGAAACATGCATTTATATATATATGTCAAATTTATTATATATATTAATCAAGTTCGGAACGTGTTCGTGTATCAATTATACCAAACCCAAAAGTTTAACTCAAGTAAAACTTGAACCTAAACTCAATCACATCGAATTTTTCTCGCTAAATTCAAGTTAGTTCGAGTGGGTACCCATAAACTCAGTTTTTATTCTCATCCCTAGGATCATAAATATATATATATTTAGACCAACCTATTGCCATCCCTAAGATCATAAAAATGTACTGACACCCCTGAGTTTTAGTGAAATTATACAAACCATCCCTCATTTTTCTACACATACACAAACCTCCTCTAGTTTTTTATACTTTCATGACACTGATCACCCTGCATAAGAAATAAGTGTAATCTTTTAAACAAAAAATGTGATAAATGCAATTAAGTTAAACAAAATATGATATACTGCGTAGACAAGTCTAAATAATATACAAATCAATGTATCTTTATTATTTTTGGTTACAAAATGCATCAACAATTCTAAAAAAATATTGTTTAAATCGCTCTTATAATATAGTGTAACGAACCAAAAATAATAAAGAAATATTGACTCATATATTACTTGGACTTGTCTCCATAATATATATGTTTTGTTTAACTTAATTGCATTTATCATATTTTTTGTTTAAAATATTACATTTATTTCTTATACAGAGGTGATTAGTGTAATGAAAGTATAAAAATTAGGAGAGGTTTGTACATGTATTAAAAAGTGAGGGATAGTTTGTTTAATTTTACTAAAACTCAAAATAGTTTGTTTAATTTCACTAAAACTTAGAGTACTCATTTAAATATTCTATAACAAAAGTTTGCCAAAAACTTTTGGTCCACTTTTGGCGGATTTTCCCCCATTCCTTCATCGCATAGGTCCGAGCCACACCATTAGCCTCAACCTAATTGGGATTGAGGGGGCCCAAATACAACCAATCTGGGCCGTTCATTCAATCATTATAAGAGAGGTTCTATTACGAACCCTAGGGTTTTCCGTGCAAGTACTCTTACTCTTGGCAGCAGATACCTCCGGTGCTTGCATCACAAAAAAGAAAATTGAGGTATGCATTTGAGACCCTTATAGCTTTAGACTCTGTTCTTCAATTCAATTTTCGGAATCGATGTAAAATGATAGAAAAGTTCTCATTTTTAAATTTGTTAGTTTTTATTGGTAACCTATAATTTGTGCGCATAAGTTTCAGAATAATTAGTATTTTGAAGGTTTTTGCTTTGCAATGCTATACGAGGTTTACCTTGTTATGTTTTAGCTTTATGTTGAATTGAAGAGTCCTCAATTATAATTTTATTCAGACTGAATGTTTGATTTTTTAAAGCCAACACTCACAAATTTTTGGTCTTATAAATTTTGCTCTTTCTATAGTTGTGAAGATGTACACTTCAAGGAAGAAAATCCACAAAGATAAGGATGCTGAGCCAACTGAGTTTGAAGAGTCAGTTGGGCAGGTTTATTTTCCACTATTGAAATATTGTTTCAATTTTTGCTGCTAATGAGTTTTGATTCCATTATCTAAACATTGTTGCTGAACTTTTGTTGTTTCAGGCATTGTTTGATCTGGAAAACACTAACTCTGAACTTAAGAGTGAACTGAAGGATCTATACATTAATTCAGCTGTGTAAGGATGTGTATTACACTGTTACATGCTTTTGTGTGGGAACCTTCATTAGTCTTCTGTCTGTCTAATGACTTGTTTTTCCTGATGTGCAGACAAGTTGATGTTTCCGGGAACCGCAAGGCTGTGGTTATCCACGTTCCTTACAGATTAAGGAAAGGTTTCCGAAAGATTCATGTCAGGCTTGTCAGGGAGCTTGAGAAGAAATTTAGCGGAAAGGTAAGCCAAGTCTAGTATATCTCTGTGATACTTAGATGGCAATTATTTTTAGTATCTTTGACATCCAGTATTACTATTCTCTCATGTCATCTATCACTGACACTTTATACTTTGTTGATGGGCCTTGCCTTGGCTATTCTGATTTAATTATTTCCTTGAAGGCTGATATCTATAGCTTGAGAATTTTAATATTACGTGTACTAAAGTTTTTTGGTGTAATATTTTGTTAATTTAATATAACACTAAGTTTTGGGCATATGAGATTGATTCATCCTCCTGGAGAGTTGGGAATGCCATTTATTTATGAAGTGTTAGCATCATAGTGTTAAGTAGTCCTGTGCCCTGAGAGTTTTTTGTGTCACTTTTTTGGGTAGCCCCTGTGAACTATTTGCTCCTGTTTCAGATTGCTTGTTGAACACTATTTTGCATAGTTTTATTCTATGTTGAGGAGTTTTAATCTTAAACTTGTAGGATGTAATTGTGATTGCCACCCGGAGGATTGTGAGGCCACCAAAGAAGGGTTCTTCCGTTCAGCGTCCCCGCAGTCGTACACTCACTGCTGTTCATGAGGCAATTTTGGAGGACGTTGTGTTGCCTGCCGAGATTGTTGGGAAGCGTGTGAGGTATAGAGTTGACGGATCCAAGATCACGAAGGTATAGCTATTGTTGCAGTTAACTTTTGAAATTACCATTTGTCTTTACTTCCCAATAAAATGTCATTAGACATGTTTGTGGACATGCATCATGCATGTACTTATGATGCTGGGTTGCTATACCCAACTGAGTAATACCTGTATTTATTCGGTACATACCAATATGGAAAATACTATCTGATGAGTTGGTACTCAATACCACTCAAATACAAGTCATCAAATTATGTAAAACACCAACTTTTAATTCTATTGTACTTGCACCCAGTTTCTAGAAACTCTCATGTCCCATTCCGATGCCTGTACTGGCACAGTGCCACTGGTACTTGTACTGTATCAATGTAATATACATTGGAAAATGAATTCATATTGAAAAATGCATCTGGAATTTGATTACCTATGCAATTTTGCAACATAATTTTCTCATGGTGTAGTAAGATTTCATTCGCTCAATTGTGTCTTTGTCCTCTGGATAGGTTTTCCTGGACCCAAAGGAGAGGAACAACACTGAGTACAAGTTGGAGACTTTTTCCGCAGTGTACAGGAAGCTGTCGGGCAAAGACGTTGTGTTTGAGTATCCAATCACAGAGGCTTAGGTTCATTTCATTTGTCGGTTTGAATTTGCTGAACAATTGCTTATGGATATGTTGTATGCTGGTTGCAATTTTGTTTGACTAATTGCCTTCCATGCTGTACTTCATTTTCTGATTTTTGAAACTACTATGCTCTGGTTGTCTATGTAGGATTTGATTTTTACTTATAATATTTAAGCTTTATTTATCTTCAGTTTTTAATCCTTTCTTGGTTCTGTAGCAAATTTAGGGCAAATTAAAAATGGAATGAAAAAATATGTAACCATTTATAACATTATTGATTCTATCAATCTAAGCAATCTATTCGACAATCGAATCCGTGAGCTATCTAAAAAGTTCTTAAATTCCTAAATTTCTGTTTGCATTACTAAGTGCTGCTGTGTTAGTAAATGCAGATTGTAGCTTGAGAAAAATATACAGAGCAAAATTGTCAAGGAAAATCTTTAGAAGGGTATTGAAGTTTAGATAGATTTTAACACACTAAATGCTCAAGTAAACATTTTTTCATTTTGGTGAACATAATCTCGTTATAGATAAGTACATCTCATTATAGACAGGCATTTCTCCGTTATAATTAGAGCATATTATTAAGAAAAATCCTTCACAAGTTCTAACTGAATCCAGGTGAAATTTTTTTGGCCGTGTAGAATTTACTGGAATGTGAACTCTTTTGTTGGGTAGCATATTCAAATTTAAACCATGCTTTCTATAAAATGGATTTTAAAATTTCTGATCCTTTTTATGAAATTCTTATTTCTTACATCTTTTTAGAAAACCTCATAGGACCTTTATGATCAATAAATGAATTGGATAGTATTGTTTTTTGAGTGTATTATTAATGTAAATATTTATATACAATTAATATATTATTCATCATTTATTTGTATTAATTTTTTTTAAGTTAATAAAAATTAAACATGAATGATAGATGATGCACTCACAGTAAACATTATTAGAGCATACATTTTTTCCTCTGTTTTTTCTGTTCCAACAGATGTTATGTTTCTAAGCTGAGAGTTAGAAATTAGATCCCACAGTATGGTCCTAGAGTTTCTTTGCCTCCGGGACAAAGAAAGTGTTAAGTCACACAGATCAACTAAGGAACCCAAAGCAAAGCCATTTTGATATGTGATGAATGTCAACTTAAAAATTATTTAAAGAATATAGTTAATATTACCACAGAAACACTATCTATAAGTATCTACCTCAAATTGTTTTCCCCCTTCTCATTTGTATTAATTTGATTATAGGCAATAGACAACCTGAATAATTTGAAGAATACCATGTCTCCTTAAAACATGAAGTGACAGTCTTCAGTATCAGTCTTCCTTAGCGGCAATGTCTTATGGATTGATTCACATTGTTTTCTCACAATCTCACTGGTTATAGAACTACTGAACTAGAAGTAGAAGCTCCTTTCCTGCACATTTACCTCAAACAGATTAAGATGAAGCAAACACCATTGGTTACCAAAACAAGCATAGGTAAAAAAAATCTGAAGAACCATAACTTACCTTATGACAAAATAACAGCACCTAGATATACAGCTCCACAAAGAAACACAAATGATATTAAACCCCTGCAAGTAGAACTAGGAATTAGACAACAAAAAAACAATACAATGTGAAGAGACGTAGTCCTTTAGCAGAAACAACTAATGGGGCATTTGTGAGTTGAGATTTGGAGGGAAAATAATAAAAAGGGAAGACTTTAGAGTTATCTCAGAATTGTATTTCATGACTCATAAGCCTTCAATTTCCTTTCCCTCATCTCCAAAACTTAACTCGAAATTGAACTTATCGTAAATAGTAATAACACACCAAATAACACCCCATCCAGCACCAGTACAAGGACAGGGACACACTTCTGCAAATTTTTCTGCATCACTGGAATTTACTCTACGGGAGATCAAATCATCATAAATATCTGTATTGCCATGTTAAACAAAATTTCATTAATTCATCATTTCATATAAGATAGAATGCAATACCAAATCAATATGATTCCATATTTCCAAGGGCATACCATATACTGAAAACAAGCTGTTCATTACACCTGCATATGGATTAAAACAAGTCAATGATATATTTTATATATGAAAATTGTAAAGTTCAGCTCTTTGCACCAACTAGGCTATAATATATTAATATCAAGGGCGATGGAGTGAGTATTTTAACCAGAGAATGTTCAATGAAAGCTGCATTAAGTATTTACCTATGAACAATATAATGTACCGCAGTATTCGAACTTTGGTTGTTTCTTGCAGAACCCATATTATACCAAGGAAAATGATAAATCCTGAAACCTCAACATTCAAATATATAAAATGTTGAGAAACTGAAACATGGTGCATTACGTTTATGCCAAACTTCTACGAAACAATTTAAGTAAGAAAACACATACCAATACAAAGTCCTCGAAGAGTCCACTGCATGAAGATCAATGATAAAGATTCAGTATCTCATAATGTAATTGAGACATGACATATTGGATTAATATAATCTCAGAAAATGTGAAAGCAGTTCCAGACACACTGATACAAGATGGGTAGCATACAAGTTATCAACATGTTTGAATCTTCATGGTAACACATGCTTGAACCTTAATGTTCTATTGAGTCAATAGAATCAGTAGCATAATTTTAAAAGTCAAGTCTTTCTGGTAAAATAAATTGCAGTGTTTACCACTTACATTTTTCGCTACGAACAGGACAGTGAGTAGAGCGGCGATAAAACAACCGGCAGCTATTCTAGCAGTAAGTAGCTTTGTTGATGCAAGTATCAAGACCATGCCCCAGAAAGCTGAGCCAAGATCTGGATTGTCATCAGATGAATAGAACAAATAAGATCAATACATCAAAAAAATTACAGGAAATAATATCGCCTACATCAAAAAAATTACAGGAAATAATATCGCCGATGGTAGTATTCGATGAAGGTTGTAAGCCGTAAATATGAATTCAGTGCTTTATATTAGATGACTGGCATTAACAGAAACAGAACATCATATCATTTCACAATACATTTAACAGTTTTGAAAGCTATGGCATGTCCATTTGTTCATATTAGCTACAGATGCATTTAACATGACAAGAAAAGTAAAATTTCAAATCAAGAATAGTAGACAATACATCCAGCTGGCAAGATTAACCAGTATATGCCTCCGCGTGTTTGAGTCGTTCCACCTTCATCGGCATGAACCTGGATTCCTTCTACCTGTAATTAAACATGTATGAGAATCATAGCTAAATTAAGTACAAAACTTATTATATCAGCTTCGAGCCTTCAAGCCAGCCCCATCTAATAACTAAAAGTACAAATTGTTTCAATCTTATTGAACAACCAAACAAACTGATTGCTCTATCCTCACTCACTCTCAAACTCAATGCACTAAGCCACTAACTAACTTAGGTTCAGTATATGAGACTGACTTAGCTGAGGAACTAACCAAAGAATACATCGAGTACACTGATATAAGGCGTCTTAGATTGACTTTTAAAAAAAACATGTTTCTGTGAATATACATGCGCATGAGATCCATAAGTAAATTAACTACAATGGTTCTACCAGTATATCTTTCTCAGACAAAAAAATGTTTTGCATTTCTATTCTCAAAATATCATTAAGGAGAAGGAATTGCTCAGTTGTGAGTCTATATAAAGTACTTACAAAATAATGGAAGGCGCATTCTTGTTAAACATCAGATAAGGAAAACACTAAGTATTGCTAAATGCTTAAAAGTTAAAAATGGGCGGTTAGAACACAAGGCTCCCACCTAGTGGGACCTAGGAAGGATAGGTATACGCAACCGTACCTCACAAGCAAAAAAGTTATTACCAGGATTTGAACTCGTGCTAGATACTTAAAAGTTAACAAAGTGACTTGCCAAAAAGAGACTTTTAGTCAAAAAAATAACATTAATCTATCAGAGAGATAAAAGGATAAGAAAGGAAGAGAGCAGTTTCTTACATGACCGCATGTAAGTTTACAAGCAATGGCATGGCTTGCCTCGTGAATAAAAACGGTAACAAGCTTAAATGGTCTTAGTAGCACTGTTCTCCATAGCTGCAACATAGAATGAAGGAATTACTGAAAAGATCCACAAGGAAATCATGTGTATCATAGCAGAGTCCACATATATGATAATACTAATCAAAAGTTGTGTTATGAGCCTCACATTCAATGAATAAAGAACTAAAGAATCTTAATTTGGTATTTAAGACATGAGGTTTCTCACCTAACTAGTATTTTGGGTTAGGTTACTCATTTCTATAGAGCAGTGGACATTAACACACAAATTTAAGATCAATGTGTAACTCTAGTAGTGTAAAGCTCACTTGATTCTTAGCCTTTGTTTCCACCCCTTGCTCATTTATTTTCATTGGCATCCCAAGCTTAAGTAGTTACAAAGAATAAGAATGAGATAGAGAGAAATAAAACAGCTAAGAATATTTCCTGATACATATATATTGAGGGTCAGTGGAATATCATAATACATTAGAATCTCCTTGTGGTGTCATCAATATCTCAAAGAGAACGACTTAGTTAACAAATCAACTATGCATCAACATTATTTCAATATCCAAAAACAATAAGAATGGATCTGCAGCATTTGGAGCCTCTTTCTTAACAACACCAATTTACCCAGTTACATAAAGCCCATTGCAGTACTTCATCTACAAATCATATTGTCATGAAAAATCTCACTCGGATGAGGTAAAGTTTCCATCTTGGCTCTTATAAAGAACTGGGGTTATTTCATGGTTGATGGATCCAATGCAAAAAATAAATAACATTGAAAAAAAATATGGAATGATAAATAGCAGAGAGAGACATACCGCAAGTATAACAACAGTGCAGACAGCAACAGTGACCAGAAAAACAACCTGCTCATGGTTGCAGCAGTTTCTGAGTTCCCAGTTTGGTTTCATTTAGCTTAAACGAATTGAAATGTGATTCTTTGTGTAGGATCTGTAAAATGATGACAATGCAAAACAGTGATGATTGGTTTGTCTTTGTTAACTGATTCTGATGGAAATGGAAGTAATTTGTAACTGCATTAGTTTTAAATATGAAACAGTGAGATATGACAGAAGAAAACGACAGTCTCAACAACCAAAGACTTTTTTGTTTTCCTTGTCTTTTCATTTTTTTGTTTTGTTACTATATATTCTAAGTCAATTACACGATGATCACCCTTAGGAGGGATAAAAAGTTATCCACGTCAATCTATTAAAGTGAATATGATGTCCAAAAGTTATCCATTCGGTGTTTTTGTCCGATTAAAAAATTTAATTTAAATAAAAAATATATTATAATAATATAAATTAATATTTTCACATTATTCTATGTAATTTTATTGGTTAGATACATGATGACAGAAATATCTTGAAACAGATTATCCATGCCCAATACTAATGGGAGTAATTTTTCTTAACAACCAAATAAGAAATTATTTTCTATATTTTGTGTTTTTTATTTGTGTTCTTAAATAAGAATAAATTTTGGTTGTTCTTGGTCAATGAAAAGTGAAGAGGGAGATGTTATAAAAAAGATGTAAATATTATAAGACATAAATAAAAATAAAAATAAAAATGTTGTTTGTCATTATAAGAAAAATATATATATTATTTTTATTTTATGTGGAGTTATAATAAATTATAAAATAATATATGAGACCAAAATAAAAATGAAAAATTGTAAATGTTCTCGAATGCAATTGTGTAATAGTACTTCACTTTCATGGATGTATTTAATCTAGTCACTCTTTGAGTAACAAGTTGATTATGCATGTATTTTAGTGTTTGTTATTAAGTTGGCTCATAAAACTAAAAAAGTTAATTATTTTTTTTGATGTCTTTGAACCACCTTTTCATATTTTTCACTTCCTTTAAAAAGGTGTTAACTTTGCAAATTGACACTTGGCAATTAATTCCATTCACACAAGAATTCTCCATCTCATTATCATGATGGTCATTACTTTCCGACAACTAGAATTGGATTGAAGATCTATCCAAACTCAATATCCGATCATATAAAAATTGTTGATCACTCAAACTCCATCCCAATTTTGGGAAATGGCAATAATGACAAAACAAGGTTGAATCATCATTTATAAGAGTGAAAAATCTTCTTTCACACTAAAGTAAATGTCATGCCACCAACATTTCATAGGTTTACAAGGTTGTCCACATATAGAGGTAATTCAACTGCACTACATTATTAGACTGGTAGGTTAAAATGGAGAAAATGAGATTATCTTTAGTATTAGACTCTCCAATTAATACCGGAGTGTGAGTGAAGAGATAAATGCATAAAATTTTAATTTATTTAATTCAAAAATAACAAAAAAATATGGACTCTTAAATTTATAGCTTAATGGTAGCAACTCGGTTGTATAATGATTATTTAGTTATAAGGTCACATGTTCAAGTTGTAGAAAGCTCCCATTTGAGAAGAATAAAATATTGTAGAAATATTTAAACTTAATAAGCAACACCTCAATATATTCATGAATCTGAGAGGTTGTATATGAGAATTAGCATGTTACATTTATTAATATTGATTTGAGCATGAGAGTTCTATTAGGTATCCCCAAAACATTCCAAAGCCCATAAGCTTCCGCTTTAACATACAGACCAGATTCCAATATCTCTCTTACAACACGGAACAACAAATTAATGAGGTTGAAGAAGTTTAATAATATCACTAAATTTGTTTAGAGGTAATTCAAGCAGTAATGGTCAGAAAAACCAAAATTGAGTTCAACTATTAAAAGACTTATGTAATTTCATAGATTCTAACTGAGTAACTATGAACAAAGCATTTGTCGAGAAAAGTAATTATAGTGTCTTTAGCATAAGTAGAGATAAATAACACGGTTTGTGTGATTTTATCTGCCAAATAATGCAATTAGTAAAAAATTAAAAATATAATATAGTAGGCTAATATATATATATATATATATATATATATATATATATATATGTAATAGGTTAACTTGACTTAAGATGTCACAATATATTAAACAAAATGATGTTATTAACGTTTGAAATCACTCTCATTAGTTGGCGTGTGCATAGTTAGTAAGAAAATAATCAACGCGTGTTAGTACAAACAAAAGAAGTTTGAATATCTTAAGTAGAATGTCATAAATTTGATCCTTGTATTAATTTAGTTGAAGAGAAAAAAAATGTCATGAGAGGTCACTACTTCACTATCTAATTAGAAAAACTAATCTCTTACGTATTAAATGAGAGTATACCCCTGAACAAATTTGGATTATATTTTATGGAACAATATTATTAGACTTTACTTGTTTAGTAAAAAAAAAAAAAAACTACATTGATTTAAAATCATTCAAATTGTTGAAATACTCGTTAAAAAAAGCTTTATTTCCAACCCAACACTCTTAGATCACCTAAACCATGTATGTTCCTAGTGGTGCATCTACTTTTCAGCTTCCTAGAACTAAACATGAATTTTGTGTGTAGAGTTTTATTTTAAGCATAATGACTTCCAAAGATTCTTATTACTCAACCATTGCCATCGCTAATGGACAAATATTAGAAAAATATTTTAGTTCTGTAGCAAGGTGTGGTGGTGTGACAGATTTAATAGTGCCTTACAAGTTTTGATTATTTTAGACCAAAATTTGCCTTCATATTGAAGTTTCATTAGTTTTTAGGTTACTTGGTGTCGGAGGGAAAGCTAGTAAAAATCAAGAAATGTTTTTACATATCAACAATGTTCCATTTAAATTCAAAACTTATGACCTATATAAATCAATTCCTTAACAACTATTCCAACATTTTTGTGGTACTACCAAATGTATATTCACTATATGAATAAAGAGTTAATCTATTTTGAAGTGTGTGGTTGTTTCTTCCGATAAATGTTGTTCATATGAATTAAAATTTAATATCATAGTCATTCTGGGTCTCAAATTAGGTCTTATATCACTAATCAACATCTTGTTGGTAACCAAACCAACATTTATTATCATTTATGTTGGACTTAGATAAAATGTATAAGTTTGTTATTAAAATTTAAAGTATAAGAAAGTAAGAGTATGTTTATAAAATGTATTTTGTTTAAAATGTTAATTTGATGGAGGAAGAATTAGAAAATATTAGGAAAATACACCTGAAATATATGATGTGAGGCGTGTTAGAGATATTGTCCTTAAGAATTTATTCAGACTATTAGATTCAAAACAACCCATTTGATAAACATATATAACTTTCTGAAATGTATTGTGTTTTTAAAAAAAGATATTGCATCCTTTCTTTCACACTAGCTCATTATATAGCAACCTTTAGCAAAGACACATGAAAGTGGACATGTCAATTAAAAAGTGAAACATTGATTCTTTGACAAGTGATTAAATATAGGATTTGTCAATTTAAATCGTGGTAACTAAGATCGTGCATAAATAAAACGTCCATTAGCCTATCACAGCTCACATGCTTATTTTTTAAAAGATAAATTATATCAAATAAGCAAATTACTCAGGTATTAATATAACTACTTACTGGAATGTATCAATTATCTCTGCCAATTATCTTTAATTTAATTATAATTCCAACTTATATCTCATTATCCCTCTAAATTAACTTTTCTTATTTTTTTTCAAATATTGTCTTATTTAACTTTTATTTATAAAATATTAATTTCTTGAAGAAAAAATGTGAGTTAATAAACACCACAACATGCTTATAAACACTAGTGTATGTAATGTAAACGTACTACATAAAATTCGTGTATTAGCCTATTAGGCATAGTCTATCAATTAACAATGTAATATATGGATAATAAGATTGTATTTTAATCTTGATTATTCATATTATCAGATAAATATTTCATTCATCCAAAAAATATTCATTCACAAAAGTTATATTTAACTTTTCAATTTCCTTCATTATATCAACTTACACTTTCTTATATTCTCACTCTCAATTTTTATTAAATTAAATCCTCGTACTAATATATATTTTTAGCAGCACTTACTCATATGACAGTTAGATCAATGGAAAGACATTTGATGGTGTTTAATATTAAAATTTTGTTATTCAATATAATATAATATAATATAATATATATATATATATTGGAAATGTGTTGTTCTTGTAAAATGCTGAAGAAAAAATGATTTTTAAAAAGTTCAAAAATAACATTTTTAAAAGTGTTGGTTAACAAAAATTAAAAATGTATTTTTAAAAATGTGTTTTTTAGAAATAGTAATTTTTGCAAAAAATGATTTTTAAATAAATTTATTTTCTTTGCAAAAAATGATTTTTAAAGTGTTTTATTGAAATAATAATTTTTAAAAGGAAGACTTTTTCAAAAATACTTCTAGTTCTAATTAAAAAAAGTTGAAGGATTGAATATCCACGTATCCAATCCATCAATAAATCTATGTATTAAGTTTGGATAATTTAAAATTTGATTTAAATAATTTATATAAATTAATAAATGACTTTTTATTTATTAAGATCTAAATCAATTTATTCATAAAAAAAATACTCTAACAATGTGAGTTTTTTTTATTATAGATATGTGAGGTGAATCATCCAATCCACCCCTTTAATGCTTTAAATTCAATTTATGATGTATAATTTTGAGGTTACCGGAAAATCATTTCAATTACAATATATAAACCAACAATTTCAACATCAATAATATCACATAGACAAAATTTCCTATTTTATTTTTATTACTATCTATATTATTTATTCTTAATATATATATATATAATATATATATATATATATATATATATATATATATATATATATATATATATATATATATATATATATATATATATATTATGATCCATCCTAGTGTATCGACTGGTACTTGGTGCCTATCAATCACATTCTTGTTTCTCAAAGTTTCTATAAGTGTATAAATAAAGTTTCTATAAATTTATTTACTTGTACTTATAAATTTCTCAAAGTTTCTACATAGAGAGAACTTACTTTCTTTTAAAGTTTTCAACTTGGACACAATATTTTTTCCCCATTATACATAATGAAATTTCAACCAATTATTAACATAGTAAAATTCTGGACGATTAATGAAATATATCGAGTTCAATTAAATTTCATTGTTTTTTATGTTTTATGCAAAAATAGTAGATTAATATAAGCATTTTACTTTTTAATATAAACATTTTACCTTTTCACAAAATAGTAGATTAATTATATTTCAATTTTAATCTATCTACGACCTTTTAATAACTAACTAAATTCATCACGCTAACAAGTTCAAAATTAAATCCATCTCATCTTATATCATTCCCTCATTTTATTTTTATGTTTATCCAAACCTTTCACAATTTTAAAGTTTTCATAAAAATAATTTTTTTTGATAGGTGTCGATTAAGTGTTAAGATATGTCAACAAGATGTCACAATGCAACCAATGAAAAATAATTTTAAATTGGACAGTGGGACACACATATAAGAAGAGGAGGTCTATGTGTTTATAAGAAAATTTTAGATATAGAAAATTGTACACATTATAAGAAAATTAACCTCATGACTCATGCCCTAAAACTATAAGAAATTACAATTAAGCAATGTTGTGATAAAAACATGTATCAATATAAATTAATATGATTTTATCTTGATAAGATAATATACTTGGTACGATATTTGGTGGATTGATAAAAAAGAACAATAAATATATATATATATATATTAAGAATGCATATGGTATGATGTTGAGAGATATTGTGCAAAATTATAGAGAAAATAGGTTTTCGTATTACCTATATCCAATCAATCAATAATATCAAAAGTAATTTGTCATATTTTTCTTCTTCAATAGAGAATTATAGAAATGTTCAACTTTGAGAGATTATTATCAAATGGTCAACTTCTAATATCATATTATTATTTTTTACAAAAGATAATTATCCTAATATCATATTATTATTTTTTACTAATGATAATGAGAAGATAAAAAAGATGCATTACCATAATTACCCTCATGAGAAACCAAAATGACATAACATCCTCTGATCCGTGTTCCACAACCCCATTGAGGAGAAGCAGAAGAGAGGGGAAAAGGGAAACACATAACAACAACAACAACAAAAATGAGGTCTTCATCGGAGACAATTAACATCGCTGCCAGTACTCAGAAACTCGATGTCGATAATCGAATTGCCCTTCGCTTTTACTATAGGATCGCTGATAATATCCTCAGACAGGTTTTAACCCTTTATTACCAATCATCTAATTTTGGGTACTTGTTGTTTTGATGCTTGATCTCGACTTAGTGCATAAAAATCGATGCTTTAACTTCTTTTATTGCTCTACAGGGGAATATTTAGATACCCTTTATTCGTTATGAGTTCTAATTTATTTATTTATTCATGGGGTTGTCACAAATTGGGGTAAATTCTGTGATGACATTTATTTGATCAGTTTCTGTTGGTCTCGGATAGCTTCCAAGTGTGGAGCTTAGGTAGTGTTTGGTGGATATGTTATGTTCTATACTTGGCTTATTTTATGAATTGAACAGAACATGGAGGTGAAAAAGTGAGACAATTTGGTTTATAGTGGCACCAAAAAAGAACATAACAAGACATCGTTCAATTCAGTTGTGCCGAAGGCTATGTTAGAATTTAAGTCATTGTTGTAATTTTTCCATTTTAGTTAATGATTACTTGCTTATTTTGGGATCTGTAATTTCTCATATATCTTGGTAGTTTGATTTGGCAACCTTTAGGAATTCATTCTTGTTGGTAGTCTCTTATACAAAACAAACTATCGTTGAATCAACCGTTACATTAGAGTTTCTAAGCATATTTGGTTATATTCGTCAAACTTCACTTCACTTGAAGAAAATATTAATATTTACCTTTTATATGGTTGAGTATAAAACCAACAGATAGTAGGTTAGGTGCTTAAATGTGTGATGGTGGTGTGTATGAAAAATGGCTGGCATGCATGGATTTTGTTATCTAATTTTCATATTTTCGTGCAATCATGTTTTGTTTTTCCTCACAGTAATGTTATATCGTGAAGCATAATGTAAGTGATAATTCATTCTTTTCCTTAAAATTTCGTTCTTGTACTGCTAGTTCCTTGTACTGATATTTTAATTTCTGATCTTAAAATTAATTGCCATGCTTTAGTTTCTGTGTAAATCTTGTCACATGAATCTGGATAAAAATAAAATTTCTAGTTACCTTCTCTGCTCTGAGCTTCAAATATTATTGATTTTGTTTTTGCAGGCTGATATCTTTCGTGCAGAGAAAAATATTGTTGATCTATATGTCATGCTCCTGAGATATTCTAGGTAAAGGAAGATGGCCTGTATCATTATTTGACCCATAATAGTGTTTATTGTCTTAAGTTGAATGGTCTATAAAAGGTGGACCTCATTGCATTGTTATTTTGGTAATTAAACTACACTGAGGGTCTTTTCTTTTGTTTGGTGATAGTTTGGTTTCTGATACAATTCCCCGTCACCGAGATTATAGAACATCTTCACAAAGGCAGAAAGAATTATTAAGAAAGGTCAACTACTTAGCCTTCATCTTTCTTCCTTAAATGAAAATGTTGTTAATTGTTACACATTGTTGGATGTATTCTGATTTCTAAGTTCTTGTTCTATAGAGATTGTTAAGTTCTGTGATTGAACTGGAGAAGTTGAAACCAGTGGTACAACTGAAGATCAATGAGTTTAACAGCAGGCAGATGTACCAACCCAATAGGAGGGAAAATAATCATTCAAATAATTTCATGGATTTCTCTCCAGTGAAAAAGAAAACTTTGACTAGTTATGATCAAACAAAGGTAAAATTTGCATCGAAGGTTGTAGCTGTGTTTAACAATCTTTCCTTACAATTATATCTGTTTTTTGTTGTTCAATGCATCTTTTCTATTTCCGTGCTCTACGTTCTCCTTGAAAAGTAGTTTTGTATCAATTCACTATTTTATATGTGATCAGGCAGTCAGACCAACTGCTGGAGATTTCGCCAACCAAGGATCAAGGAGCCAACAGCTTTCGTATATAAGACCTGTGGATGAGAATATGAGAAGACTGTAAGTAATGGACTCTCCCTTCATAATTGGTATTGAATAAATTATCACGCTTGCTTTCTCACACACATGAAATTATATGAAGGCTTTGCTAATCTGTTTGGTTATTTTTTGGTTGTCATATGAAACGTCTGCGTATGAAAGTGGTTTGTGATAGTTGGATGGACTTCATTCTTGATAACCCTTGCAATTATGCTTGCTTTCTGTAGATCTCTAACTCTACCACGTCCAAGGGAGGAAACCCTCTCTAAACATTCTATTCTGGGTCCTAGTGGGCTTAATGGGCAGTGGCGTCCGCCTATAAGTGATAAAGGGGTATGCTAGTATTTAACTTTAATTTTCAGTTTTGTTCAATCATCTCCTGACTGTTCTCTCTGGATGTAGGTCAGGTATCCAACCATCACAGATCTGTCTCCCGTTGAAATTCCAAGGTTTTGCCCTTTTTAAAGTTTCTGTGGTGCTTTTTCTGTTGTCGGCTTTCCATTTATGTTAAGTAAAAGTCATGTTCATTTCATCTCAGCCTTTGTAAAAAAACTGTTCTTTATTAGTTTATTTAAATAATTTGTTTTAAAAATGAGTCTGTTTGATTTATTGTTAATAAGTATTAAGGTTCCATGATGTACCTCTGAGCTGGTTTATCCATTTTCTTTTATATGTTAATTAACTACATCCGTCCTGTTGGATTCTCTCTCTGAACAAACAGCATGCAAAAATCCTATGAAGATGTATCTCTGAATAAACAAGATAATAGCGTTTCAGAACACAATAGATCAGATTTAGAATCAATTCTTACCCAGAGTGAGGACTGCCAGGCCAAGCATGCTGATGAACCTCCTTCTCTTATCTCTTTTGAAGAAACAGAAATCCCTCCTACGCCAGAACTTATCAGACAGCCTTCTCCTCCACCTGTACTTGCTGAAGTACAAGATTTGGTTCCTGCAGTGTCACCTCATGTTCATGAGGTCGGATGCAAGACAGAGACTCCGTCATCAGATAGTTTTGTTCGTGCCGAGACTCCTCTGCAACTACACATTGTGAGAGTCAATAACATTTTATTATCAATCTTTGATGCATTATTTTTTTACATTGATATTCCTAGGGAGTAATAGCCCAGTTGTTTTTGGTTATTTAGTTTCTTTGTATATATGCTTACAATTTCTGAAATATAAACTGTTGTCAAAAGCAAGGCATTATTCCCACTTCCCTGATAATTGTTCCTATTTGCAGTCAACTACTATGATGGAGAATTTTATGAAGCTTGCCAAGTCAAATACCCAAAAAGATTTGGAGACTTGTGGTATCCTTGCGGGTGTGCTTGTAAGTGATGCTCACATTTTCATTTTTCTTTCTTAAAGCAACTACCAAGATAAATCCAAGACGAGCTTGTGTCCCAAAGATTAAATTAATCATCAACTATGACATTTTCTTTTTTATATTTAAAAAGTGTACATTGACTATCTTTGAAAAGAAAACCATTGCTGGAATCCAAGCGACCAAAAAGGATTTTTGAAGAAAGTATGTTTCATATACTATAGCTTTTTATTACCTCTGTAGCTACATAATCTTGGACTTCCTCTCTTGATTATGCCTGTCTGTATGTGAATGTATATATGCATGTTATTTATACACATTAGATTGCTAAATTGTAAGGTACCTTGCCTTATGACCTGAAGGTCATGAGTTCAAAATCTGGAAACAATCTCTTCACTTGTGAGGGGAAGACTGTGTAATCTATCCTCCCTAGATCTCACTAGGTGGGAGCCTGATGCACTGACCCACCATTTTTTAGATTGCCAAATTCTTACCATTGTGGTTGATTTTATCCCTGCATGTATCTTTTTCTAGATTATACTTTACAATAATCAGAAGATATTGATTGTTATTTTGCAAATACACCTGATACGCAGAAAAACAGAAAGTTTTACATCACAGCTCTTATAATCCCAAAGCAGGAGGCAACATCAAGTTCTGTAAGAACTCAGTTATCTTAAAGCTTTTGGTTAGTACATATTATTAAAATTTATTGTGAAGTGTTACATTTATTGCACTTATGCAGTGTCAAGCTACAAATGAAGAGGAAATATTTGAAGTACAGGATAAGCGATCTCTTTTCCCCCTTGGATGGATCCATGTGAGTTTTTAGTTTTCCGTTATATGAAAACTGGTCATGTTCTTGATTTTTTGTCAGTTTGTTATGATAAATCACCTATTATACCATATATATAGGCCATATACATAATTCTATTTTTGAGTTGAGCCTTGATTACAGTTGAGCCTCGGTTATGTCTTTAGGATTTCAAAGAAAGTACATAAGGAGTCCTGACTCTGATAACTATAATAATACTGCATTAATTGTACCTCCTCCTTTTCCTTACTTTCTCTACCCAACTTTGGTTCCATAATAGTATCTATCGCTTACCTTCTGTATGTATTTTTACTGTTAATGTTGCAGCAGAACATCGTTGCTACATATCATAGAGATCGGACAAAGTTTTACGTTAGTTGTCAACTGCCTAACACAATCTTGACCTTTTATCCAGGCTTAGGACCGATTATGTATAGCAACTAATACATATAGGCAGGTTTTGGTGAGAAAGTTGGGGTAACTCCTAGGGAGAAAGTTGGGATAGCTCCTATTGTAGAAAAGACGGTGGTATCGCGCCTTAGGTGGTTTGGGCATGTATAGGAGAGATCGTTAGAAGCCCTAGTAAGGAGAGTATATCAAATAATGGTCAGTCTAATTTCTAGAGGCAGAAGAAGCCCAAGAAAAACCATAGGTGAAATAGTAGGAAAGATTTAGAGATGCTTTGTCAATGGACATGATTTATGGTAGATCATTGTAGTGTCATTCAATCCATGTAGCCGATCCGACTCAGTGGGATCAAGGTTGGGTTGTTGTAATGTTGCAAAAAAAAAAAACAAATAATTGTTGGTATATAATCTTTAGGTCTTGTTTATAACTACAATGCATTTGAATGCATTAAACTTTCTTAATGAAAATGTTATGCAGAATGACCTTAAACGTTTTAGCAGATGCTGGTACTTGTTTACTGCAAGTGCATTAGGCACACGTTTCTGGTATCTTGCAGTGTAACTAGAAAGTAATTCAAATATGTTGAGATTTTAATGAGATAAAAGGTTTGCCTATGCAAAAGACTTCCACCATTTTGGGATCCAGGGAGGATGAGATATACACACCCGTACCCATGTGAGCATAGAGATGAATAAGTAATTCTAGAAGAGTGCATTGGAAGCCATTAAAATATTATAATTTCAACCATGCAAAGACCCTGTACCACAGCTTTACTACCGTCTTCTATGTTAAATATTACTGAAACATAAAAACAGGTTCTTATAGAATTATTTAAATGGAAAATGCACCTGGAGCAATTCCCAGAAACTTTTAGAGGCAGCAATGTGTTTAAAAGTTGGTTGAGATAACACTAGAGGTATGCTGGGCTTAGAATGTTTTATAATCAGTATATAAGCTTTTTTCCCCTCCCACACCCAATAAAAGATAAAGAAAATGTAATTTGAAAAGAAAGCAGAGTCCAGTGACTCGGAGTAAAAGGAAAGGACAAAAGTTAGCCACTTGGTTTTTGTGCAGACCTGCCTTAAATGGATGTGGCATGCCAGTTCAAGTGATAGTGAAATAGAGGGTCATTCCTGGTTATCTTGAGTGGAGCATTTTGTTTGAGAGTATCAACAGGAGAATTTCAGATTAAGTAGGTTATACCGTCTTTTTGTTGCAGGTTTTTTAAATAGATTTGTTAAGGTCAGTTTTAGGACTTCTGATTCCTTTTTGTTGCCTCCCCATCCCCTCATCCCCATTCTAAATTTAGATGTTTGTATCTTGTGAACCTTGGTTGCGTAAAATTGTTTACTTAAAACTGAGTAACCTGAACTTCTTTGGTTTTTGACTGTTTGTATAGAACAAATTAGTGTTGTGATTTTTTTTGTCTCTATTTCCTAACTTCCAAAAAAGGTCATGGAGAATGAATTTTCTTGTGGTACTTTAGTTTCGTTTGTCTCATCCAAATTCCTTCTTTTTTTTACTTTCCTAGTTTTCCCATGTTCTAACACTGAAATATATGTATAATTTTGAATTGCCAGACACATCCAACACAATCCTGCTTCATGTCATCAATTGATGTACACACCCATTACTCATATCAGGTGAGTTCACCAGTTTTCTTAAATTTTAGTTGAGATCATTATTAATAGATGTATTTGTGCTGTTTGGTAAGAGGGAATCTCTGCTACTGATGGAAATGTTTGTTTTTTATGTTACTCGGTAGATCAAACTTTTTTAGTTATTGAACATATGGTTCAAAATTTCATATAAACATACAAGTTAAATTAGATTTGAAAATTTCTTCTCTTTTATTTCTCTTGCTTTGTGATCAATCTCTCTCAAATTTGGTGATTTTGCTAAAATTTATTTCTACCATGTCTGTCAAAGATGGGGCTATTTATAGTACAATTGATACTTGGCATTTAATTTTGTTTGTGCCATGGGCTTTCATTTACTACAGAATCGAGCTAAGTACATTTTGTTGTTCCTGTAATTACTATATATTTTTCTCATATCTTATTGAAATGCTTGTCTCTTTAGATTATGCTGCCAGAATCTGTTGCAATAGTCATGGCACCAACCGACAGTTCAAGGTAACGTCACCACAAATATATCTTGATGTAGGGAAGTTAGCAAAGGACGCATTTCCGTAACATTAATATAGCTGTTATTGAGATTAATTTTGATAAACAAGAATCACAAGACTGCCTTATATAGTCAGAGTAAAGGAACATCAATACTAGGAAGTTGACCCATTATTAATTTAGGAAACAAAATAGTAGACATAGTAAGCCTTGGCGAACAAGTAAAAAACGCTTTATAGGATAGTTGTAACCCATATTGAAATGCTTTTAGTACTCTAATGAAGTAAAGCATTAACTTGGTCACTAAAATCGACATCATTGGGCATTTTGACCCCGAATTAGAAAAAACAAATTTAGTCCTTTGAGATTAGTAAATTGTCAATTTGTTACCTGAAATTTGGTTTACTTAGTAAATAATTTGGTCCTTGAAAATGCAATGTTTGGATTTAATTTTTCTAAGGTTAGCCACATAGGTGCCAAGCTGGCACTTTATGTGTCATGTGAGACACT
Organism: Lupinus angustifolius; assembly: GCF_001865875.1. NCBI lineage: Eukaryota > Viridiplantae > Streptophyta > Magnoliopsida > Fabales > Fabaceae > Lupinus > Lupinus angustifolius. The sequence continues at coordinate 10,322,337 of NC_032014.1, read as the reverse complement.
CCCTTAGAGTTAACTGACACACATTAATGTCAGAGACTAAGTTAACTGACAGTTATCATAGTTAATTAGTTATGGACCAAATTTGCCTTTTAGTAATGCCATGGATTCAATTGACGGATGATGCTAATTTCATGTACCAAATTGATGTTTGAGTCAAATAATCCTTGATCAGGAATAAATTCTTTCAAATATTGACCAAGATAATGAAAAGATTATCTGTTTTGAAATAACTTGTGTAATTTCCATGTACAGAAAACATGGCATTTTTCGGCTGACAACCCCTGGTGGCATGTCGGTAATTAGGAAATGCGAGCAACGCGGCTTTCATCCACATGATCAACCTCCAGATGGTGGTCCTATTTATGATACATGTACAGATGTTTACATGAACCCAGATTTAAAATTTGATGTCATTGATCTTAGATGATAAGAGTTTGTTGTTTCTAGACTTGTCAAAATCTAATCATCAAATTGTTCATATGACAGTACTTTTTTCAAAGATTCAAAGATTTTAGCATTATTAAGCCAGCATTGGACATCATAATATTATTTGTGGCTGTATTTGTGAAAAGAAGTTGCCTTTATAACTCTACTTATTTTGTAACTATTATTCACCAATGGCCTCTGCATGGCCATTTGTTCTGTATTGCATTCAAGTGATTGGATAAAGGAAAATCCTTAATTTTCTGTGCACATTTTATTACTTTAATGCTAGTAGTATTAATACTGGTAGAGAATTACTTGCATAAATTTAGTCCACTTAAGTGCAATATAGGCTAATATTCATATTACTAATTATTAATTCATTAATAGACTATTATCATAATTAATAATGTAATTTATCACACATTTGCACTCAACTTGGCTACAATAAAATGTCCTTGAAATAAAATTGGGTCTTATATTGAATCAACCTATAAACTGAGGTTACTTGCCACTAAAGAATAGAAATTTAAAGAATAGCAGGTTGAGTCAATGATGTAGAGCTCTAGATTCCAAGAGCTGTTTTACTTTTATAATTAGATCATTTTAATTATATGTATATATATTTATTGCATATGATTTTTCATCCGTAAATTTTTTGGAACACTTCAATTAAATCCAAAATGAGTATAATAAAAAAAACCATTTTGATGTACATTTTAGTTGTGCGAAGATTTTGTTTTCATGGTTATTTAAGGTTATATCTTCCTAAAAAATTAGCAGAAAATTTATTCTTAAACAGAAGGAATTTTTTTGGTTAGGAGTATTTCTAAGTAGACTTTGTTAATTAAGAGAATATAATATTTTGTTTATTTCATTAAATACTTTTGACAGAAGGTTTATCAATGATTAATACAATAGACTGTCATAATTCACTGAGTATAGAATAATGATCAATTTGTCAATATTTGATATTTTTAGGATGAAATAGAGATTTGTTATCTTCAATGATAAAATATATCTGCATATTTTTTTTTCAGGATTGATTTAAGTTTTTTCCTCATATAAATGGAGAGGATGATGACTAGTCCTTCATAATTGGCTAAATTTTGTTCAAGATGTGGATGACTAGTCCTTATAAAAATTTGATTGACTAAATTTTGTTAAAGTGCCAATACAATAAACCAAGTCCTAAATGATTAGATTTGCTTAGAAAAAAATTTGTTGAATAAACCATGTTGGACTTTTTGACAGTTTTAACGGTTCATGTTTGAAAAAGTCATGATCTTAAAATAAATAGCATGATGTTCCATGCCTATAAAGAAAAATTAGCGTAGTGGATAATAAGGTTTGAAAACTACAATGACTTTGTAGTGACGGTAGCAACACAATTGGTGGAAGTAGGTTAAGGTAGTTTCATTTTTAAGTACTAGCTCCATATTTTTGTGTCAACTTGGATAACCTGAAAAATAGCATGTACTAATGCTTGAATTTGTCAATTTACAAATTTGATTCTTCAAAACTGGGTGCTTCATTGCACCATTTGTGATAGAGAGATATTTATATAAATCAATAAAACGGTGGTAATTATAATGGTAGTGTCACTTTATGTATAATGGTAAAGTCAACAATAATGAAAAAAAATATAATTCACCACCTTATGTATACTTGAGATTGACAAATAAATAAAAAATTATTAAAATAATAATACATTATAATTAATTAACCAATCATAAATCGAGATAATTTATATTATCATTTTTCATTAAAGCTGTTGGATAGTGCCCAAAAACATACAAAAAAAAGCTGTTGGGCAATGATAAAAGTAGTTCTAGTTGAAGTAATGCGAACCATAAATCTTTTGATTAATGCTTTGAAGTAGAGAAAAGTCTTTGAATCTCATTGTCATTGATTTTCTCTTTGATTAATGCTCTGAAGCAGAGCAAACTCTTCGATTTGTCTCTGATTTTTTAGTGATAAACTTCTTTGAGTAAAATACAAATGCAAGTATGTTGAATTTCACCTGCAAAAATGAGTTTTAAAGAATTTTATTGAAGTTACCATCAAATTGTAAGAATACTCCACCTCAAGAGTAGCTTTCCCCCATCATAAAGCAATTTCTTCAAAATCAACAAGACATCTTAAAAGGGCACCACCACCTATATAATTGAATCATACTATACGAGTGATCTATATGTTGCTATTACAAATTTTTTGTTTGGGTCCTCAAATAATGCAATGATCTCAAACCCTCTACATTTATCATAAAATGAAGACAGCTCTCATTTAAAATGCATGACAATGCCTAAAAGAAATTAGTCTAAATCACAAATTTGGTAAATCCTAATGGGAAAAAACAGTTCAATTAGGATTATTCGTTGAAAGTCATAAATTCAAATTGAATCGAATTATATATTTTTGTTCGGTTAAAATATTGATTTGTGTTCAAAATCAAGTCGATTAGATCTGTTACAGTCATGTCGATATTAGTTGATGGATGCTTTGTGGGGTCTTTTGAATAGTGGGTGAGTGGGGCTCCAAGCCTTGGCATGTATTGAGCATGGGAAGCAAGGACAATTTTGTCATCAAGGCATAGAGTTTGTTCATTATTCCACGTAGAGAGATTACCCACATGGCAAGTTGTCTAAATTGTGTTTTCTCACTTGGTGAAAAGAAGAAACACTAATAGTTATACGTAGGGGCCAATCCTCAAAAGTGACCCCTGCCTCCATTGCTAGAGTTTGCTCATCATGGCACCAATCTATTGTGTATTTCTTCTCAACTTCTTGACTCATCTTTCTACCTAATGTTAGGCTATATAAAACGCCTTAAAATGCATAAAAAAAACAAAAAGAAAGAATAACATAATACGATATTTTTATCCTTAAGTATAAAAGGAAAAATAAAAATTTGTCTCTCTAGTATTGAAAATAATTTTCCCCAATACAACATTAATGGAGTGCCCAACATATAAAAATAAGGGGAATTATATCATGATTTTTTATAGATTTGACTTGATTATACTTAGACATTTCTTTTCTTTAAAAAATAAACTTATCTTTTTAAGACTTATAATCAATATATTTAACTCTCTTCAACCGGTGGTTATCACAATTACACAAACTTTCCCTAAAACAAGAAAGTGTAACTTCTGAAGCAAATATGTTTTAGAGGGTAATTAAACTATAAGTTCAATGGATATCACAGCAATTTCCCCACACACACATATATAAATATGGAATGTCTTATGCGAGAATACTTAGTCATTGTGAAAAAAATGAGAACAATAAATTTTATCAATTGAATATTATTAGAATGATCTATAAGTAAAAAAATTAGATGCACGCAACTCTTTTAAATTGTATGTGAGCACTTATAACTTTTAATTTAGTCTATTAGATATGATTATATTGTTGAGATTTATTTTTCTTGGTACTCCTAAATCTTAAAGGAGAAATACTCTCATTATAAATGTCCACTAATGAAATAAATATTTTGATCAAGGAATTTTTTGGAAATAATATAATGTTTAACTATTTTTACAACGTGCCTTAAGGAGAGAAGAGTGAGGACCTACCCTTATGATCTTATAAACATTTTTAATAGTCTTTATCTTTTGAAAATAGAAGGATGTATATAATGAAATAGCTTAAGGCCTCCACCAATTATTGGAGCAACCCTTAAACATTTTTCTCATTGCAGATTTGGTCCTTGCTAACTTCATTACCTTCAAGGATTTATAAGCAGCAATAACACACTAAATGTGCATCTAATAATATCATTAAGCCAAAATTAGACATTATAAGGTACATATAATTTAAACATAAATATAAGTTTGTCATTTGTATATAATTTATATACTATTATATCATTAACTGGTAAGTTATATGACCTATACCAAATAATTATAGGAAAAGAATTTACCAGGTTTATATTCTGTCTCAATATCATATCGCTTATTAGGTTTATATTCAAGTGTTTGTTGAATGTGTTAAATTTGAATGGTAGGTAGATTGTTGTTTCCTTCATAAGCTTCTTTTTAAATAAGGCAATTATCTAAGATCTACCTTCCAATGACACTCAAGTAATTGAACATTTCTTATATTTATCTTTCTCTAGTAACTTTAGCTTCACTTTTGATTCAATAGACAATGCATATATTATCTTTCTCTCTAAATAATGTTATATTTATTTATTATAGTATCCAACTATCTTTAACGATAAGAACCAGGATTATATAGTGTGTAAATTGCTTTTCATCTTGCTATTTATATCTCACATGTCCCATAAAGTATTTTATTCTCTGTTCCAAAACCTGTGATTGGTAAAAAAAAATTAATTAAAATTTCGCAAATTATAATATTTTACATGTCTTTAGAATGTTGAGTGGTAAACTTTATAACAAAAAAAAAAGAAAGATTCTCATTAATCGTTCTGTATTATTATAATGCAATATATCTAGTACTAGTCACAGGATGACTAATAAAAAAAGGATTGCAGTTTGGTCCATTCACGTGATATACGATTTTTCAATTAATTATTAGTTCAGTTGTACATGTTCTTAAGAAATCAACCATAAAAATATAGGGAACAAAAAATGCTGAAAAATCATTGCACATATGTAGTCATAACCTAACCAATAAATATTCTTTTTGACAGTGATTCACCATCTAAATAGTTTTTTATCATATAATAAATTGTCATTGTTTGTGTTAGAGATGAGACAATCATCCTCTACCTTAAAAATATGACATAAATATATGATAGGGGCAAAGAACAAAAAGCTTCATCAGTGATTGGAATGAGAATCCATAAAGTCTATATTTTATAGAAAATAATATATCATCCTACTAATACTTATATTTACATGAAAGTGATATATGTTATAAAGTGATACTTTATTGATAGATTTATAAGTTACATGTGTCACTTTCTTTTGGGCAGTAGGATTTAGTAGTAGAATATAATAGTCATATTTGATAGAAAAAGTCTTTATGCTGTCCATTTTATAGACAAATTCTGCAATTATTATTCCTTGAATTCAGCAGAATTAGATTGTGGTTGCAGACACATACCTCTAATCAAGTAACACTTTTACTGACTTTGCAGGTTACATTCTTTTCTACAATTTCCAAATTGTCACAGATAAAATAAGTCATATTCTCTGTTTTCATCATTACAATACTAGACAAAAAATAAAAGTAAAATCCCTTATGCCTCATTTTCAGAGAAGAATATTCAATCTCTTTTACTTTTGCAATTTTCAAGAATCTCTCTAGCCCTTGAAACTTGGATATATATGAATACTTCATCTTTTAGTCATATACTCATATGCATCTTGATGATTTCTGCTTTATCTTTTTGACTTGTAAATCAAAACCAACTCTATATTTTCAATCCTTCAAGCTCTTTTCTTTGCTTTTTTCATTTGAATTACTTCCTTGCTTCTTTTCTCTTTACCTTACATCAGAAGCTCTTTGAACTTTGAAAATCCACCTTAGTTCTATTTTTGTTTCCTCTTATTCTTTGAAGGGAGCTTGTAGTTATGTGTTCCGAAACCACTCCCCTTTGTCCCTCTTTCTCCTATGATCTCTCTGAACAAGTAACGAAACACAACGTTCCTCGAAAAGACACATTCTTTATGGACTCAAATCCTGAGTTTGAGTTCAGCACTAGCATAAGCCTTGGGTTTGAATCATCTTCTGCAGATGAACTTTTCTATAATGGAGTGATCCTTCCAATTCAGGTACAACAAGAGAGTACAAATACATCGAAACACACCCGTTATGGAGAGTCTCCTTATGCGAAACTTCCACCGCGTCCATGTGTGCCTAGAGTAGACAAAATGAAGAAAAAAGAGAGCACTAGGGAAGTCATAGATGAGAAGAAAATTCAGTCCAAGTCTTTCTGGGGATTCAGCAGAAGCAGAAGTCTTAATTGCGATACAAATAAAAACTTAGTTACCTCTATACCTTTGGCACGAAGCAAGTCCATCGGTTCTGCGCTAAATCCAAAGAGAATGAGTTCAAACAGGCATATATCAGCATCATCGTCACAATCTTCTATCATAAATTTGTACCCTCTGCAAAAATCTTCTTCAGGTAAGAGTTATACTAATGGTCTTCGGATTAGTCCTGTATTGAATGTACCAACTCCTTGCATTTCTAAGGGAGGAGCAAGTCTCTTTATGTTGGGTTCATTTTTACGTGTTGGGAAGGTTAAGAAGAGCAAGATCTGATTTGTTCATATGCTATATCAATCATGTCATGAATAAATGATTAATCAATCTTAGCTTATCAGAATTAATTACCATTTTTTGTTCTGATTTGATAAGAAAGTGAGAAGTAATAAAAGTTAACTAGCATGGTAGTCAATGCAGTTGATTATGTTATGCCAAGAGAATGATTAGAAGGAGAGATTAATAATGTAATGGTCATGCAGATAAAAGGGTCAAGATCATAGGGGACAGAAAAAAGGGAATCCATCTTTAGTGCTTTGTCTCATTTTGTTTTCTTTGTGATTCCTCTTTAAATTGGTGGTGCCTGTTAATATTAGCCCTTGTTTATTATTCATGAGAAATGCTCCATTTGTTCAACTAACATTTTGGATCTATTTGTAAATAAATATGATAAGGTAGCAGTTTCATGTATAAATAAATAAAAATTGTTGTCTGAGTTAACTCTGTACAGGCTTAAGTAATGATTGAGTTCTACTTGAATCAAATAAAGTACACAATTTTTTAGTCAAAGAATCATGGTATCTGTTTAATACACAAATCATTATTTGATATATATGAAAAGACATTTAAGGATAGGTTCAATTTTGTTATGATCCTAACAACCTTAAACATGTGAAGTAATGATTTAAGTATTCATGGTGCCTTGTACCTAAGAAAGAATTACTTAGTGTAGTTGATAATGCCTTCCAAAATGGTCTAAAAATTCTTCACCTGACTTAGAAATCATCTGACACTAAAGTGTTCTAATTTAAGCAGGTTTTATTTTGTATTTTTTTTTGCCCTTTTCTTTCAGTTCCTCCCTAATTCCAACCGCATCGATCGTTTTAAATGTAAATTTGAAGCTACAATGGATTGTGGCTGAATGGGACAAGTGCAAAAGTACTGGCATGGTTGATATGAAAATAACAATGAAGCCCGGACAGAAAAATGGCATTTGTTTTTTGAGAATAAAATATATTCTCCTAGAGATAACTTATCTCTATAAATTCATTAATTGTTTGACACATATCTTTTTTTTTTTTTATAATATATTTTAAAATGAAAACTTCTTGAGAAAAGTGAAACAAGACACATGTAAAACAATCAATGAGTTTAAGTCTTGATATGATGAAATATTTTATTCTCTATAGTTTTTCAGTTTTTTTTTGTATAACAAATAATATACACTCATCAGACTAATCCCTTTTAGGATACATAGTTGTCACTCTCAATAAGTGTCACAGACTCATACCTCTAAATTGAACCTTTATATGAGGATCCAGCCACGAACGTATGTGAACAACAATAATAACTTTAACAAGTGGGATACAATTTGTCAAAAAAGTTTCCGAGCAATAAATATTTGTACAATAACTCTTGCTTTACTTTGGGGAAAAGAAATGAGAGTTTCACAATTTTTCCTTTGCCAAGCTTTGATGTAAAAAAGGAAACAGTTTCAAATCTAGAAAGCCAAAAGGCTGAACAAAATTGTTCAACATCCACATCAATGGCTTACACCTAACAAGTTTATAACCATCACTAGCAAGCAATTCTAGTTTCTTCTAAATGTACATATGTTATAAAGAAATTATAGTTTCTCCTGAACTTACATGTATGAAAAGCAGACACAACAGAACTCAATCTAATGTTACCCTGGACATCAATCCTATGATATATCTGCATGTTATATACTGTCAATCCATCCTTCCTTATCACTCTCACTCGACTGTTCCTTTCTGTCCATTGCCACCCTTGGGACAGCTAGCATAGTGCCACCAGATGATGAAACACCGGAATCTTCGAACTTGTCCTTTGTTGTCAAGCTTAGTTTTGTCAGCGATTGTGCCATACAGAAAGTTCCAAATTCAATATTCAGTAGGGATGGAGACGAATTCCTAGCTTGCTCAGTTAAATTAACCGACTCTTCGCCTTGTGGAGTGCTGATCTTGTGAATTCTTCTAAGAAGGGGGAATTCTTTCTCAGGTGGCTCGATATTGGCCTCCTTAGTAAAGTGAACAGACTCTTGGGGTTCTGAAGAGCTGGTCTTGCGAATGGTTGGAAGAAGAGGGAATTCTTCATTTACAAGCTCAAATGGTGATCTTGGCTTACCTTCTGTTTCTGTCTCAGAATGAACCTCCACTTGTTGCTTTTTCCGAGGTGATTTTGGCAATACATTATGATTCGCGGGGGGAGATTTCCTTGGTCTAATCGTAACCTTTGAATGCGTATCGCGGTAGGAATTATGACTCATGTCTGGTATGTAGGTACCAGTTCCTCTTGATAACACATTTGGATAATAGGGTGTCTGTCCTGGGACATATACATTTGTACTCATTGGATAAAACATATTCCAATTTTGCTGTGTCGACGACAGTGCCTTCACATCAACCTGAGAAGGAGAGGATGGAGAACTACTGGTATGTGCAGTGAGTGGCATGGCATAAACATGATATGCCTGAACATTTTGTAGGTCACCAAAGTAACTGTCACAATCACCATTGAGGTCAGACTCTAGAGATTTTCCAATACCAAATGCAGGAACCGGAACTGCAACATCTGGCCTTTCTCCCTTCCCATTCCTATCCAAAGTGGACTTGAAAAACACCTCAATTGCAGCACCCATTCTTTCTCCCGGAAGTTCAAAGATATCCTTAAGCTTTCGCGCACCATAGCCAAGCGCAAGTTTTATTCGACGCAAACTGCCTATGTTGACACTGCGTCCTAGATTGTTGTCACTCCTTAGCGGATCCATGATGTTCAAGTACTTCGGGGGAAAACCACGGGTCGTAGTCTTAGAAGCAATATCCCTATAACTGCTCAGAAATTCTTTACTGAGCAACAACTCATCACAATCACATTCAGCCCTCTCAACAATCTCTGGAAGACTAGACAAGGGTTTAGGACCATCAACACTAACATAATTAGTCTCCCACTCAAATTTACTGTAATAATCCAAAAACAAATACAGCACCTCTAGAGGACCAAACAAAGACTTATGAAATCGATTAATAATATACAATACCAAAATTTCAACTGCATATGTTGATAAGAGTCCATTATGCGATCCGAGCATTCGACCCTCATAATAAAGCCAAGCTTTAATCAAGATAATACTACGTTTCAATAGATGATCTCTCCCTACCATTTCATCAACCTGCTCGAAAAATCGCAGAGCATAGAGCCCAGACATTTGATTAAAAGAGATATCAACAGCTATATTCTTAACAGTACATTTCACAATCTGAACCTGTGCATGTATATGTTTTATATCTTTAACTTTTTCAGATTGAAGTATATTGCACACTGATTGTGCCAAATCCTGATCTGAATTCTCATGACTAAGAACTGTAAAATCAATGTCTCCATCAGGGAGATAGGTTTTTAAAGGGACTGACCCAAATGGAAGAACCTCTGCTCCAATATAACTTCTGATCAGCCATTGAACATAATCAATAATCTCTTTTCGAATCGATTCGGAAACTACATTTGGTTGAATTACATTCAATATTTCTTGTACCCTTTCTTCAGCAGTTTCCCAAAGTTCAGCATCAATTGATAAAGGTTTTGAGGGAAAGGGTGACAAATTTTCCTTTGTATCATCCATAACTGCAAATTCAGAACTATTAAGGTCCATAACTGAAACAAGAAACGCAAGAATGTTGTTAGTTTTTGTTTTTATTTTTATTTTTATTTTCTTTGTCTGAATTCGAAAAGGAGAAAAAGAAGAAAGAAAAAGAAGAAGCAAAATTTGAAAGACGTTACCGGTGATGACGAAGGGGTGAGGTGGCAGTGTGAAGGAAGAGGGTTTTTGACTTTTGTTAAGAGAGTGAAGGGTGAAGTGTTATTTATATTATATTCAATGTGGGGTTCAATTCATACACAAGTCTAGGCCCATATTAGGTTGCTGCTAGCGTAGCCTTTACGCACTTCTTTATATATATCTATTATTATGAGTGTAATAAAAAATGGATCATGAAAATGTAATGACAATATAAAATATTCTTTCACTATTAATATGTATATTTTTCTATCTATTTATTATATTTGTGTTCACATTAATATGATCTTATAAATGGTGTCATCAAACACGTGATGGTGTCATTCAATCATATATGTATATATATAATTTTTTAAATTATTCAATGAGCGTAATATATATATATTTATATTTTATCAATGTAAATATTTATTTAATAACTATAAAATAATTTATTTATATTATTTTAATTGAAGAGTCAATAAATATGAAAGATAAATTATGCAATAATAATTCATTTGTGTTAATGTTTATGTATTTTTTTCTCTTATTCAATTCATGTATAAATTAATAAATAAATTTTAGTTCATTTCAATCGAATGGATTGGATGAAATTCATTTATTATTTTTCTGAAGTGGACAATTTTGAAGAAAAAGAATCAATATTGCAATAAAGGATTTCTTTAAAAAACTTTTAAAATGTCATTTTTTAAATAGGAACTTTTTAATTATTTTGTAAAACCAGTTTTCTAAATAATTGGTTTTTTTGAACTTTTTTAAAAATGATTTTTTTAACTTTTTAAAAATTCACTTTTTCTACACCATTTTACCAGCATGTGACATTATACTATTAGAGAATATAATTCAATCAAAATGAGAATTTAATAAAAAGAATTTGAGAATGAGGAGATTGTCCAAGAAAAAAGTTAATTTAATAAAAATCAAATTGAAAGTGAGAATGATAATCACATATAAGAAAGTCATAATTGAGAGTAAATAAAATTAAATGGCAACTTTTGTGAATATTTGTTTTTAGATGTATTATTACATATATAACAAAATGAGTTATCCATAGATATAAGTTGGATATAGTTAACGTATTTGAATTTATTTATTGTTAAAATTATTCATTAAATTATACTCATTTAATTTTATTAACTTTAGTAAATAAAATTAGTTTTCTTAAATTGGATGAATTATAGATTATAGATAATTTTACTACACCTATTATAATATGTTGAAAATTTGTGTATCAGTGTGAATGGTTTATTATTGTGTAATAATTAATGATAGTATGGTTTTATGAATGGTTCCTCAGATGCTTACGCCCTATAAAACCTAACATAGGGTTTAGATTATTTTCATGTTTGAGTGATCTTTTACTATTTAATATCATTATGAATAATGACATTGAAAAGCATATCAAGTTTAATAAGTCATCTATTTAATTATATTATATTTTTATATTATAATATATTGATAGTTATTACAACAATAATGTGTTTATCCGGTTCAACCAGTAAATCAGTCACTATATTAATATAGTATTATAATCATATTAGATATATACTTAAATCAACATACTAAAAAATACCAATCAAAATTAGTCAAAACAAAATTTATGAATGAAAAAAGTAAAATTTTCAAAATGACATAATAAGGATTTAAACTTGAACTCAATCCTTATTTGTACCACATGAAATCATTTCAATAATTTAGTTATGTATTGCAAATATTATATTATTATTATATATAATTTAATAAATTATGTATTTTAATTAGTAATCTACTGATTAAACTATTGTATTACTACAAGTATTCTGATCATTATGATAACTAGTACAATATTAATAATACTATATATATATATATATAAAAGATAATTGTTAATATTAGATGAGATATTGATATGTTCAAATGTGTTATTGCATAATATACTTTAAAACCTACTAGGAGGGCATACCCAATTACATGATGGAGACAGATATTTATGTGTCACTAAGATCAGATGTTTGAATTACATGATGGGCTCCTCTTGAAAAACATAGGTACTTGTGTAAAAAAGGTGGTATACCCAATTGAGTTGTAGCCTTGTATTTTCTCCCAAATATAGTTACTTTCTCTCAAATATAGGTACCCTTTCAATCTTTCTGTTTTTTATAAATGTCTGATGTGTATAGTTGTCAACATTAAGTCACTGGTCTATGCAATGAAAATCTAGATATGCCCATTTCTTTATATTTGTTAAAATAGTATGAGTAATGTTTGAAATCATTTTGATGAAACAAGAAAGATGAAAAATAATATTGTCCATTGAATATTTAATAGATGGTAAAATAAAATTACATTGAACCGCTTACATAAAAGATAGAAAAATTAACTATCCTAACCAAACTAATTAACCAACTAACAAAAATTTATCTATTTTAACATTCCCCGCAAGCTGGAATGTATTAAGCATTCCAAGCTTGAAATAATTGTGTTGAACACAATGATATATTATAATATCTCATATTGTTGGTGAGTGAATCTTCATCTCTCTGTCTTGAACTCTGAATGTGAAGCAACACTGACGCTTGACCACCATAGGCAGAAGCAACTGCATCCAAAACATAACAATATATTTTGACAGAAGCTTAACCAACCAAACTAATCATAATGGATGAAAGAGAGAAAATAAAATGGACCTTAGTCTTGATCCCAATATGCTGCTTCAAAGAAGAAAAAGTACACATTTTAAACATGTTGTGTGTTTAATGAGAGAGGGTAAAGAAAATAGAGTACTATAAACAAGAAATAATTGGGGGTAGTTGATGAAGAATAATAAGAAAAAGATGTGAAACGTCCGAGAATCTCAAGAACTCTCAAAGATCTCAAATGGGAACTTGCATATTGTTTGATAATATGCATATACCAATATTACCGGTAAACATAATTGAATGAAATTTTTCTCACTTTTCTTTGCTTCTGAGTGTTGTTACTTGTTCCAGAATTGAAAACAAGAAGATAGTAGAAACTTTTGAGAAGAAGATATGCACTGATCTCTTATTACTTTGTAAGAAATGAAATGAACATGCCTCTTTGATTAGTAAACAACACAAATGTCCATACAAAGTTGTTGGCATGAATTTTCTTGGGAATCTTGAAATGGAAGAACGCTTAATGGCACAATCATCAGGTGCCTCAACCAGGGACTCTAGATGATCAAAGAAAATGGTGATGAGACTGTTGTAACTCTGGTAGACACTCTCCATTCTTGCTCCTTATAGTAAGCTCAGATGAAAGTTCTTCATAGAAGCATAAACACAGAAGCTAACAAAAGATTGATAATTAATTACGCTTTGATACCATGTTAAAATGTGGTAAGAGTCATAGAAAAAAAAGCTTCTTGATGAATCAAGAAATGTATAAAAGAAAGCTTAAAGAAACATAAAGAAAGAAGAATGAGAAACAAAGATTGATAATATTCTCATTGAATGATTGATAAAATAGTTAAACTTTTGTTAGTTGGTTAGTTAGTTTGGTTATGATAGTTAGTTTTTCTATCCTTTATATAAGCGATTCAATGTAATTTTGTTTTACCATCTATTCAATATTCAATGAACAACATTATCTTTTTTCATCTTTCTTGTTTCATCAAAAAGATTTCAAGCATGACTCCTACCATTTTAACATGGTATCAGAGCATAATTATCTTTTGATAATTTCCGCTTATGGTTCCATAAAGGATTTCATGGAAAACTTCAACAATCAAGAACATGTTGGTGCTTTCTTTTTCATCTCAATGACCTTCATTAGTGTTATCTTGTTTCCAATAGGTTACAATGTTGCATGTGGCAAGATTATCTTGATTTCTTTGATTGCTCCAACGTTGTTCTTCAGCATCCAATGTTTTTTTCCACATATGACCCTAAATTCTTCATTATCACCTTCTTCATCGACCTTCAAAATTCAGATCAAAGGATATTGTTTTTGGTCAAGAATTCTTTTCAAGTACAGAAGCTAGCTTTTTGATATCTTCAAATTCTTCAAAATGGAGTATCATGACCAATTTATCCTATATAAGATTATATCATTTTCTTATTCTTCATCATTTACCCATCTTTCTTATTTATCATATAAGCATATCATTAGGATCAAGATTCTGATTCGTTCTTTTTCATCATCAATGGTTAGTTCGCTTCTGTCCATGATGGTTAAGCTCAGATATAACTTCTGTCATGGATGATTAAGCATTGGATGGGTAGCTTCTATCCGTAGTGTTTAAGCAAATATATAGCTTCTGATATAGATGGTTAAGTGTTTGATGATATAGCTTCTGCTATTGTGGTTAAGCGTTGTTATTACTTCAAATCAATTCCTAGCTGAAGAGTGAAAATTTTCACTCACCAGCTGAAAGGGATATTAAAGATATATGATAAGTTATTTTAGAAAATGATAGTTGGTTAGAAAGTTAAAAATTAGCAAGTTAGGTTTATGTTAGTTACTTGCTTTATAAGCTTTCTTTTATTCTTTTCTCTTGTATAAATAAGCCATATTGACTCACTTCTTATTCAATCAATTCAATTAATTCAATTTTGTAATGAGAATTCAATCATTCAATGAGAATATTATCAATATTTGTTTCTCATTCTCTTTTTTTAAGCTTTCTTTTGTACACTTCTTGATTTATCAAGAAGCTTTCTTTTCTAAGACTCTTACCCCATTTTAGCATAATTGGAGAGATACTTTCCTATGTTAAAAAAAGAATACTTTCTTAGCTTCATGAGATAGCGTACCAAGAATAAACTCAAGTTGATTGCTGACATATTAATCACGGTTCTTGCCATAGAGAGTAAAAACTATGTTCTTTGACAGATTTTGATGCCTCCAAATTTATGGAACAACAAAATCTACTAAAAGCCCATTTATGTGAAGCTAAAAACAGCTACATCCAGTACAGCAAAGTTCTGACAATGTTCACAGAACATTCAAAAAAGAAAATAATAATACTATAAAATCTATGGAACTAACATTTCAGATAACCGAATGCAGAATTCCATGATGTCATTACCTTACTCAATTGAACCTTTGATTTACATGGATGATTTAGTAATTACCATTATTTATGTCACAGTTTGAAATATAAGAAGTTTGCAACATTGCCATCATTTCCAGACCCTGCAGCAGCACCAGTCTCAAAATTTAGTCACTAATTCAACTAAAATTCAGAGATGCATGCAAATTGCAACACATAAATTTAGTCACTCATAAAAATGATTAAACTAACCTCATTTAGGGTCATCAGAGACTTTGTAAGAGTCAGCATTGACTTCAGTGAGCCACAATCCAGGGAAAAGTGTCTGCAAAAAAATTAAGCCAAGCCAGAAACATATAGTTTGAACTTTGAAGTTAAAATAAAAAAGAAATCATTTTTTTTACAAAGTCAACAAAAATGTCATGAACACAACACACTTTTCTCAATGTTACTAAGTAAATTTATATAGGAGGAGTCCACTCTCTATTTAGCAAGTCGTGCCTCAAGTTCACTAATAGTAGCGAGTGGAATAGCATTAAAAAGAGCACTTAGTAGCATCGCTGAAAAGAAGCACAAAGTTTAAAGCAAAAATAAAATTTAAAAGAATCGCAAGGAAAATTACCTTCACCTTCCAGAATCTTTAGGGATTACACCTAATAGGCTAATACTTCTCTTTTAAAAAATAGCATTTTAAATCCCAATAATTAGTATTTTTTTTATTGAGAATTGCCGTATCTAAAAGACTACTTATATAATGTATTAAAGTATAAAGAATAATGTATATTATTGAATATCAACAGTTAAGTGAAACCATCATAAAAGTAAGAGTTCCCATCATGCAATATTAATGGAGTGAAAGTCATTGTAAATATCAATCTTAAAAGGAGCGATAATATTAAAATTCTCAGATTTAATAACATAGTGGTACTTAAGTAATAAACTCTCCCCCTAATTGACTAGTCTTTTGGATTCTCCTCCTTAACTTATAACCATGTCTTTGGCATTTCCTTTCCTAAGCTTATCATCAATCATGTGCAAGTCACATAGAACTACAAAATGAACATAAACAAAAGAAGACATTGGATTTGATTTGATGATGTTATGAACTTACATCCAATTGCCTCTGCACAACTTTGGGCCTCTTCTTGGGCCTTCTGGGAGGTTTGGTCCCAACCAAAGCCCAGTAATCTTGTTCAATCTCCTCCTTTGTTATTGAAACACAAAACTCCCTTCTTCCATTGATCACCATCTTCTGATTCTTTTCCACCCTCTCTACATTCTTCTTATTCTTCTTCTCCTTTGACACCACGGCTTCAATTACATTCACCGGAAAATTAAGATTCCTCTGTTCTTCACGGTTCGATGCCTTACACGCAGCTCTTCTGGTCCTCAAATTCCACGGCATGGGATTCACGGCGGCGGAGTCATCGGCGGTGACGCTTTCATCAAAGATGGAAACTTTGAGATTGTTAGCGGCAACCCGGAGATCGATCATGAGTTTCTCGCGAACGGCATTGATGTTGTTAAGGTTGTCGTCGATGTCGTTGGATAATAAAGGTTTACGCTTTTTCGAATTGTTAAATGGATTTTCGGTTTGGTTCTTCGAACGGTGATGCAGCGATGAAGGTTGATGAGTTGAGATATTGATGCAGTTGAGAACTCTTTGATTGCCCCATTTCAAACGTGGCATGGAGAAATTGTGAAGTGGGTTCGATCTTTTTGACAACATAGCCATGATGATGATGATGAGTTTATGTTATTCCTCGTACACTGGGAGACACTGAGCTCTGATGATTTTATTTGTTGTTTTTTTAATAAGGTGTGATTTTGTCTTGCTGAAAATAATATTGTTGTATATCTGTGTGTGAGGGACTTATTGGTGAATTTAAATTTGCAAGGGTATTGAAAAATATTGAGGAAAAGATTCTACTACTGTATCTTCTTATTCACTTTTTTTATGGAAGAAAGATTTATAAGAGAATATATCACGTTCTAAATAAAAAACACAGGGAGGATAAAAGACATAGTGATCGGTGTTCCCTTTCTGTCTAGAAAATGGTGGGCAACAAGGTGCAGAACAAAAGTGGTCTTACCGATCGGTTGGAGACTTTTGAGTTAGGTTATTTGATAGCTTAAGTTTTCTTCAAACAATTTGGTCCAGACTTTTCTTTTTGTAGCAGCAAGGCTTATATATATTTCTTCTAACAAATATCATTCTTGATAATTAAATTCTCAATCTTAAAAATCAAATAAGATTTTATATTACAAGACCAACGTCGCATTGAATTTGGTCCCAACTTATTTTCACTTTACCTAATTGGAACATCAGCAAACACCTTTGCATTATATATGATGACAGACAAAAATACTTGAACCACCACAAACAGATAAATAATTAGTTTCTTTAAATTTTTTAAAAGGAGGTAAATTTATCAAAATTAAAAATTGAGATTCTATATACTTATATAGTTAGATTGTTCTTATTATATTAGTATCAAAATTATTTGAAATTTTAAAATGTTTTATTTTCATTACATCAATTAGAATTTATGTCGTACTTCTTTTATTTGAAAAGTATTATCTTTCTGACTTTTTTGAAGCACAATCCACCAAATTCTGATATTTAATTTTTGAAGATATTATTCTTAAATGCTATCAATGTTAATCCACCCAGTCTCTTCAAGAACAGGGTATAACACAAGTATTAAAGAAACATCTTTCTACATGTCACATGTGCAATAATACATGAATAATTAACAATATGTGATTATTGCATTAGAAAACAGTATATTTATTTTAAAAACTTCAAAATAAAAAACAATCATCTTTTCCTTATAAAAGAATTCTCTAAATAACTTTAACTTCAGCTAAAATTAATTTTCAATAACATCATATTGTTTATATCCCAAGTTCAAAATGAATACAACAAGAATTTAAAGCAATTTCTCAAATAAATAGGAAATCAAAAATATACTTTTAATGGTTCAAACTTTCAAGTTTGTTACTCAATTGTTTGATCAATAATGTATATGGATATAATGTTGTTTTTTGTATTAAAGAGTGTAATTCATTGCTTTGTGTAATAGTTAGTTTAGTTAGTTGACAACTTACTACAAATAGAAAGTCATAACAAACTAAGTTGTTATGAACTACTATAAATAGAATGATGTAAATTTGATGTGTAGT
Organism: Lupinus angustifolius; assembly: GCF_001865875.1. NCBI lineage: Eukaryota > Viridiplantae > Streptophyta > Magnoliopsida > Fabales > Fabaceae > Lupinus > Lupinus angustifolius. The sequence goes on along the minus strand of NC_032014.1, from coordinate 10,303,737 downwards.
TAATATGAAACACTCTTCTTTCTAATTTTTTTTCTTCCCTTTCTAAGAACACGTTTTCATCTTCAATTAACTTCTTCTTCTTCTTTTCTGATTCACGCTTGGCTAGAAGCAAGTATAGAAACCAAACTGAATTGGTTTCTAAAAACTCCAACAGTGGTATCAAGAGCTATAGGATCGGGATTTGTGGTAGTGCTAAGATTGGGTGCAAGAGGCTTCAAGAAGTGAAGCTCACGGATCGAGAATCAAAGCTGCAAAACAGAAGGGAAAATCAGAGGTATAGAAGAATGGCAAATTCGAATGGTTTTGCAATGAATCTTCCAATCCTAGATGGGAAGAATTATGAACATTGGAGCATTCAAATGAAGGCCATCTTCGGATTTCAAGAGTGTCTTGATGTGGTGAAAGGTGGAATGCCAATTGTAGATGAAAATTCAGTGGAGTATAGGGAAGCAAACAAGAGAGATTGCAAGGCAATCTTCTTGATTCACCGATGTGTGGATAGGGCTAACTTTGAAAAGATTTCTGCAGCATCTAGTTCAAAGGAAGCATGGGAGATATTGGAGAAGAACTATTCTGGTCGAAAGAAGATCAAGAAGGTGATATTGCTGACACTCAAAAGACAATATGAGTTGATGCAAATGGATGAGCAAGAATCCATAGCTGAGTACCTCAACAGATTAAGGAGCCTGATAAACCAAATGAAGGGGTGTGGAGAAACACAAATTGAACAACATGTAGTGGAGAAGATCCTCAGAACTCTCCATCCAAGGTTTGATCATGTGGTGGCAGTAATAGAAGAAGCAAATGATCTTGACAATCTATCAGTTGATGAATTGCAAGGATCCTTGGAGGTGCATGAGCAGAGATTTATGGAGAGGCAGAATTATAGACAATCAGATCATGCCTTGAGTGCTCAGTTCAAGAAGAATGGTGGCCCTGGACAGACTGATAAATTCAGAAGAGACAAGGCAAGATGGCAAGGTGGTAGGAGAATTGAGACTGACTATGTCAAGCCTGGATCGAATTCACAACAGAAGAATCAGAGCAACAATTGTGAAGTCAGTAGAGCCAAGAAATGGAACAATCAGTTGTGTAGAATGAACAAGAAAGACAAAAGCAAGATTCAGTGCTTCAACTGTAGAAATTGGGGACATTATGCTTCAGAATGCAAAGAGAAAAGGGTCACTCAAACCAAAGAAGAAGAAGCAAGACTAGCAAAAGATGAGGAATCAGAAGAGGAGGGGTTACTGATGGCTAGGAGAATTGACTCTTTTCAAGAAGCAAATAAATCTAATGATGCCCTGCTAATGGTGACAAATCAGAGTTCAAGAAGTTGGTATCTTGATTCAGGTTGCTCCAACCACATGACAGGGAACAAGGATCGGTTTGTGACATTAGACAAATCAGTGGAAACCAGAATAAAGTTTGCTGATGATAGCATAATCAAAGCATAAGGAATTGGCAAAGTGATGATCAAGAAGAATGATGGCTCAACCTCATACATATCAAGTGTCATATATGTGCCAAGAATGAAGAGCAACCTTTTAAGTCTTGGACAATTGCTTGAGAAATGATACAAGATGAGGTTAGAAGAGAAGATGCTCAAAGTATTCAACAAGAAGGGAGTGTTAGTCTTGAAGGCCCCTCTAGCACAAAACAGGACCTTCAAGATTGGTATTCAGCTTGGAAATTAGAAATGCTTAGAGTCAGTTATGAGAAATGGATTTGGCATCAAAGATTTGGGCATCTCAACTTCAAGAGCCTTAAACACTTAAGTCATAATGAAGTTGTGCATGGGTTACCAAATCTCAAAGCTTCAAATGATGTGTGTGATGACTGCCTTGCAAGCAAGCAAACTAGAAATACATTCTGCTCACAAATTCCAACCAAGACCACTCAACCACTTGAAGTTGTATACACTGATGTGTGTGGTCCATTAGAAGAAAATTCTATTGGAGGAAACAAGTACTTTGTGACCTTCAAGGATGACTTCACAAGAAAACTATGGACTTATGCAATAGAGAAGAAATCTGATGTGTTTGGCAAATTCGGAAGTTTCAAAGCAGAAGCAGAAAAACAAAGTGGCAAGAACCTGAAGTTGATTAGAAGTGATGGTGGAGGGGAGTATGTTTCTCATGAGTTCAAAAATTTCTGTGAGAAAGAAGGCATAACTCATGAGATCACTGCATCATATACTCCTCAACACAATGGAGCAGTAGAAAGGGTAAATAGAACTGTGTTGAACATGGCAAGAAGCATGCTAAGAACCAAGGCACTTCCAAAGAAGTTTTGGGCAGAAGCAATATCAACAGCAACATATCTTCTAAACAGATGTCCTACAAAGAGGTTGGTGAACAAAACTCCTGAAGAAGCTTGGACTGGACACAAGCCTAATGTAAAACATCTCAAAGTGTTTGGATCCATATGCTTCAAACACATACCAGAAAACAGTAGAAGAAAGCTTGATGATAGAGGAGAAAGGCTGATTTTTGTAGGCTATCATTCTATAGGGGCCTACAAGGTATACAATCCAAACACCAACACAACCTCATACAACAGAGACTTAAAATTCATTGAAGGAGAAGCTTGGAATTGGAATGAAACAACTGAAACACCCAACAATTTAGTAAGAATGATGTTGGATAACACACAAACAGAATAAGAAACTCAGATAAGTAATGAGGATCAAGCTGTTTTGAATGAAAGACCACAGAGAACAAGACAATTGCCATCAAGACTCAGGGATTATGAACTTCTTGAGGACTCAGCAATCACTCAAGAAGGAGATTTTGTGCATATGGCCCTACTAGCTGAAATGGAGCCTATGTCTTTTGATCAAGCAATGAAATAGCAGTGCTGGATAGAAGCAATGAAGGAGGAGATCAACTCAATAGAAAAGAATGCTACATGAGAACTAACAGATTTGCCAAGAAACAAGAAAGCTATCTTAGTCAAATGGGTGTATAAGGTGAAGCTGAAACCTAATGGATCAATTTCTAAGCACAAGGCTAGACTTGTTGCTAAAGGGTTCCTACAGAAACAAGGCTTGAATTTTGAAGAAGTCTTTGCACCAGTGGCCAGACTAGAAACCATAAGACTTGTTATAGTAATAGCAAGCTCAAGAAATTTGTCAAATGGATGTGAAATCTATCTTCCTAAATGGTCCAATAGACAAGGAAGTCTACATAGTACAACCCCCTGGCTTTGTAATTCCAGATCAAGAACACAAAGTCTACAAATTGCACAAGGTTTTGTATGGATTGAAACAAGCACTCAGGGCTTGGAACAAAAGAATAGATGGGTTCTTACTGAAACTAGGATTCCAGAGATGCATTAATGAGCATGACATTTATACAAGAGAAGTCACTACAAAAGCCTCTACCATCACATGCCTTTATGTGGATGACTTGCCAATAACAGGCAACAACATTGAAGAGATTGAATGGTTTAAAGAAAAGCTGAAACATGAGTTTGAGATGACTGATTTGGGAAGCCTTTCATACTTCCTTGGGATTGAATTTCTTAGAACTGCAGCTGGTATCCTAATGCATCAAAGGAAGTATATTTCTGATATACTTGGTAGGTTCAAAATGCTAGAATGCAACTCAGCTTCAACTCCAATTGAAACTGGACACTCACTATGCAATTCTAGCACTGAGAACTCAGAAGATAATGCAGTAGACTCAACCTTCTTCAGGCAAATGATAGGATCTCTTCGATATGTGTGTAATACAAGACCTGATCTTGCCTATGCAGTGGGTCTAGTAAGCAGGTACATGGAAAATCCAAGACATACTCACCTAGTAGCAGTGAAAAGGATACTAAGGTATCTTAAAGGGAGTATGAATCTGGGCATTCTGTTCCCTGCATCAAGAGACACAGGACAGAGCAGTGGAAGGAGTATCATCCATGGCTACACTAATGCAGATTGGTGTGGTGATAAAGATGATAGGAAGAGCACAAGTGGTTACCTATTCAAGCTTGGTGAAGCATCAATAAGTTGGTGTTCAAAAAAGCAGAAAATAGTGGCCTTTTCTTCGTGCGAGGCAGAGTATGTTGCTGCCTGTTTTGGTGGTCAACAAGCAGTGTGGTTGAAGGCATTGCTCATTGAATTGGGAATGCAGAAGGATGATGAACCTATGTGGTTGTTTGTTGATAACAAATCAGCAATAAATCTAGCAAAGAATCCAGTGGCTCATGGTAGAAGCAAGCACATAGAGACCAAGTTTCACTTCTTGAGAGACCAAGTAGAGAAGAACACATTGAAGCTAGAATTCTGTCAATCCAAGGAACAATTGGCAGATTTGCTAACTAAGCCTTTAAAGAAGATAGACTTTGAGAGACAAAGAACACTCTTGGGTATAGTTAGTATAGAAAGCATGAATTAAGGAGGAGTGTTGATTTTTGTATTAAAGAGTGTAATTCATTGCTTTGTGTAATAGTTAGTTTAGTTAGTTGGCAACTTACTACAAATAGAAAGTCATAACAAACTAAGTTGTTATGAACTACTATAAATAGAATGATGTAAATTTGATGTGTAGTTAATATGAAACACTCTTCTTTCTAGTTTTTTCTTCTTCCCTTTCTAAGAACACGTTTTCATCTTCAATTAACTTCTTCTTCTTTTCTGATTCACGCTTGGCTAGAAGCAAGTATAGAAACCAAACTGAATTGGTTTCTAAAAACTCCAGCACATATTAGTCATAAATGATTTGGTATCACTTGAATTCTCGTCAAAACGTATTGTTGTTCCAATTGCAGAAAGACAAATACTCAATCACATTAATTCACATTCATTTGAATAACAATCCGTCCACGTAAAAGAACCAATATTTAAACAAATGAAATCAACCTCTACCGCCATAACAATTCTTTTGAGAAATCAAATTATTAATATGGCATATTGAAGAAACCAAGAGTCCTCAAGTTTGGAAAGAGTTTTTATTGTAAAATGTCGAATTAAAAAGTAATTTAGGTAATATAAAAACAAACTTATCAGATTCAGTTATGTCGTGATTTAGTCAACATAAAATATTTTTTATTTTTATTTTTCATGTTTAGAGTTATATTATATAACTCCATAAAATATTATAAAATCGGATGTTTGTCCAGTGCTTCACCTCAAAATATCATACAAGATGAGACGAGAAATACGTTTTTCAGATAGAGACATGACTTTATAAGTATTTTTATATTCTAATAATTTAAACTTTGTGACACAGAGGGAACATAGATTGTCTCAAAACTCAAACAATATCCTAAATCTTGGAACATTTTTGTTCGTACAAGGGAATGCAGACAACTGGATTTTGCAAGGTGCAAGCGTGCAACTAGATGTTGCAACGTGGAAGTGGCCGCTTCGCATGCGCTTTGATTTTTGGAAATTACCGACTCTAAGGCAAGGCAACGATTCCTCTAGTATCATTATATTATTATTTCCTTATCTGTTCAACACTCTCTTTATAATAATGCAACTTTATTTTCACAAGATATAGTAGACAAACTCAAGAGTAGTTATAAAGTACTGTGTGACGTAATGATTATGAAAGTTTCAAGTTTAAATTATTCAAGGGGACCAAAAGAATAAAAAGAATATATGGATTTTTTAATATTACCAATAGTAATGTCCTACTATATTACTCTGCTGCTTATAGAGGCTAGAGCAAGGGTTAGTTAAAAATGAATTGAATAATTGATTGTGGCATAAGGATCTTCTCATATCCTAATTTAACCCCCTGAATATATTCGTATTACAGAAAAATAAACGCACTGGATAGATAAATGATGATGGCCAATTTCAATCAATCATAAACTGAGTTTGAAGATGAAATTCCTAGGATACTTAAATATTTAATAGAATGCTGACTTGTAAGAAGAACACATAATCCTTCGAGATGTACTTTGGTGCGAGACAAGGGATGTTACTAGGAGCAATAGACAACAAATTGCTATTAACAATTTCTGCCAATAACTGATTTATATGGTTAAGTGCAAGGTAGTAGCTGTAGTAGTAAATCAAAAAGGAGGGCCTAACTCGTTTGCCCAGTGAAAATTATATTATTGCGTGGGACTCTCTAGGGACAGCATCGATAACTGATTTTACACCTTCCTTTAAATAGAAAGCCAAGATTATTTGTTCCCATGTGATTCCTTGCTGTCTATTGTCGCACCTTTGGGAAATTATACCAAAGGAAAAGAAGAATGGTAGCCACATTAGGTAGTTCCAAAGGTATGGATATTCTGCATCAAGAGCAATAGTTGATTGATTCTACCATCCATGGATTTGGTGATGCTTTTATGCTCCAACTATAGTTGTATTAACTGCAATATATATACCAGTAAAGCTGAATGACCAAACACAGCATAGGCTGGGGAACCAGATTTCATTCATTGCGTTTTCATTCTCTGCATGAAAAAATCTTGAACAAGAATACAAGAGAATCATTTTACTAGCCAGAGGGGTGTTCATTTGATTTCACATCCGATATTTGCTGATAGTATTTGTTGAAGCATCTATTACAATTCCATTCTCTAACTGTTCTCAGGACTTATGTTTAGTGGATCATTACGTATTAAAGATGAGATTCTCTCCCAGCTTTCAACTCATTATACTAAAGGGTTCCCCACATTCTTAGCATCAACTTCACCTCCCCTTTAGAAAAGTATCCTGGGTAGTGGGCACCCTTTAGGAATCACTACATCAGCTAAAGCTGATTACTAGTTCATGATTGAAAATGTCCCTCAAAAGCTAGGCTAGGTGGATGGAAATCCAACTTGCTATTCTTAGAAGTTAAAAGGTAAAGGATTCATGCATCAAATTCATTTCCTCAATTATACCAGCTTATTACTGCAAGGGATGAAACTGCTCACCTCAAAAACCTTCAATTGTGAGGGTGGGAAAAGGTCAAAACAAGGAGTAATAAATGAAGTTTTGGAATTAGAAAAATTAAACTATGACATGCAACTTGAGTATATGTCTAAGCATAGTTGGAGACTAGATCAGGATGAGGAGGATCTTTTAGGCTCGATGATTAAGGGTCAAATAAGGCTAACACATGTACCACAACAAAACTTACCAACCCTGATCATGAAAAGGATATGAGGTAAAAATAGTTAAAGCTGGTTCTAAGTGGATTAGAAAGGAATTAATAGTGTCTTGCAGCACATAAATATGTTTTCACATGACACTCAATTAGGAGAGAATCACCGCAGATTAAATAAACTTAAAAATAAGGAGAATCGAAGAGGGGCTGCAACCTGCAAAAATATCCATTGTATAAAGAAACATTCGGATGGTAGTTGATCTGTACATAATTACTATACAGTAGACTGATTAGGTGCTTCTATCCCAGGCTTAAAAAGCTAATTCATAAAGGATAAGGGGTCTGTACGGAAGTCACTAACTTGCATTAATAAACGATGAAACGATCTAGGCTCCTGATTGGGAGAAAATTTGGATTGGCTATACAAGTATTTACAAATTGTCTACCTCCCTGTTGCAAGAACACTAAGTGCAGCTGGAATTTGATGTCTCAGACTTGATCACTCGGGTATTGTACGAGCCGCAAAATCCACATTTGTGATATAACCAATGGAAGCATGAAATGCCCTTCCGGTCACAATCATGGCAGAGTATGTCCTGCATTGACATACAGAACTGACTTACAGACAAAGTACGAATTCTTTAATGGCCTAATATGCCAGGAATGTCCTCTTTCATAGAATCCACATTAGCTTTTGAAAGGAATAAAGCGAAGAGTGGAGTCATAGAAGTATTCACCTGATTGTGGTCCCTATACTCTTCAGGAAGCTCCTCTGCGGCCAATAAGGCATCAAGCATACCAAAGTAAACCTGCGCAGGTAGAGAAACAACTAGGTATGGTCACTATGGTGTCATGTGCCAGAAAAGTTCAATTAGCTGTGGCTTTTATTTAATAGTGATATCGATACCCCAATACCCTACAAAGAGTACAACTGATCCCCCAACCAAATGGTTAACAAAGAAACTCCTCCACTCAATCCTACTCTGGTTGAACAAAAGTCGACTTACTTAGTTATCTCTGGCTATTCATATGCAATACAATATCAGGTATTGAGATTCAACACCAGTATTCTACTAATACTACTAATCTTTTCCTTGAATCTTATTTTAATCAAGGGGAGACTACTTCCTCTTATACTCATTAATCATCTCAAATTCCTAAAGCTAAACCAAAAACAAGAGTTTAGCAAAATTATATGAAAATTTAAAAGCTAAAATAAAATGTAAATGCAAACATTTCTGGTTTTGCCTCAACTTGAAAACTCAGGTATTTTGTAGCAAGATAGGAATGCATTATTGAATTATGACCTTTAAGAGAGCTAACATATAAATGCAACTCGGGTATTTACATTTTAGCAAGATAGGAGTGCTAAAATGTAAATACTAACATCTTTTCCATGGAGAATATAGGCTTTACTGAATGGAAAACAGAAATTTAATGGAAGGAAATCTTCTTACCGCCATATCTCCCAATGACTTGCTGCAGATTGGACATGTGTAGTGACTACAAGTGTATGCCTAACACATTATATAACAACGTATAAGTTTGAATCCACAGCCATTGAGAAAACTAATATCTGATTTTATTTTTCTTGTTGAGAGGCAATTGAAACAAAAAAATGGGTGTGAAATAGACCTGAAAGCAAGCAGAATGCATATAATGGCCACAGGGTAGAGCTCTGACTGTAGCACTTGATGTGAATAAATCGTCACAGCAAATCGGGCAGTTCATTTCTAAACCTTTCTCGAGGCATTTGTGGGTTGCTGATTTTATCCCCAAGCAACAGTTGCATTTCATGCAATGAAAATAATCTATCCCAAGCCCTTGCCCAACACGACATAAATTGCAAAATGGACAGTGATATACATTCCTGGAAATAATGATGCAGGTTATAATCAGGAAAAAGGTTACGGCAACAATCAAGCCTTAATCACACTAGATGAGGTTGGCTACATGGATCGAACAATGTCATAATGTTCTATCATATGATATTTCTTGTGAAGTCATTCTCATAGCATTAAACAGACTAAACAATTTTAACTAAAGTTTTTTATTTTAAAAACATTGAGATGTTATTCATTTATTTTCAACATATATGAATTTGCCCCAGAGAGCATGGATAGCATTGCAATTTTCACTACCATTAATATTCACTCAATATATGTCTTTTCTTTGAAACGTCCATAAGTTGAAATGGTTTACAGAATAACTTTCTGCATTAAATATGGTGGATGTGCCTATACATTTGCCCATAAGTTGTCAATATCATTGCAAATGGCAATGAAATGTGAAGCTCAAAGTACTTGGCCCAATGGCATTGATCCCTATTCCCCCAAAAAAGGAAGGAAGCCAGTAGCAATTTTAATACCAAAAATCTGTGTTCTGAAGTAATAACTAAAAGGTACCTTTCATCATCAAAAAATTTGCATATATTGCAATAGTACTTTGCCATTGAAAGTCCATTACACGAGGGAGTCATGCATATAGGCCCTACTGGCTGTATATTCAGGCAGCGCATACACATCATATCCGATGTTGCTTTTCTGTAATAACCAAGCACATAATTAGATTTAGATATATATACTCATATAAAATCTAAGAAATCCCATAAAAAAAATTACCTATCCATAGAATGATCGCTCACGTTGTCATGACAAAATCTGCAAGTAAATAATTTCCCACAACATGCAGCTAGAAGCTTGCAATTTCTCTTATAGTGCTCACACCCAAATACATGTTTCCCTGGGTCCCGAAATGATGGTGAGTGTCCTTCTATTTTTTCACCCTTAGATGACTCTTCTGACAGGTTTCTAGGTAATTTCTGCTGGGCAGCTATCCAACGACTAAAATACACAAAGAGCTAATCAACATTTGGAGTTCATCTCAATTTTGTAAAAGGCTATCAAACAAATATGCAGTTAATCACGTTGAAGCTAACCAAAAACAAGGGACATGGTCACGGGAACCAACCTTGTCATTAGATTCTGCACAAGATATGCCTTTCTCCTTGGATCAAGAGTTGAGTCCCGATAAACCTTTCGGATCTCTGACTCAAGTTCGTTCTGATTCATCCGGAATATGTCTTTCCAACCGGGCTTGAACATCTGATCATTGGGATCCAAGCTTTCTTGATGTTCAGCACCTATAAAAGAACAATAACACAATATTTCTCTATCCTACAATTCCCACAAAAGAAAGAAAGAAACTTAAAGCATGTTAGAAACCTCTTTGAGTAGTGCCATGATCTGATGTTTCTGTCTGTGATGTAGGCACTGGACTCTCTTTCCAGCATTCACTAAGCCATTCATTGAACATTGTATTCTTAGCTGCCTGCTTCCATGTGTCCATCATTTTGTTCTGTTCATCTTGAGTAAGTGCAGAAGTTACCCATGGTAACATTGATTGGAGAACTTCAGCACCCGTTGTTCCAATTATCCGGCCTACTATCTTGTCTTGTTCTTCCACAGTGAAATGTCTACCGAACAGTGGCCAGAGTTCACTCTCTTCCCTGAAAATATGCTGGTCTAGGGACACTCTTATGGATTTGCACATCCCTTGAAGCTTAGTTGCAAGCTCATTATAATTTTTGATAATATCACTACCATTGGTATCAGAAGTTCCAAGACTACCTTCACCTAAACCCTCTGACATATGGGTATGCAAGGCTTCATGAAGGGCAGAAAGCTCAGAAAGAACACGGGAAATATCTTCAAACAATTGTTCTTCCTGCTTATGGTCCAGCATGTATGAATGACTCACATTGTGGAGTGCCTCTTTAGACTCCAATGCAGGGAATACTATATCATCTTCAGCATTACTATGAGCTCTATATAAACCCCACAAAAGGCGAAATCTTCCACTAAATTGCCTAAGGGTTGTATCATCACCATCACTAAGCTTTCCAGACTCAACATCTAGATACTCCAAGTCCTTGCGTATAGCTTTATGGAATTTAAATATGGTATCGATTGGTCTTTGTGCAGAGCCAGCATCAAATGAGATGCTCTCTGTTTCCCATGCAAAAAGACTGGAATTAAGAGATAGGGCAGAAGAGCTGAAAGACAAGGAGCGCAACGACTTAGCTGTAGAAAGAGAACTCAGCCCAAAATTGTTACTGCTTACTCCTAAACCTGGCACACAACAAGGGCGAGCACTACAGCATTGTTTCTGGATAGTTTCAGTCTCCGAAGTTTCAGGTAAATCTCCACTCTTGTCCAATTTTAATATATTTCTCTTCACGGATCTTTTGTTCCCATCTGATTCAGATGATTCTGAGCAATCTCTGCCAGGTGATGCAGCACAAGAACATGATGGTTGAACAATATTTTCTTCAATATCAGGAAGTCTTTGAGCAGGACAGCAACCTGATGCACTTGAAGACAAACACAGACCTTCATTACGAGCCTTGCAAGCCCAACCACAAAAGAGTGTGACTAGAGCAGAATCCGTAGCTGGAGCTGAAAGGATTGAGAAGTTGTCAGATACAAATTACACAATAAAAATTTCTCAGAGATACATTTCTTTTAGCACACGGGAAATTAAAAATAGACAGACAACCTGCTAATTGCATGTTCCTCAGAAACATCTTTGCCTCATCTTCAGTTAATGATCCTATCAACCATGGCAGGACACGCTCAATCAATTTGAGAGGCATCATGCATAAGCTTTGATACAGAAGTTCACGTTGCCTTCTAAAGCTAAAGTGCTTTCTTGCAAGTGGAAGAACCTAAAGATGAGAGGGATAGGAACAGTTAAAATAGATTAAAAGCTAGCTTACTAAGTGTTGTAAATTTCTCGTTGAAGTCCCTGAATAAACATTCCAAATGCATTGCAAAATAAACGACTTCCCATGCCATACTTCTCTTCCAATAAAAGCTAATAAGTCAAGAAAAGCTCAAACAATTAATTACACACATTTACCTACTTCTGAATATTTGACATTCAAATCCCACCAACCTATTAATTTACAGCATATTATTGTTGCATTAGATAAACACACTAAATCTTACACTAGCCACTCAGAAAGATTATCACATGAGCAATGATGGTTCACCTGAACTTCTTCACTATGGAAATGCCTCTGTATGGTTTCCATTATATGATCAGCAATTGAACATAACTTGGAATAAAATTCAACTTCTGAATTAGATGTTGCTCCTTCGCTTTGAATACCTTCAATCAAAGACCGAAAGTCATTAAATTGGCTTTCTTCTTCAGCATGCTCCTGAAAGAAAGAAAATTCTCCATCTATTGCTGGAAAAATAACCTTGTCCTCAGCAATACTGCATTCAAAGAAATAAATAATTGATTTTTCAGATAAGAAAGGTTGGTTGTTACTGTTAAAATAACATAATTTCTTTACTATTTCATGTTGCATGCTTATACGTTATAACATTGCATAAAGATTAAAGTACATGAATAATAAAAGAAATTGAAGTACAGAAGCATTCATTTTAAGAGACATAAGAGTAGGATGCTTTCAGAAGGCAGTTAGATATTGGTAAAGACCAAATTAAGGTAATACCTGTGAAATATGCAAACTTCAGCAATGAATTGCAATCTTTCATTAAAAGCTGATAGATTAGTAAAATCTCCAGAATGTTGTATCTTTCTGGTCTCCACTGCTATCTCACTTAACTCTTTTTTTATTGCATTGTGCCAGAGCAATATTTCATCTATAGGATGTGTTCCTGCAGTATCAGAAACATCTAGCCTAGATCCACAATATTTCCTTTTCCCTGTTGTGGTAGACTCACATGAACAGATTACTTTTTCAACCTGATGGGTTAACGAGTTAGAATTACTTCGAACTTGAGAATGGTCTACATGATTTTCAACCGAGTTGACACTACCTCTCCCTTCCATCCAGCTGAAAATAACCTTCAATAAGCAACAATGTGATATATTATCAGCACATATCAGATGTATATAATTGCATCATCAGCTGCAACCCACAAAGTAACATTAACAAATAAAAGGAAACAACAACGCTCTAAAACAACATTGAAATATCATACCTTTTGAAGAAGCTTTTCCTCTGGCACTATCTTGATTAAGCAATTTCGCAGATCCTGACTTTCATCAGGGGGGATAGATGTTGAAAGCCATGGAAGAAATTCTGCCATCATATTCACAGGAATGCTACAAAGAAACTGCCAAACTAAAGATGCCTGCTCCTCAACAGAGAACTTCTCAATAAGCAGAGGAAATACCTGATATCACCCAACAACCGAAGAAATCAGACATCCCCAAACAAATAACATTGTTTCATCCATTTAAACTTAAATCCCATGTCAAAATGCCACTGCAATGAATCTTTAAGAAAATCAGCTTTGTACACAGATATCTGTATTGTGCAAACTTAAGGAAGACTAGGCGTAAGACTTGACCATGTGTTACCCAGCTAAAATTTCAACCCATTAATAAAAAATAGCTCCAAAGTACATATTAACCCTTTAATTAATCACAGTAGATAACAACATAAAAAAGCTTTTCAATAGATATTAACCCCTTCATCAATCACAATAATTTTTATGTCACCAATTTAACTTGCAATGAAACCTATGTCAAACTCTATTTTAATGCTTTATTGAGTTCAATTTAAGCAGTAATCTTGACGCAATATACTCATCTATCAGACCGGAGAGTTATTGTATTGAAAAATGGAAGATTCTCATCTAGCAACCACTTACATCGTTTAGAAGTTAACAATAATAACGCATTTTCGAGAAGCAATGTTAGACTGAGTACTTAATCTTTGAAATACTTGATTTTGAAAGTAAACAACAAAATCGATAAGTAAATATAGCACAAATAACATATTTACTAATATCACATTACAACAATAACAAATTCTTTATCTCATTGGGTGGGGTCGGCTTTTACTATATCTTATTAATGGTTTAATAATATGAATGTGTTGATGTCAGTGGGGCCACAGTGTCCAGAGCCTCAAACTAAATGCAGCAACCATCAACCATTTCGCAAGCTACTTAATACAAGTATACAACAATCCAAACTCCAGGGGCCACAACCAAAAGCAATTCCAAACAAGGTAGTTAATTTTTCTTTGGCCGGGCATAGAAATAGTTGAATGTATTAAATAATTTTGAATACAAACCATATGGAAAAGGTTAAAAAAAAGTAGTGAGAAAATAAATAATTAACATGAGCATAAATGTCCTAGAAATTATTAAATATCTCATGAATCATGATAAGATCCATATGCTTGTGTTACATATAAAATCCAACGAACATGAGAAGAGAAAGGTTCATAGTTTTGACAGGCTGTGTCAACATGCAGAACAGAGCAGACCATCTATTTAAAGTAGACGTGGCTACATCAAGGGCTCAAACCCAAAATTCACTTGACCATTACGATCTTACTCTTTTTACAAGGATCATAATTAGGTCAATGATCCAGATCATAGGTACAATATTTTGTAAAAGGGTCATAGTGGGTTCGTAATTCGCTTGTGAATACGATGGTAAGGTTGCATACATCTACCCGCCCCAGATCCCACTAAGTGGAAGCCTGGTGCATTGGGCTTCCATTTATAAAATATTTCACGCCATAAACTTGCATGAAGAATGCCATAAACTTTTGCTTCAATGCATCCTTTCCATGTAACATGTTGAAATCACCTCTTGTATGTAATTCTTTTGTGGCAAGGGAAACCCAAGTTGACTCTTGCTGACAAGCAAAGAGTCATGAACTCAGTGCCAGGTGATGGACAGTGGCTCATCATTGTGCAACAAAGAAAATTCTCCTCTTGTATGTTTCTTCTTTTGCTCAATCTTATCACATGGTTTTCGCTACTTGTAGTTTGTGTTGCATGCAATTTGGGGCCCATGTGATAGAATAAACCTTTTCCATGCAAACTATTTCGCAAAAAATGGGATTTGGTTTGTAGTTGTATTAGGAAAATCTTTTTCTATCAATGACATTCCCTTTCTCATTTATTTTCTCTTTTCTGTTAAGTTACTCACTCGTAACAATCGTCTAGTCCCCAGGCAATTGCTCCACGCAATATCTGCCTTCATAACTTCCTTATCCAAATTCAAACTTCGAACCTCCACCTCACTCGCCTTGGGTGAAGCAAAATTGACTAACAGTGCAAAAAACCATATTAATTTGATTAGGCATTGGGTAATCGCGACCTAGGTATCCATAGAAATTGTCAAGGTTTCATCTCAAAACCAATTGTAAATAGGAGGAGTAATCCAACAGATATTTAAACCATGCATAAGAGAATGAGGCAGGCAATGTGGGACTTACTTCCCAACATGCCCCTTCCACGTGAGTCTACCGGACCAGACAAAGGGTTGTCTTTCACCCATGACTAAGGGGCATCTTTTGGCACATGATAACCGAAGATAAGTAACTATGATACCATGATAAGGTTACATCTCAAAATCAATTGGCAATGAGAGGAGTAGCCCAAAATGTATTTAAATCATCCTAAGAGAATGAGGCAGACAATGTGAGAGTTCCTTCCTAACAAAAACCTTCAATGCAACTCCTCATATTCCACCTTATACAAGTGATCTTTCAGTCAAACTTTCCATACCACCGGCTTCATTCGATAACTCATTCTCAACACAAACCCTAGTAAACTTTCTTTTTGAAATGTTCACAATATTCATATACACCCTCAGTGGAACCCCCACCACTAATGCAAGGCCCAATAAGTCGTTAACTCAGTCCCAACACTTTTTCATTTTGAAATGTTCACAATATTCATATACACTCATAGTGGACCCCCGCCACTAATGCAAGGCCCAATAAGAAACTTTCATCATAAAAATTAAGTTAAGACTTGGAAATCAATCCAAACTAAGGTAAGATCAATTTCTTCAGCTGGTGAAGCTAAATTTGGTGTAAATTTTTGAACCATGACACAATGATAGAATCCAGTAACATAGAAATCATCATATTAATGTGCTTTCCTATTTCTATTAATGGTGTGTTTGCCAACCTCCAAAAAACGGATAACTATGTAAAAAGGGCTGCTTAGTTCAAAATCAATGTAGTCAAATTTGGATTTCAAAGTAAACAGTTGTTATTTTAGTCAAAATTTCATATATATATATATATATATATATATATTTCTGTCTCCACTATTCTCTCTTTAACTTTACTTGAAATCAATGTATAGAAGATTCACTAAGATTTACCAAACAATAATTCCTAAGAATATCCCCATCTCTTAGTAGGAAGGACCAGAGATACCTAAATTGTGTATTTCTTGTATGATGAGGTCCTAATTTCAATTACAAACTCCATTGAATTGCTAACTCCTGTGTTATTGAACATACGTACAATATACTCTGTCCCACTCCTACATTACCTAGAAAAACTCTACAATTAGCCTCTCTCCATAAATCATGTTTATAATTTATTCTATCTCTTGACTCATCAACTATATCATCCACAAAAAAGTACGTATTGAAGCACTGGTTCTAGGAATGTCATATCACGGTTCTATACCTACACTCTTCCATCTTATTTCCTAATAACTCTCTTCTTTGGTAGATTAGAAATAAAAACGAGGGTTTACCCTTATAGTTCAATCAAAATATTAACAACTTTTAGTAAACACCTAACTATTCATTCATTAAATCCTCAACAACTGGTGCAATCTTATGATTCCAAACGTCGGATTTTCAAGATGCCTTCTTTCATTTTAGATAGTATCTCCAATATTCATAACGTTCGAGGTTGTAGTTTTTTCTTTCTGGGAGAAATAACTAGAGGGGAGAAAGCAAGAAGCATGCGATTCAAAAGTTCTTTGTGGCAGGTATTCATCACATAGACATACAAAAATATCTTTGGGGTACTTAATACAACAATTTACAATTTAGTTAAACTGATTGTTTCTAACATAAAATTTGAACCAACTTAATAGCTTGTTGCAGGTTTTGCTATTACTTACTGTTGTTGAATCACTATATGAAGTACATACAGTTGCATTGAAAGCATTAGTCAATACAATAACATTTCACCCATCAAGTAAGCAAAGCATAAATCAAATAGCATACAAAAAAACATAATTTCTCTTGTTATACCACAGGTCAATTTAGCACCCTACCAAGTTTCAATAGTAAATCATAGCAATTCTTTTTAGTGAGGCAAACTAAAAAATATTACCAAAAAAAGAAAGCCCATCTTACTATTGCCTTTGTATTTAACCAAATGTAAGAGGCTAAAAGGCTATTAAATAAAATTATACCTGCTCCTCTTCCTTCGCCATGTGTTGACTAACTGACGTCTGCAAAGCTCCCGTGCATGATGCTAACTCTCTCGGGAAACTATCACCAATATCGGTGGAAGAATTTAACAGCTCAAATAGATGATCAAAAAGATTGCTTTCACCCTTGTGTTCAAGAGAATATGTCTGTGCTACATTCTTCACACGTATATCTAGAGCTGGAAAAATCACCTGCAATGCATAACATATTTCTATTATAATGTTCTCACAGCAGAAAAAGAAGAGTGGTAAAGCCAAGTTAATAAAATAATGCTTCTGGGAAAGTATGAAGGATTACAGACAAAGGATATAGCCTTACTAAAAAATACAAAAGTAATGAGAAATGAAACATATCTGGATTTATATCCAATTCATCTCGCTAAAGGCAAGCTGTGAAAAGGTAATGAGAATAACCAAAAGTTATCTACTAGGACTGCAAAATCAGTGTGTTTTATCAAATCATCTCCAATATTTCAAATTTTGAACCTAAACTTAAGTAAGTTAAATAACACACTTTCTAGGAATAGTAACAGAAAATTATAGAAAAGAAACATAGCTGTAAACCGAATAAATTTTTTTATAAAAAAGATAGTCTAATCCTCCAACGGTTTCAAAAGTTAGAGCATATCATAATTTAACCTAAAATGATCCTTAAAGAGTTTCAATGGCCTAAAACACACAAACACAATAGTCTCATTTCAATGAAACTCAAGCAGCTATGAATCTTCAATTTCAATCACCAACAAAATTCAAGAACAACAACCAAGCCATAATCCCACTAGGTGAGGATCTAAGTTATAATGTTCATTGATAAAACATGATATTTAGATCTTTCATAATCATTTTGCCTATGGTTTTTCTTGGGATCCCTCTTCCTGTAGAGTACCAACGGAAATTCGATAACACAAAACACAAATTCTGAGCAAAATTCAACACCTCATCTTCCGCATTGGAGTGATGCCTATAAATCGAGCTGAGGAAATGGTACCGCTCACGGAGCGCATCAATGTCAGAGCGGTTACCGGTGGCAAAAGCCATAGCCAATCGGTGAAGCGCGTCGAGCTCATTCCGAACCGCTTTGTGGAAGAACAAGAAAATCAAAATCGGCGAATCTAATTGAGCGCACTTCTTCAAGTCGGCGCCGCCATTGAGCACGGAGGATGAAGAATCAACCTTATTGACGGCGTTCGATAGCACCGCCAGTCCTCCTCCTCCGTCCAAGTGTCCGGTGAACGGCGTCGCCATGCGGCTTCTCCTTCCTCGATTTTCTTACACTTTCTCTTTCTACGCACTTCGCTATCTTCTCTACGAAGAAGTGAGATTTGTGTTTCTTTCTCAGCACAGAGAAAAACGGTTATTAGAGAGAGAAAGAGAGTTTCTCTATCTAGATTTTTTATTTTAAATTTTTTATTTAAATTTTTTGTGTGAAGCGGAGATGAAGGAAGAAGGTGAATTTTGGATACACCGATAAGAGAGACTGGGAGGACCAAGGTTTATATAACTGGGGTCCATGCCACGTGGTTGTATTTGCCACGCTGGATGACGATGTAATCATTTCGTTATTGATATTCTTTTCTACTCTCTTTTATTACAAACAAGGATATGCGCATTATCTTTTACCTAAAGTTGAATGTCCTATAAAGTAAGAGATTTATTTTTTTATTTTGACTCAACTCACCTTATATCTTATTTTATCATTAGTTATCCTTTATACTACAACTATGTTGACTATGACTAATCTAAACTAAAGTTATGTGAGACCATACAAATCAAGCCCTTTCAATTGAGTGGCTGAGGTTTTATTTAATGTGTCTCTATTATCATTTATTCAAGATAATTTGTTTATTAATTTGAATAAGCTTCTTTTATTAATTAATATATGTGCTCGTCTGCTTTAACTCACTTGATACATTATGAATTATATATAATTTTTTAAATATTGTTTTTCTGATGATATTTTCAGTTTCAAACTTACTTTATTTTGTGGTCTTGCTAATTAATGCTCTTACGACATTTCTTTTTGCATTTCCCATATACTCCTTATCTCCAAATAATAAAGGGGCATTTCATTGAAAATCTAAGTTTAGTACTTTTCAATATATTACATTCAGCATTATCCAATATAAAACTAGTATTTTTAATACCTTAATAAGAATCGTAAACAATAAAAAGAGACAAATTAACATTCTCATTTTCAATTTTGGTTTTTGATTTTCTTTTGTTTGAAATAAGATGTAAAAAGGAGTGATGTTAATGTTTAAGTTTTATCTCAAGATAAATTGACAATGAAGGAAGTAATTTAATATGCATTTATAATAAATTATAAATGTGAGCATGTATCATGATACTCGCCCCGTGAGTTACTGTTATTTATAAATAATTTTGTAATTAAATAATATATATACATATATTATATTTTTGTATTATTTTAATTATATATTATATATTTTATAATCAATTTTAGTGAATGAAATAAATGAAAATTTTAACATGTACACAAATTTTACTACAATGTAATAATTATTTTTTATTATGTTATTCTAAAATATATAAACATATACATAAACTTAAAAGCTTGTTGGGTACCCTGATCATACCTACTACACATACAGATACAATAGTAAGGTATAGACACAAGAAAACATTCCTCACATCCAATTGACTCATTATCATCTACGTAGAGCTTACTTCTTAACATGTCTCTTCCATATATATTTGTTGAATCACACAAATTATTACATTTGACCAATGTTTAAAGAATATATTTTGGTCTATTAGAATCAGAGAAAAAATTATTTGACAATCATACAAGTAATTCAACATATATTTAAATGAGGATTAGGAGAAGAGCAAAATACTCATTTATATATCTGTTCAATAATTCAAGTAGTAACATGACCTTTCGCCTGGCAAAATAATAGGTTTTAATCTCATAGCTAATAGTTGTTTTTGAATAAATAAAAATTAAACCATTCTTTAAATAAAAAAGGAAACAAGATGAAATAATATATTTTTTAGTTTAAAAAATGATTTGGATTCTTGTAATGTGAAGAAGAGGACAATAATGACATCCTTGTGATTTTGTGGGGGCTAAAATAAATGCACTCGCTACTAATGTACTATATTATCTTGATTATAAAAACATTATATTTTTTTGTTTAAGATATAAGCAAATTTAATTATTTCCAATTTTCCAAACATTTTTAATTGAAACATTTTCTCATATATCATATGTTTTGGATAATAATTATAATTATTTTTATAATTTTTTAAATTAAAATAACTAATTATCGTTTAACTAAATGTCACAATATGTGTCAATTTTGTTTATAAAACATAAGAGGAAATATATCAATACTTTAATGTCAATTTTAAGCAAAGATACACCATCAGGACAACTATTTGTATCAATGATCGCTCTATTTAGAATTGTGGGTGGAGATTTCTCTGATTGGGATGAGAACGAAAGAAAACCTTCTAGAAAATAATTCAGGATAAGGATGGAGTCAGGTCTAACTCAAATTAGTCTCTTTAACGTATTATATTCTAAAATTGTCTTATTGAATATTTATGATTTTTTTAGACTTAGTTTCCACCTATTTAAAAGTATGAATTGACCTCTAGCCTAAGAGGAAATCTAATATAATATAAGATATTTAAATAGAGTAGTGAGTTTTTAAATAAGCTAATAAGTTTGTCCTGAATTTAATATGTTTATTAAAAATGTATAATTTATCTTGTCATATGTCATGTACCAAATCCTTGATAGATAAAGTAATATATTTACACTTTTGGTCATACCCAGAATTCGTAGGGTTCGTGTTCCTAAAAATAATATATAAAAACTTTATATTTATACATACATCTAAACTACATAGGTAAGTTTATTTTTAAGATTCTAATATATGTGTATTGTTATTGTAAAATTTATTGCATGATGATAATCGTTCATTACCTATGTATATTACGTTTATTTAATAGACACATTGATAATAGTATATAAATTCTCGATGATATTATAATAATATAAAACTCTTATATTACTTTTTACAATTTATTTTATCTATTTTTAAATTTTATATTGACAAAATCAAATGAAATAAAATCAATTGTTTTGTTTTCATCTTGATAAAGTTGAGCTTATTGAAGAACGTTTGAGCTTCATAAAAAAATCATTTATTTTTACAATATTATTTATATTTTTTAGTTTTAAACTATATTTATTTTTCTTTTTTAAAACATGTGGGCCCTGGCGAGATGGAGATGAATTTCTCCCTGCTCGAAAATAAGACAAGATGATGAGTAAAATTTGATGTAAGGATGGAAGTGAGAGATTATTCCTTACTCATTCGTCGATCTATTGTCGTTCATTTGTATGGATAATGAATTAGTCCATTTGAAATATGTCGTCTACACATTATATTCTTCTATATATTGTCCTTCCTTTTTAGAGTCATTTTGTAAGAAATAAAAAATATATCCGTGACAATTGTATAAATTAGTGACCATACATTAGTAGGGGTCAAGCTAATGCTGATCACGTAACCTTTTAGAGAAAAAATATACAAGAAAATGATTTGTATGGTCTTTGTTAATTTGTTTATCGATAGGTTTGAAAGATTGGAATTTGGTCGTATAAAAAATGGATTTTGATGAGATGAATGGTGTTAATTACAAAATAGAAGGGTTAAGATATGTCAAAATCTGTTTGCGTCATTGTCGAAAACATGAAGTTGGAAGACAGAAGACAACGAATATACCAGAGAGAGTACCATTACGTAACTTGGCCATACAATCCATCATTTAAATATAAAAATTTAAAATTAATCACTTTTTCATGAAAGGCTTACGTAAGATGTTGACAAGGGAGATAGGAGAACAGAAAAAGAAAGAAAAAAGGAAATTGATATGAATTTATATTCAAATAGATATAGATCGCCATTACTTACCATTTATTTAATTTTTTTTTGTAAAAGTTAATGATTATTAAATATAAATGGTTAATGATATAGTGAAGTATATACATTTTTTTATCTCATTTAAGTTAAGGGTGCAACCTACACATAAATTCATAACATTAAAAATATAAAGTTTAATATATATTTAATGTTAGTGTAAAAAAAAATTAGATAATCATCCACTAAAGCCAGGTCATCAATTCACACATCTTTGTAATTTGCTTATATAAAAATGAATTAATCTCTTTCAAGTATCCTCTAAAAAAACTCATGAACTAATGGTCAAAATTGATCTACATACATTAAATTAGCTGAACCCATTTTCATGATAATTCTATCATTTTTTGTACCACTAGAACATTTCTTATTCTCTTAGATAATGAATTAATACATTTTGAAATTTGTAACTTATTTTCAATAAGTGTTGCTTATAAGAATTAAACTATTGATATTTTAGTCATCTTAGAGATCTATTGAAATAATTGAAATTGATGAAATGTAAGTTAGAGTAGTTTAGAAATCAAGTTAATGGAATTATTTTATAATTTTTTTTATTAATCCCGTTTGATTTGAATTTTGAGATGATCTTCTTGACATTCATTGTGGAATTTAATTTGACCACATGTGTCATTACATTTTATAATTGAAATATAATATATATATATATATATATATATATATATATGTGTATATGTATATTTTGTGTTTTTGTTCAATTAAACTATGTGCAACTTTAGTTGATTTGGTATAATACTAAGACTTTTAAATAAAACCTAATCACCACACCCAGCATTTGGCTCTACTTTTTTTAAAGTGGAAAATATTACTTTAGGCAATATTAACTACCAAAATAACTAAGAAAAAAATGAAAAGAAATAGTTGCCATAAACATATATTAATGTCCCCTATTTCTTTATAGGTGGGAAGTCACAATCAAGGTGTGTAGCTAGATTTAGATTTGAGATGAAAGGTGGAAAATGAAATGTGAAAAACTGTGTGCATAAATACTTTACTTTATAATTAATAATATGATGAGAAAGGCACAAGGGGGCACGAGAGAAGAGTGTGGTTTGGGTTAGTTGGCAATTGAAATAGGCATGCTACTCTAAACTTATCCATGTCTTCCTTTGATAACACATTCCTCTTAGAGTTACTTTTATTTATTTTTTGTTTTGGAAGTTACATGATTTCAACATTTAAATTAGTAGTCATATTATATATTTATTCACGTCAGTGTTATAAAATTCGACTCGAACCGGTTGGTCCGACCAGTTCAATCGTGAATTAAAATTCGGCTCGAACTGGTCGGTCCGACCAGTTCAATCGTGAATCGGACATGTAACTGGTTTGAGCATCTCATCTAACCGGGTTTGCATCAAATCAGGATGACTCACTTAGTTTAAGCATAAAATTAGTGACTCAGGTGGTCAGACCGGCCGAGTCAACTAAAAAATATCTTTTTAAAAAAAACTACCAAATCGTTGTCGTTTTTCAGTGAAAACAAGTACTTTTAACTTATTTGTAGTTATGTTTGTCATTTGTTAGTTTACATTATAACAAAATCTTTGTTGTTTAATTAAATTTTAAACTTATTGTACGTTTTTGTTGTAGTTAAAATATAGTTCATATGTTATTTGATGATGATATCAACTTACTTGTGTCATTTTATATTAGTAAAATCTTCTTTTTTGTTGTTTGATTAGGCATGATAATGTTTTTAAATTTTGAGTATACGATTATTAAATATTGTTATATAATATTATGAATTTTTTAAAAAATTTAATGCAAACCGAGTTAACTGATCCAGTCAATGACTCACTGGTCGAACCAATGATTCATTAATCCAATACCCTGAATTATTGACTGGTTCACGTTTAATAATACTAATTCACGTCTCTATATAGATATCAATTTCAAACTTAAATATATTATGTAAGGAGAAGAATATGCTAGTAACATATCCCGTTTAACACATCACGTTTTAATTATTTTATCATGGAGTAAATTTAGATGTGACATCCCAAATAGAAAATGAAATCGTGATTTTTAGATCTAGCATTTTGTATCATTTGCAAGAGACGGTGGAATATTTGCTTCCCAATAAAAAGTTATACATACTAAATTCGATTTCATATCGTTTACTTAAGATAAGTATATATGCACTACCACCTGAACTCATAAGTTGTTGATATAACTCATATGATTCCATGATTTTATATAAAATTCAATCAAATAAAAATTCGTTAAAAAAATATATATATCTATAATATTTTCTATATCCATATTGCAAAAAGTTGTTCTAAAGTTATTTTAGTGAGTTAATATCACTTTTAAAAGATTTATAAGGGATTTGGAACAGTTAATAATAAACTTGTTTGGTGAAAAAGAATTCTTGAGAAAACAATGGTTATTTCAAGTAATATATATTTGATTTTTGTTAAGCAAATTAAAGTTTTACATTTGAGAATTGTAGATAACAATTTGCTTGTTGGGATAACTATACATATGCTCTAGAATAAAATAATATTGACTTATGAGAGTGACTTCTGAAAATATATTTATAAAAATAATATGTGATATTTCCTAGAAGTTTCCTCAAGCTTGTTCCACTAGACTCATTTTAGTATTTTTTTTAAAAGAGACTCGGTATAGGAGGTTTTTATATAGTGAGGTTTTTATCAACAATGCAGGTGAATAATATGATATTTATACGGATAGGGGTATTTGTGGATACCCAATGAATTTTTAATTTTAATTATATATTTATATAATTTGTAATAATCAATATATAAAGATGATTGTTACATGAATAATATGATATTTATATAATAAATTTATGGTTATGGTCAAAATTGTGTAATTTATAATGAAATAATAATAAATTATATGATATATAATCTTAAAATAACAATAAATATATATATAAATTTAATTAAAAACTAAATATATAAATTTGCAAGTATTCGCGGGACGGATATCACAAAACTCGCTTCCGCCCATAAGCTATTATTGCGAGTACTCATTGCGGGTACCCACGGGTCGGAGTTTTTTGTCATTCCTAATTCTCAATGTGTTAAAGTTGTTATGACTATGTAAGGGAGTTAATTGATTAATTGTGTAAGAGTTAATTGATTAACTGTGTAGCATAGTTATAAAAATCGTACCGGCCGGTTCAACCGGAAAACCGGTGAACCAGGCCCCTAACCGGTACAGTACAAGTGTTGAACCGGCCAAGTATCAAAACCGGTCAAAAACCGGTCAAAAATGGTCAAAACTCGGTCAAAATTGGTGAACCGGCCGGTATTTTACTAAACCGGTCGGTTTATACACATATTTTTTTTTAAAAAAAAAACTTAACAACTTAAAAATCCATTACAAGGTGACCCATCTTTCCACTTCAACCATCTTCAAGGCACATACTTCCAAGACATACTTAGATTACACCTTTTGGTTCTCTAACATTCGTATGTAATCTCAGTGACATTTGTGTAATCTTGGAGTACTGTCTTAAGATAGAATTTGGTAGAAAAGTATAATATTCATATGAGACAACTTTGACTCCTTCGTGTTAAATGTTAAAACTCTAAATTTATTTGTTTTGTATAGTGAGTTGTGAACTTATGTCATTTATTTATATTTTGCGGTTGTTAAGTGATACTTTTGGATTGATATATGTGTAGGAAGGACCAGAGATACCTAAATTGTGTATTTCTTGTATGATGAGGTCCTAATTTCAATTACAAACTCCATTGAATTGCTAACTCCTGTGTTATTGAACATACGTACAATATACTCTGTCCCACTCCTACATTACCTAGAAAAACTCTACAATTAGCCTCTCTCCATAAATCATGTTTATAATTTATTCTATCTCTTGACTCATCAACTATATCATCCACAAAAAAGTACGTATTGAAGCACTGGTTCTAGGAATGTCATATCACGGTTCTATACCTACACTCTTCCATCTTATTTCCTAATAACTCTCTTCTTTGGTAGATTAGAAATAAAAACGAGGGTTTACCCTTATAGTTCAATCAAAATATTAACAACTTTTAGTAAACACCTAACTATTCATTCATTAAATCCTCAACAACTGGTGCAATCTTATGATTCCAAACGTCGGATTTTCAAGATGCCTTCTTTCATTTTAGATAGTATCTCCAATATTCATAACGTTCGAGGTTGTAGTTTTTTCTTTCTGGGAGAAATAACTAGAGGGGAGAAAGCAAGAAGCATGCGATTCAAAAGTTCTTTGTGGCAGGTATTCATCACATAGACATACAAAAATATCTTTGGGGTACTTAATACAACAATTTACAATTTAGTTAAACTGATTGTTTCTAACATAAAATTTGAACCAACTTAATAGCTTGTTGCAGGTTTTGCTATTACTTACTGTTGTTGAATCACTATATGAAGTACATACAGTTGCATTGAAAGCATTAGTCAATACAATAACATTTCACCCATCAAGTAAGCAAAGCATAAATCAAATAGCATACAAAAAAACATAATTTCTCTTGTTATACCACAGGTCAATTTAGCACCCTACCAAGTTTCAATAGTAAATCATAGCAATTCTTTTTAGTGAGGCAAACTAAAAAATATTACCAAAAAAAGAAAGCCCATCTTACTATTGCCTTTGTATTTAACCAAATGTAAGAGGCTAAAAGGCTATTAAATAAAATTATACCTGCTCCTCTTCCTTCGCCATGTGTTGACTAACTGACGTCTGCAAAGCTCCCGTGCATGATGCTAACTCTCTCGGGAAACTATCACCAATATCGGTGGAAGAATTTAACAGCTCAAATAGATGATCAAAAAGATTGCTTTCACCCTTGTGTTCAAGAGAATATGTCTGTGCTACATTCTTCACACGTATATCTAGAGCTGGAAAAATCACCTGCAATGCATAACATATTTCTATTATAATGTTCTCACAGCAGAAAAAGAAGAGTGGTAAAGCCAAGTTAATAAAATAATGCTTCTGGGAAAGTATGAAGGATTACAGACAAAGGATATAGCCTTACTAAAAAATACAAAAGTAATGAGAAATGAAACATATCTGGATTTATATCCAATTCATCTCGCTAAAGGCAAGCTGTGAAAAGGTAATGAGAATAACCAAAAGTTATCTACTAGGACTGCAAAATCAGTGTGTTTTATCAAATCATCTCCAATATTTCAAATTTTGAACCTAAACTTAAGTAAGTTAAATAACACACTTTCTAGGAATAGTAACAGAAAATTATAGAAAAGAAACATAGCTGTAAACCGAATAAATTTTTTTATAAAAAAGATAGTCTAATCCTCCAACGGTTTCAAAAGTTAGAGCATATCATAATTTAACCTAAAATGATCCTTAAAGAGTTTCAATGGCCTAAAACACACAAACACAATAGTCTCATTTCAATGAAACTCAAGCAGCTATGAATCTTCAATTTCAATCACCAACAAAATTCAAGAACAACAACCAAGCCATAATCCCACTAGGTGAGGATCTAAGTTATAATGTTCATTGATAAAACATGATATTTAGATCTTTCATAATCATTTTGCCTATGGTTTTTCTTGGGATCCCTCTTCCTGTAGAGTACCAACGGAAATTCGATAACACAAAACACAAATTCTGAGCAAAATTCAACACCTCATCTTCCGCATTGGAGTGATGCCTATAAATCGAGCTGAGGAAATGGTACCGCTCACGGAGCGCATCAATGTCAGAGCGGTTACCGGTGGCAAAAGCCATAGCCAATCGGTGAAGCGCGTCGAGCTCATTCCGAACCGCTTTGTGGAAGAACAAGAAAATCAAAATCGGCGAATCTAATTGAGCGCACTTCTTCAAGTCGGCGCCGCCATTGAGCACGGAGGATGAAGAATCAACCTTATTGACGGCGTTCGATAGCACCGCCAGTCCTCCTCCTCCGTCCAAGTGTCCGGTGAACGGCGTCGCCATGCGGCTTCTCCTTCCTCGATTTTCTTACACTTTCTCTTTCTACGCACTTCGCTATCTTCTCTACGAAGAAGTGAGATTTGTGTTTCTTTCTCAGCACAGAGAAAAACGGTTATTAGAGAGAGAAAGAGAGTTTCTCTATCTAGATTTTTTATTTTAAATTTTTTATTTAAATTTTTTGTGTGAAGCGGAGATGAAGGAAGAAGGTGAATTTTGGATACACCGATAAGAGAGACTGGGAGGACCAAGGTTTATATAACTGGGGTCCATGCCACGTGGTTGTATTTGCCACGCTGGATGACGATGTAATCATTTCGTTATTGATATTCTTTTCTACTCTCTTTTATTACAAACAAGGATATGCGCATTATCTTTTACCTAAAGTTGAATGTCCTATAAAGTAAGAGATTTATTTTTTTATTTTGACTCAACTCACCTTATATCTTATTTTATCATTAGTTATCCTTTATACTACAACTATGTTGACTATGACTAATCTAAACTAAAGTTATGTGAGACCATACAAATCAAGCCCTTTCAATTGAGTGGCTGAGGTTTTATTTAATGTGTCTCTATTATCATTTATTCAAGATAATTTGTTTATTAATTTGAATAAGCTTCTTTTATTAATTAATATATGTGCTCGTCTGCTTTAACTCACTTGATACATTATGAATTATATATAATTTTTTAAATATTGTTTTTCTGATGATATTTTCAGTTTCAAACTTACTTTATTTTGTGGTCTTGCTAATTAATGCTCTTACGACATTTCTTTTTGCATTTCCCATATACTCCTTATCTCCAAATAATAAAGGGGCATTTCATTGAAAATCTAAGTTTAGTACTTTTCAATATATTACATTCAGCATTATCCAATATAAAACTAGTATTTTTAATACCTTAATAAGAATCGTAAACAATAAAAAGAGACAAATTAACATTCTCATTTTCAATTTTGGTTTTTGATTTTCTTTTGTTTGAAATAAGATGTAAAAAGGAGTGATGTTAATGTTTAAGTTTTATCTCAAGATAAATTGACAATGAAGGAAGTAATTTAATATGCATTTATAATAAATTATAAATGTGAGCATGTATCATGATACTCGCCCCGTGAGTTACTGTTATTTATAAATAATTTTGTAATTAAATAATATATATACATATATTATATTTTTGTATTATTTTAATTATATATTATATATTTTATAATCAATTTTAGTGAATGAAATAAATGAAAATTTTAACATGTACACAAATTTTACTACAATGTAATAATTATTTTTTATTATGTTATTCTAAAATATATAAACATATACATAAACTTAAAAGCTTGTTGGGTACCCTGATCATACCTACTACACATACAGATACAATAGTAAGGTATAGACACAAGAAAACATTCCTCACATCCAATTGACTCATTATCATCTACGTAGAGCTTACTTCTTAACATGTCTCTTCCATATATATTTGTTGAATCACACAAATTATTACATTTGACCAATGTTTAAAGAATATATTTTGGTCTATTAGAATCAGAGAAAAAATTATTTGACAATCATACAAGTAATTCAACATATATTTAAATGAGGATTAGGAGAAGAGCAAAATACTCATTTATATATCTGTTCAATAATTCAAGTAGTAACATGACCTTTCGCCTGGCAAAATAATAGGTTTTAATCTCATAGCTAATAGTTGTTTTTGAATAAATAAAAATTAAACCATTCTTTAAATAAAAAAGGAAACAAGATGAAATAATATATTTTTTAGTTTAAAAAATGATTTGGATTCTTGTAATGTGAAGAAGAGGACAATAATGACATCCTTGTGATTTTGTGGGGGCTAAAATAAATGCACTCGCTACTAATGTACTATATTATCTTGATTATAAAAACATTATATTTTTTTGTTTAAGATATAAGCAAATTTAATTATTTCCAATTTTCCAAACATTTTTAATTGAAACATTTTCTCATATATCATATGTTTTGGATAATAATTATAATTATTTTTATAATTTTTTAAATTAAAATAACTAATTATCGTTTAACTAAATGTCACAATATGTGTCAATTTTGTTTATAAAACATAAGAGGAAATATATCAATACTTTAATGTCAATTTTAAGCAAAGATACACCATCAGGACAACTATTTGTATCAATGATCGCTCTATTTAGAATTGTGGGTGGAGATTTCTCTGATTGGGATGAGAACGAAAGAAAACCTTCTAGAAAATAATTCAGGATAAGGATGGAGTCAGGTCTAACTCAAATTAGTCTCTTTAACGTATTATATTCTAAAATTGTCTTATTGAATATTTATGATTTTTTTAGACTTAGTTTCCACCTATTTAAAAGTATGAATTGACCTCTAGCCTAAGAGGAAATCTAATATAATATAAGATATTTAAATAGAGTAGTGAGTTTTTAAATAAGCTAATAAGTTTGTCCTGAATTTAATATGTTTATTAAAAATGTATAATTTATCTTGTCATATGTCATGTACCAAATCCTTGATAGATAAAGTAATATATTTACACTTTTGGTCATACCCAGAATTCGTAGGGTTCGTGTTCCTAAAAATAATATATAAAAACTTTATATTTATACATACATCTAAACTACATAGGTAAGTTTATTTTTAAGATTCTAATATATGTGTATTGTTATTGTAAAATTTATTGCATGATGATAATCGTTCATTACCTATGTATATTACGTTTATTTAATAGACACATTGATAATAGTATATAAATTCTCGATGATATTATAATAATATAAAACTCTTATATTACTTTTTACAATTTATTTTATCTATTTTTAAATTTTATATTGACAAAATCAAATGAAATAAAATCAATTGTTTTGTTTTCATCTTGATAAAGTTGAGCTTATTGAAGAACGTTTGAGCTTCATAAAAAAATCATTTATTTTTACAATATTATTTATATTTTTTAGTTTTAAACTATATTTATTTTTCTTTTTTAAAACATGTGGGCCCTGGCGAGATGGAGATGAATTTCTCCCTGCTCGAAAATAAGACAAGATGATGAGTAAAATTTGATGTAAGGATGGAAGTGAGAGATTATTCCTTACTCATTCGTCGATCTATTGTCGTTCATTTGTATGGATAATGAATTAGTCCATTTGAAATATGTCGTCTACACATTATATTCTTCTATATATTGTCCTTCCTTTTTAGAGTCATTTTGTAAGAAATAAAAAATATATCCGTGACAATTGTATAAATTAGTGACCATACATTAGTAGGGGTCAAGCTAATGCTGATCACGTAACCTTTTAGAGAAAAAATATACAAGAAAATGATTTGTATGGTCTTTGTTAATTTGTTTATCGATAGGTTTGAAAGATTGGAATTTGGTCGTATAAAAAATGGATTTTGATGAGATGAATGGTGTTAATTACAAAATAGAAGGGTTAAGATATGTCAAAATCTGTTTGCGTCATTGTCGAAAACATGAAGTTGGAAGACAGAAGACAACGAATATACCAGAGAGAGTACCATTACGTAACTTGGCCATACAATCCATCATTTAAATATAAAAATTTAAAATTAATCACTTTTTCATGAAAGGCTTACGTAAGATGTTGACAAGGGAGATAGGAGAACAGAAAAAGAAAGAAAAAAGGAAATTGATATGAATTTATATTCAAATAGATATAGATCGCCATTACTTACCATTTATTTAATTTTTTTTTGTAAAAGTTAATGATTATTAAATATAAATGGTTAATGATATAGTGAAGTATATACATTTTTTTATCTCATTTAAGTTAAGGGTGCAACCTACACATAAATTCATAACATTAAAAATATAAAGTTTAATATATATTTAATGTTAGTGTAAAAAAAAATTAGATAATCATCCACTAAAGCCAGGTCATCAATTCACACATCTTTGTAATTTGCTTATATAAAAATGAATTAATCTCTTTCAAGTATCCTCTAAAAAAACTCATGAACTAATGGTCAAAATTGATCTACATACATTAAATTAGCTGAACCCATTTTCATGATAATTCTATCATTTTTTGTACCACTAGAACATTTCTTATTCTCTTAGATAATGAATTAATACATTTTGAAATTTGTAACTTATTTTCAATAAGTGTTGCTTATAAGAATTAAACTATTGATATTTTAGTCATCTTAGAGATCTATTGAAATAATTGAAATTGATGAAATGTAAGTTAGAGTAGTTTAGAAATCAAGTTAATGGAATTATTTTATAATTTTTTTTATTAATCCCGTTTGATTTGAATTTTGAGATGATCTTCTTGACATTCATTGTGGAATTTAATTTGACCACATGTGTCATTACATTTTATAATTGAAATATAATATATATATATATATATATATATATATATATATATATATATATATATATATATATATATATATATATATATATATATATATATATATATATATATATATATATATATATATATATATATATATATATATATATATATATATATATATATGTGTATATGTATATTTTGTGTTTTTGTTCAATTAAACTATGTGCAACTTTAGTTGATTTGGTATAATACTAAGACTTTTAAATAAAACCTAATCACCACACCCAGCATTTGGCTCTACTTTTTTTAAAGTGGAAAATATTACTTTAGGCAATATTAACTACCAAAATAACTAAGAAAAAAATGAAAAGAAATAGTTGCCATAAACATATATTAATGTCCCCTATTTCTTTATAGGTGGGAAGTCACAATCAAGGTGTGTAGCTAGATTTAGATTTGAGATGAAAGGTGGAAAATGAAATGTGAAAAACTGTGTGCATAAATACTTTACTTTATAATTAATAATATGATGAGAAAGGCACAAGGGGGCACGAGAGAAGAGTGTGGTTTGGGTTAGTTGGCAATTGAAATAGGCATGCTACTCTAAACTTATCCATGTCTTCCTTTGATAACACATTCCTCTTAGAGTTACTTTTATTTATTTTTTGTTTTGGAAGTTACATGATTTCAACATTTAAATTAGTAGTCATATTATATATTTATTCACGTCAGTGTTATAAAATTCGACTCGAACCGGTTGGTCCGACCAGTTCAATCGTGAATTAAAATTCGGCTCGAACTGGTCGGTCCGACCAGTTCAATCGTGAATCGGACATGTAACTGGTTTGAGCATCTCATCTAACCGGGTTTGCATCAAATCAGGATGACTCACTTAGTTTAAGCATAAAATTAGTGACTCAGGTGGTCAGACCGGCCGAGTCAACTAAAAAATATCTTTTTAAAAAAAACTACCAAATCGTTGTCGTTTTTCAGTGAAAACAAGTACTTTTAACTTATTTGTAGTTATGTTTGTCATTTGTTAGTTTACATTATAACAAAATCTTTGTTGTTTAATTAAATTTTAAACTTATTGTACGTTTTTGTTGTAGTTAAAATATAGTTCATATGTTATTTGATGATGATATCAACTTACTTGTGTCATTTTATATTAGTAAAATCTTCTTTTTTGTTGTTTGATTAGGCATGATAATGTTTTTAAATTTTGAGTATACGATTATTAAATATTGTTATATAATATTATGAATTTTTTAAAAAATTTAATGCAAACCGAGTTAACTGATCCAGTCAATGACTCACTGGTCGAACCAATGATTCATTAATCCAATACCCTGAATTATTGACTGGTTCACGTTTAATAATACTAATTCACGTCTCTATATAGATATCAATTTCAAACTTAAATATATTATGTAAGGAGAAGAATATGCTAGTAACATATCCCGTTTAACACATCACGTTTTAATTATTTTATCATGGAGTAAATTTAGATGTGACATCCCAAATAGAAAATGAAATCGTGATTTTTAGATCTAGCATTTTGT
Organism: Lupinus angustifolius; assembly: GCF_001865875.1. NCBI lineage: Eukaryota > Viridiplantae > Streptophyta > Magnoliopsida > Fabales > Fabaceae > Lupinus > Lupinus angustifolius. The sequence goes on along the minus strand of NC_032014.1, from coordinate 10,269,632 downwards.
ATCATTTGCAAGAGACGGTGGAATATTTGCTTCCCAATAAAAAGTTATACATACTAAATTCGATTTCATATCGTTTACTTAAGATAAGTATATATGCACTACCACCTGAACTCATAAGTTGTTGATATAACTCATATGATTCCATGATTTTATATAAAATTCAATCAAATAAAAATTCGTTAAAAAAATATATATATCTATAATATTTTCTATATCCATATTGCAAAAAGTTGTTCTAAAGTTATTTTAGTGAGTTAATATCACTTTTAAAAGATTTATAAGGGATTTGGAACAGTTAATAATAAACTTGTTTGGTGAAAAAGAATTCTTGAGAAAACAATGGTTATTTCAAGTAATATATATTTGATTTTTGTTAAGCAAATTAAAGTTTTACATTTGAGAATTGTAGATAACAATTTGCTTGTTGGGATAACTATACATATGCTCTAGAATAAAATAATATTGACTTATGAGAGTGACTTCTGAAAATATATTTATAAAAATAATATGTGATATTTCCTAGAAGTTTCCTCAAGCTTGTTCCACTAGACTCATTTTAGTATTTTTTTTAAAAGAGACTCGGTATAGGAGGTTTTTATATAGTGAGGTTTTTATCAACAATGCAGGTGAATAATATGATATTTATACGGATAGGGGTATTTGTGGATACCCAATGAATTTTTAATTTTAATTATATATTTATATAATTTGTAATAATCAATATATAAAGATGATTGTTACATGAATAATATGATATTTATATAATAAATTTATGGTTATGGTCAAAATTGTGTAATTTATAATGAAATAATAATAAATTATATGATATATAATCTTAAAATAACAATAAATATATATATAAATTTAATTAAAAACTAAATATATAAATTTGCAAGTATTCGCGGGACGGATATCACAAAACTCGCTTCCGCCCATAAGCTATTATTGCGAGTACTCATTGCGGGTACCCACGGGTCGGAGTTTTTTGTCATTCCTAATTCTCAATGTGTTAAAGTTGTTATGACTATGTAAGGGAGTTAATTGATTAATTGTGTAAGAGTTAATTGATTAACTGTGTAGCATAGTTATAAAAATCGTACCGGCCGGTTCAACCGGAAAACCGGTGAACCAGGCCCCTAACCGGTACAGTACAAGTGTTGAACCGGCCAAGTATCAAAACCGGTCAAAAACCGGTCAAAAATGGTCAAAACTCGGTCAAAATTGGTGAACCGGCCGGTATTTTACTAAACCGGTCGGTTTATACACATATTTTTTTTTAAAAAAAAAACTTAACAACTTAAAAATCCATTACAAGGTGACCCATCTTTCCACTTCAACCATCTTCAAGGCACATACTTCCAAGACATACTTAGATTACACCTTTTGGTTCTCTAACATTCGTATGTAATCTCAGTGACATTTGTGTAATCTTGGAGTACTGTCTTAAGATAGAATTTGGTAGAAAAGTATAATATTCATATGAGACAACTTTGACTCCTTCGTGTTAAATGTTAAAACTCTAAATTTATTTGTTTTGTATAGTGAGTTGTGAACTTATGTCATTTATTTATATTTTGCAGTTGTTAAGTGATACTTTTGGATTGATATATGTTTTTTAATTTAGACTTTGAATTTGTTAAAGACTTAAAGTTGTTTATTTATGTGAATTTTGAGTAGATTATAAATATGGATTATAAATTTGAGTATCTACCTATTTGGATTTTTTTGGTTATAGGTTTATATATATATATATATATTTATATATATATATATAAAAGTAGGTATGTCTGGTTTAACCGGCATGCGGTTTAATTACTGAACCACTTGTAGAACCACTGTACCACTATACCAGTATCCTGACCGGTTTGATAACCGGTACGGTTTTAACAACACTGCTGTGTAGAGTTAATTGATTCACTGTGTAGAGTTAATCAATTAACAATGTAGTTAATCGATTAAGTACTGTTAGTTATTTTCAATTTATTAGTTGTAATATTGTATTCGTTCATCAATTAATAATGTAGTTAATCGACTAACATATTAGTTGTTAGTTAGGCAATATTGTATATAAATGGTAATTTCTTTATTCATTGAAATTCAATTCATTTCAATTCTGTAATAATAAATTAATTTTATAATGAGAAGTGTTATTCAGTTTTGACACTCTTTGTTTTCTATTCTTCTTTCTTTAAGCTTTTTTAAGTTTTTTTCATATACTTTTTGATTCATCAAGAAACATGTTTTTTCATTGACACTTATCAAAATTTAAGACAGTGTAAAATCACATTTAACTTTCTAGTTGGAGTCTTTTAAGTATTTGAATTCTTTAACCAGTGTTGACTAAGCTTACATTCAATTGACCGAACTTAATTGTCCAATAAAAAAATAAATCATACCTAAATATTAAATTCTACAAATTGATCAATCTTACATTCAAGAGATCAATATCACCTTGGAGTGAGAACTCAGGTGTAAAAAGTTGAGAAGAATCCAAAATTAATGAATTAGGTTATTAAGAATCTACACATTATGCTTTATATTATGTGTTATGCTAGTAACATATTGATGTAAACCCTCCTAGGGTAGCCTTTGATCCCAAGGGCAAGAGAAGTCATGATGGTCCTACAACTAGGGCCAAAGCCAAGGGTCCTTAAAGTCTCAAAGGATACAATTGACCTAGGAGAGGGTATGTGAGGAGGACATTTATGTCCTTAGGTCACTTTCTATTTAGTTTATTTTATTTTCATTGATTCAAATAAATGAGATTGCATTCTCATATAGTCTTAGGTTTATTTTCATTCAAGTATTTTTAGTATTTAATTCATGTAATATGGGTTGGGAATTATTTGTAACATTGGTCCATATTCATGACCAAGTAGTTTACTTAGGTTCAAGGGTAAGCCTTTCATGTGGCTAGGGCAAATGGAAGTCAAGGCATGATCATTTCAAGGAAGGAGGCACGTAAGGAGATAAAGCATGGAGGGAAAACGAATTTAAAAAAAGAGAGGTTTGTTTTAGAAATTTGAATTTGAATTTGAAAGAAGATAGATTTGAATTGGAATTTGAAAGAAGCTAGATTTGAATTTGAATTTGAGAAAAGATAGATTTGTTGCTGCCAACAAATATAATCTTTTCAAATCAGCCACAACAACCTAATCTACACATTATCTTCTCAAATCTCCACATAATTTCGGCCAAACTCAAATGCAGCAACAAATCTGCCCAAAATACTTCCCAACACTTAAAAACCGAGATCACCATCATTGAACTCATACCTAACCGAAATCATCAACCTCATACACATACCTAAGCCAAACATCCACAAACTCTACAACAAATCAACCCTGAACACCTTTCCTAAACCGAAACCATAAATCCCATAATCCATACACAAACCCTAGCCTACTTAAACCTCTAACCTAACCTAAGACCTACCCAAAATCCCAAATTTAATACCAAACCGAATTCACACATTCTCAAACCTAAGTTCAAGCTAAAACGATCCTTAATTAAAAGGCAGTCCCCTAGAGGTTGTCATCAGAATGATCAGCACAAAAAATTGAAAACAGCCGACCCAATTAGTTAGGAGAATGGTTAACCCAAAAGGTAATAATGTCCGGTCACTAATTGCTTTAGTCATTTTCCCGCGAGACTCCATTAATTGACATCCAACATACTCATGATCAATATCACCTTGGAGTGGGGACTCAGGGTGGAAAAAGTTAAGCTCCTCCTTTATGTGAATGTTCTTCTAATTATAGGAAATACATATCTAAATAGGAACTAAACTGTGTTTGACTAATCCTTCCTTTCCCATGGATATTGACACTTTTGTTCTTGATAGACTACGTGTAAGGTTGAAAAATGGTAGAAAAATAACGAGTTTGATTAACAAGTGTGGTAAGAGCATTTCTAACTAATGGTACATTTTAACTTATTCTTATTCAAATGATAATATTTTCCCTCAGTTTGTTGTCGTAAAATTATTATTTATTAAGAATACCACCTTCACAACAATATTTTCACAGTTACTTTTATTAGAAAATGTATATCTCAAAGGAAAAAAAATATAAAAGAAAAATTGTATAGTGTGTGTTGTAGGATATATAGATTGTGGAAACAAAATAAAAATATAATAATATTTATCATTTAAGAAAAATATATGTTAATTTTATTTTATGGAAAGACGCAGACTGATAATGAATCGAATCAACTCGATATTCGTTCAAAACTTGACTCGTTATTTAGCACGGTAAACTTAGTTCATGAACCAAATGAGTCTAACTTGAGTTGTAATTTAAACTCGTTAAATAAACGAGCCGAACTTGAGCTGGATATAGTTCGACTCGTTATGTTCATGAGTTGGCTCAAAATTTATATATACATATAAAATATAAACTAATTTTTTTTATGTCTATTGCTATTATATCATGATTTATGCATTATTTTTTTATGTTTATTGTTATTATATATAAACAAAGTTATACTTATATATAAATAACATTTTGTAGTATTTTAAAAATGAATTATTTATTGGAGTTGCTTAAATGAACCAATTTGAACTGAACCGAACAATTCACGAACTTTAATTGAGTCGAACTCGAGCTAAAAATAAATCATATCGAACTCGAGTCGAGTTTTGAGCTAAATAAATCCTTATCAAGCGGAACTGAGTGGAACTCTGGTTCGACTTATTTCCGGCCCTAAAAAAATGTAATAAATTTTAAGATCATATATGAAACCTAAAGAATAATGAAACTAATATTCATTAATTGAGATGCTTTAGTGACACTATTTAAGAAATATAAACTAAATCATTCTTAAAAATCAGTCTGCCACTTCTTAAAATATTAAACACCACTATTTTCCAATAGAGAAGGTTAGTTTTTTAAAGGTGACATTTTCAAAAAAACTATATTCAATATTGGAAGAAAAAAATCTATACTTGGAGTTCGTAAACTATAATTTAGTATAGTTAATATTGCATGTGTAGTTCAGTCCAGTGGTAGAGAATATAAGTGCATTAAATAATAAAATTATTATTCATAATACAACAACAAGACTTAATTCCACAAGTGATTAATTCCACAAGTGAGTGGTTTGGCTTTCCATATTATTTTAGAATATGATTGTGATAGAAGATATACTTATTATTCAAATAGAGTGAAAAATGATACATTATTACTGCATCATTTACCATTTATTTTTAATCATTATTGACTATTCAAAAAATGTAATATAAATAAACAATAGATAATATATTAATTGTGTATAAATCTTTACACTAATAATGCATAAATATTATATTTCTATTCAAATTCACACAAGAAAAAGTGATGAAAACCTGTTAGCGTCTGTGTATACATGAACATTACCAACGTTAAACTACTATTTGTTAACACACCAATGCATGCACTTCGATTTTATATTTTTTTTATTTAATGAAATTTATAAAACTCCGAATGGCGATATAACTTTCATTTCTTAATTATAAACCATGTTTTAGACCTTTCACAAGGATTTTAGTTTGGTGAACATTGATATTTATAATAAAGTTGTATTAGATCCATTAACTTTAGTTGTGTTAGGAAGATATGTCTAAGTATGATATTAAGATTAGATCATTACCGTGTGTATATAAAAAACTTTGTTAGTAGAGATAAAAGTCACTTTAATATTCTCTATACCTCAAAATAATTTAATTTTCAGCTATCACAATAAAAAGTCATCAAACACACAAAAATTAAGGGAGTAAAACTATTGTCATTTATTGTTTTTATTCTTACTTTCATGAGTTTATTCTATCCAATCAAAAGCAGCATAAGAGATTGCCCTCTCAACTTCCCAAGGGTTGAACCTCATTAATCTAACTCTTAAAAAGTGACACATGATTATTGATTTCCATAAACATAAGAGCATTAATAAAAAAACGACAATTATAAAGGGGCAGATGATTTAATTACATTTCAATAAATTAATATCAACATGTTGATTTTCTTTTTTCTTTTATTTTATGAAGAAATCAAGAGATAGGATAAAGTTGGAAAGGTAAAATAAAATTAATGTATTCCATACTTGTACTACATATCCTCCAATTCAAACTAAAAGTATAAGAAAACAAAAATTTATTGTTTCAAATGTTGTCTGAAATATTATTTCACACAATAAAACATGTTATATCAATTAAAAAATTAAATATTTATATTTTTTACTTTATTATTATTAGTATAAGACAAAATTTGGACATAGTTTAAAATAACATACCTTATTTAATAATTGATAGCTTAAAAATAGCAAAACTCCTTTTTATTAAATAGCTCTGATTCGAATTAGTTGATATAGTTATAGTATCCAATTTCTGGATGACTTATAGATAGAGAATTAGAAATTGGATTCAATTCCACCAAAAGATTACATTTATTTTACTTCTAATGAATTATACAGGGTTATGGACGTTGAATGTGCCAAGGCCCAAAAAGCTTAAGAATATGTATCAAATAAAAAATAAATCAAGGAAGGGTATGTAACCATCATCTTTATCATTTTCCTCTATTGCGCGTGTGTCAGACACAGCTATGGCACACATTTTCCATTAAAATATCGACACGTCCTTTTTCTAATGAATCCACTAAGGTTACATCTCCACCCTTTTCTCGTTTTAATCCAACTTTAGTTGGAGATTCCTTATCCATTCCTTCAATAATAAAACCCAAGTGTAACTTTACTATGATACATATATTGTTTAGGTCATTTTAATTCCTTACTTTCCCCCACTATCTCACTATCTTCTTTTCTTTGTTGATATCAAATATAACTTTGGAGTTAATTAGACCCCCACTTATTACATGTAGCAATAACTAAGTTTAAATGGTCATTCCACTCAAAAATCCAACATTGCATTTCATGTATTCAAAATGAGTGACAAACCTTTGTGGAAAATTAGAGAGAAGAAGCTTCACTAAATATAGCAAGAAAGAAAAGTTTTAAGAGAAAAATATGTATGCATAGTGTAGGAGTTTTTTACAATTGTATCATCTATAATTTATTTATGATCATTATTGACTCTTAGATAAAATAATACAAATGAATGGGGATGATGAATTAATTGTGTATAAATCTTTGCGCATAGATATTTTAAATGATGGGGAGTTAAATTTGAATGGATATGTAGGGAAGATCAATTAGAATTGTTCTTTTCATAAACTATATATGATAATGGAGATATCCAAAACTTATTAGAAGTTATGTTGTTTAGAAGTGGAATAGCACTTATTAAGAATTTTAAAACATATTATATAAGAGGAAAAAAATATAAACATATGAAAGTGTATGAGTTTGATACAATATTATTATATCATCTACAATTTATTTTTAATTATTATTAACTCCTTAATACAAATGAATAATAAATAATATATTGTGTATAAATCTTTGTACTCGTAGTGTATGGATATTATTATCATTGTATAACTGTTATGGAGATAGGTAGTGGTGGGTTTCGTGGTTATAAGAGTTTTGGTTTCCCTGTGAATTTTCTTGAAGTTGATAGTGATAAATCAGTTTGTTTATTATCCATTAAGCAATTTGCAAAGTTTGTTTGTCAGGCATTAGGCAATTTGGTTTTTTCGTATTTATTTATCAGTATTGTACTAATTAAAGCACCTAATAATAACTTTATAACTAATTATTTAAGCATGCAATAAAAAAATAGTTTTGTATCTTGCACCTAAAGAATCTTCGTTAAAAAGAAGTAGAACTCTAATTTTTTTCTTCTTTCTTAAACCCATGTATGAACCATTATGTACGGTAAAACTCTTGCTATCAAATACATGCTAAAACAACTCTCACCCAAATGATTTACGCACTTATTTGAAAGAGGTGAAGTAACCTTTATGCTTCCGTAAGTAAATTAAGTGAAATTGACTTAGATAGGACTAAAATGTCTGTCAGAACCACCCTTCGAAAGGTGCTTTAATATGCAATCATGGATTTTATTTTGGCATCGACACATCTTTGATGGTGAAAAAGGTTACAAAGTGAGAAAAAACAAGCAATCATATCTATCAAGTAATTGTGGTCAAATCAGAGTCTTGAATATGTTATTTCACTATTTCACTTTACATAATAAAGGGGGGGAAAAAACAAGAAAACAAAGCTACTCTATTCGGTGGTGTGCATTGAAAGTTGGATGGAAAAATGATTAGAAGCCCATTAGATATTATTATCAGCTTGAAGATTTTACTTCACGTAGACCTTGGAATCATGGTTTTTACATAGATAATATGTTTTAAATGATGTCTTGTCTAATTAAAATGTTACTTTTTTTAATTTTTCTTTTATTTATGTAAGAATATGTGATTAATCCGAGATATGAAATGAAACACGAAATGAGACACTGTTGGAGACAACTCATATTTATTCCACAAAGAAATGGCTCTTTTCCTCGAGAAACCCGTAACATATGATAGAGTAGTTAAATATGTCTCAGATTAATTTTAAGAAGTAATCTACATAATTGAGTTCGTCTAAATTACAGTTTACCTTACCTGGGTTATTTTAAAGTCAATTTGCTCTATGTGTTTTAAAATGTAATATTTTGTCCTCCATATGCCCGCATGCTTGGTCGCCGAGGTAGGTCTCGCGTGCTTGGCCCACCAGAGTTGATCTTGGAGACATCCCCTGGCATGCCATCTGTACCTCACCAACCCACCTGCCAGCACGACAGACAGATTGCAGAACTATTCCACCACAAGAAATCCAAGTCGTGTGAGGCTCGTGTAGAGTCTTCCAACATGCTCGCCCAGCATCCTGGCAGACTCGGGGCAACTGTTCCTACCGGCGAGCCAAAGACTCGCATGCTTGGTCACTGAGGTAGGTCTCGCGTGCTTGGCCCATCAGAGTTGACCTTGGAGACATCCCCTAGCATGCCATCTGTACCTCACCAACCCACCTGCCAGCACGACAGACAGATTGCAGAACGGCTACCAAACCAGCCACAGGCTAAAAGACAAGAGTAACACAGAGTACGGTCCTGGCAGACTGCTGACACGGAAAAAGCAACCCCCGACAATACCCTTGGTCGGCTACGTGCTGCACTACCTGCCAAAAGCCCAAAGTCAGCTCTGCCCTCCATAAATAGGAGTCTCTATCAACAGGAAGTATCTCAATCTCTCTATTCTCTAGCATTACTCACTATTACTATCTTCCCTCATATCCTCATATTCTCATACACTTATTACCAAGTTCATTTATTGACTTGATCGTCGGAGAACCTTTTCAGGTACATCCACCGGCGGGTCCAGCTCTTCTACTTCAACTTGCCACCTCGACGTCCTCTCTCTTCTCCATCCTCAACAATCCTCAACTATTGTTCCGTACCTTTGTGTTCTAGGAAAGAACAAGACTAATAAACCGTAATAATATAAGGTGGTCGTTTGAAAAAGCACAAACTTACTAAAACTGATAATTATCTGAGATCCATTAACATTGGGAGCCAGACGCGTATTTCATTTCACAAGATACTAGCAAAGAGCAAAGTGGTGCAAATGAAAATTTGTGATACTCATCATCCAAGATAAATATTAATCCCATTTTAATATAATGGACTTTACCCAAGTCAAATTATGAGGATGGTTTAATGCCACAATGGTTCCTCATACTACTACGACTTTGGATATTTTGTGTTAATCTTTATTGATTCTCTTTCTTGTGGCTTTATTCCATTATTTGTATTGGTTATTACTATGCCAAAATTGGTATTTATCAATGCTCCTTCAACAACGTTTATGTGAACGCTGTTAAATATAAGATGGGAGAGAATTAACAACACTTATTTAAGTAAACGTTGTTAAAAGTGTTATCTATAACAACGCTTATTGAAGAAATGTTAAAAACCATACTTCATATATTTAACAATACTTCTTCAATAAGCGCAGTTAAATATGTTATCTTTAACCGTGTTTAGTGAAGAAGAAAACAATGTTAAAATTGTTATCTTTAACAATGCTTATTGAAGAAAACGTTATTAAAAGTCATACTTCATATATTTAACAACACTTCTTCAACCAGCGTTGTTAAAAGTTGTTATCTTTAACCACGCTCATTGAAGCAAACGTTGTTAAAGCTTCATATATTTAACAACACTTCTTCAATAAGCTTCATAAACGTTTGTTTTAGTGAGCGAGAATCTTTCAAATTCAAACACAAAACTTCACAAATAATACATATCACTCAGTTTAATATTTCTCTTACCTTTCTTCTTCTTCTTCATAAGTTACATTTTTTCTCTCTTCAAGCAAGTTATCGATTTTTTGTTGTTCTCTATTTCAAGCATAAGGTAAATCGTTATTTTATTTTAATTCATTTATTTTTCTCTTCACTAATAGTGTGATCTTTATTTGTTGTGAAGTTATGCAGCTATTGTGAAATTATCGATTTTTGGTTTTTCTCTTCAGGCATAAGGTAAATCGTTATCTTATTTTTAGCTCATTTATTTCTCTCTTCACTAATAGTGTGATCTTTATTTGTTGTGAAGTTATACAACTATATTGTTCTAGTAAGATCTCATTACTCATATGTTATTTTATAATATTGGAATATGTTAAGGTTGAATGTAACTGAAGCCGTTGGTGATTTAATAAATCTATTGTAAATGTGGTGGAGTTGGATATGATTGTCATGTATTTGATAGAATGACGGGGATATATATTGTCTTATTTAGAAAGTATACATTTAACATCGTTTGCTTCAGTGTGCGCTGTTAATACTTTTTACAGCACTACAAAAAAAGTTGTTGAATATAACCTTATGTACTACTACGCTCACATAGAAAACGTCACAAAAGTGTTGTTAAATGATATTTTTAAGCAAGGTTGTTGTGCTATTCTGACATAGTGTGTGTAGCTTGTGCTTTTTAATTTATTTCTTTTGCTTAGAAAAAAAAGTGAAGGGGGTGTTTGCCAAAAACAGCTTGAAACCTCTAATGAATCGTAATGTCGAAAAGTTAATGGTAAAGAAAGGCTCAAAATAAATGATTCACGGTAATTATGTGAATTGCATTTACCTATATATTTAGGCCATCCAGAATCAGTAGATATTTATATTTCATTTTTTTAATGGACCCCTTATTGTCGTGGAATCTAGGTAGTTGCACTTGCAATTAGGGGTGTCAAAACGGTCCATCCGGCCCCGTTTAGCCCGCGCCCGCAAATGCCCGCATAATTTAAGCGGGCCGGGCATGCCTGCAATTGGTTAACGGACAAAAAGTCATGCCCTGCCCGTTTTAAAACTGGCTAACGGCCAGCCTGCGGGCATTTCCTGTTTACATTAAAAAACAACAATGGTGAATGCTAAGTTATCAAATGTCAATTCAAATTTCCTATGCAGTAGGCAGTAAATCAATAGATTTTACATAACCACATTACATAATAATTAAAAGTCTCTATAATAATAATTCAAAACATGTCTCTTAACCATATTAGATAATAATTATCTCTAACAAATATGCAATAATTAAAGGAGTTTGGGCCACTACCTATTGGGCCAAAACTAAAATTTTAAAGTGTATAATGTAATGCCCGCGGACAGCCCGCGAAGCCCGTTTAAATTGTCTGCTAATAAAGCGGGTAAACGGACCGAGCAATATGGGCTGACAGGCAAAAATACCATGCCCTACCCACATTTTTTTGCGGGCAATGCAGACTGGCCCGCAGGCAATGCCCATATTGACACCCCTACTTGCAACACATGTCTAAGGTCGGCCCTAGACAAAGTTTAAGAGGGAGTAATGAAAGTTGAGGGTCAAAATTTAAAATGTTCAACCCATGGTTATAAAAATGGTACACATCTGTTGTCCCATAAGTTGTGTCACTGCATGTGGCATCAACTCTGATTGGTTAGAAAAATAATTAACTATTAATTTTTTAACTTAAATATATTTTTTCGACCAATAACATACTAGTGGCACATATAGTGACACAATTTGTGGAACAACAGATGTGCTCCCCTTTCTATTATTCAATTGTAATTGTCAAAATATGTTATATCATATGAATTTTCATTTAAATTGTACTAGTCATTCTAGTTGGTTTTTTATTTAAAGTATTTTAAACACTATGAGACATATTTACCAATTTTCATTTAAAATTATATATTTTTTTTATGAAATTGACTTAATTTCTATCAAAATATCTTATAGATGATCACACGTGTATATATATATATAATTCATGTGAAAATAATGTGCTATTTATTATAAATGATAACAGTTAATATGAACCATCATGTCTTGTTTGAACGATCAAGATTAAAATATAGATGTACATAACTTTTTAATTAATCATATAATTAATAACTAACTTTTAATTATAATCATCTATGACAATTGTCAGACCCAAATTTTATTAGTTTTATAATTTTTATATGAGAACTGAATTAAATATAATCACTGATTGAACTATCTTACTATCATGGTTAATCTGGACATACTAATAACCCTAAGTTCAACTAGAAAATCACTTATGCGGACACAAAGGAATCAAACAAATGATGAATTATGGTTTTTTTGTTCAAAATATCTTCTCATTGCATGCCTCTCTCCATTTTGTCATGCCTCCTGGTTGAGCGTACCTCAAGGAAATAAGCCTTAACAAAAGTGATGTATCCTATTTTGGAAAACGAGTCGATTCGAAAATGGACAAATTTGGAAAACATTATAAAATTAAAGGATTTAATATGTATATACTGACAATATAAATGTTTTTTATGTTGTCAACAGATCATAGATTTGTTAATTGTTATTTACTCTTAAACAAAAATAATACAAATCAATGGTGGATGATGTATTGACTGTCAGTATATAGATTTTAAACCCAAAATTAAATGAAGGTAGAAGTATGTAATCTAGGTCCTAATATTTTATACGTGATGTGAGAAACAAAATTGGGCCACATTAATTTAAGAAATTAGTATCTTAAAGATCATATAAAATTGACTTGAAAAAAGTTGTAAGGATGGAATAAAAATGAGCTTATACTACTTAATAAATGGAAAATATAAAATAATCATGTTATTATTGTGTAATTTGTGATTCTCTATTTTGCTTATATTATTTTTTTTACAAAAAAAATCATATAACATTATCTTCTTATTCTACCTTCATTATCTTCTTATTTTAAAAGTTTATTTAAAAAATTGAACATTACACCAATCGAATAAATTCAATTACAAAATACTATATTTGTCATTTATAACATACAAACTATATGTTATAAACAATAGAAAAACGAGTTGACAAACACATCATTGACTGCCAACAAGCTATTTATATATAAAGAAGAATCTAATTACCAAAATTTTTTACAATAAATTTTAAATAAGTGATTTCTCATAAAAATTGTGAGTATGTAATATACATTTTTTGGACTTGATTATTATTACTAATTGAGGACTTGAATCTATTAAATTTCTTGGAGTCATCTTTTTAATGAGTAGGTGATGATCTTTTACTTTTCTCACTCTAGGTCAAACTCTTATTTCAATTATATTTAGGGAGAGATCAACTTACTCCGAGAATAACTTTTTTATACTTACTCCCCATCCTACCCCTCAATTCTAGAGAAATTCATTGATTTGAATTAGTGACTATATCTAAATCATAAGATGTTCATAGAATTAATGATTATGACGGAGAATAAATTTAAAAAAGTTACTTTTTAAATAAGTGGAACCTCACTTATTATATTAATATATAATAATATAAAATAATAATCATTATAACCGACCTTCAAACTATTAAATAAAACTAAACATAGTGTAATAATAATTGTCAACGCCACGAAAGAATAAAAATAATAGCATGTTAAAATTAATTATATGGATAAAAAATATTTGGGGCTAGTAAGTTCTGTGTTGCACACTTGGTGCATGTAGGTACCGGCAGTGGAAACATGAACCTATACTGAAATACTACTAACATCATCTAAAAATAAATTAGCTTTGTTAAACAAATGTAAAGATTATAAAAAAGATGTAAACTTTAAGTGAAAAAAATGTATGTACTAAAATAATTTTATATACTATCTGATTATTATATATCATTTATTTTAATTATTATTGATTCTTTAAAAAAATACAACTAAATGATATATGGTATATACTAACTATATATAAATCTTTATATTTTGAGAAAAATTGTATGTGAAAAAACTTTTAATTTTAAGAATATTGTTTAATTTGTAGAAAATAAAAAAAACATTTAAAATTCAAGTGTATGTGAAAAAACTTTTAATTTTAAGAATATTGTTTAATTTGTAGAAAAGAAAAAAACATTTAAAATGCAAGTTTAAGTTTTAACGCTTTTCATAATAGTAAAACTTCATTTAAATGCAAAGTTTCCATCTTCCCTTCGGTAATATTTGTTATCATTCAAATTTAATAATATTATATCTATAATAAACCAAACAATTCAAAATTCATTTTCAACAATTTTCCCACATGGCTCATTATGGCACCTTAAATTGAAGTCAGCCCATAACAGTTCAAATTTGGTGGGAGGCTTACCAAACAACATCTCCCCATATAGCTTGAGAGAGTTAACAATGATTAGAGCCCAAATACGTTATTGGATTCAAAGTATTTGCTATTGGGTCAAGGTTGAAATGTTGAATAGAATGTATTATAGCTTGAAGATTCTTTTTAAATATTATTTTAATTAAGAGTTTTGTTATACCACTAATATATTCTCTTAATAAATATTATAATATTAAATAAATAAAATAAGTATTAATAAAAAATGAACATACCATAGCCTCAAAATCATATACAAATATGTTATGTGTACAACCAAAGTGACCCTTTGATTTCTATAACAGTTCTTTATATGCTTATAAAATAAAATGAGATATAATATAAAGATAATTTTATAAGTTAAAAATATATAAGTAACAATATAAGAGTTTTATATACTACAATTCATCAGCTACAATTTATTTTAATTATTATTAACTCTTCAAAAAAGTAAGGTTGAATAATATAGTTATTATGTATAAATTTTTATACTGATAATACAAAATATAGAGACTTATTTTATATGTTTTTGTCCAAACTAAGTTTCACATGCAATATAACTCACTGAATTAACCAGCTAAGTCAAATACAGAAAAATATTGGTAAACAAATGTTGTTTACTTATTTAAAGTACTTTATTTTTTCCTTTAGTTTGTGTTGTATGGATGCTAACCAACCAAACAACATTCATAATGTTCTTTTCCTCTTGCTAATTCCCAATTTTCTCTGAAACACATATTCTTGTTGGTCATCATGACCATGTACATGAAGAATAATAAGCAGAAAGATCCTTCACCAGCTTCATCATCACCACCCTCATATCTCAGGTTCTTTACTGCTCCACAATACCATCTATTTAACTTGTTCTCTCATGTTCTAATCTTTGGTTTTGGTTTACTCATTGGAATCACTCTCACTTTATTTCTCAAAAACTTTTCTCTCAACTTCCAAATCCAACAAGTTTTCACTCCATCTTTCTCTCTCTCTTCTCCCATCTCAACATCCAATATCACAACATCAAATAATGACACAAAAGTTGTTACCTTAACAAGAGATAGATTGAGAGGTTTTTTGAAACCAGACAAGGCTATGCATAATATGAGTGATGAAGAGTTATTGTGGAAAGCTTCTATGGTTCCTAAGATTAAGGAAATCCCATCCAAACATCACACACCAAAGGTTGCATTTATGTTCTTGACAAAAGGGCCTGTGCTTTTGGCTCCTCTCTGGGAGAAATTCTTCAAAGGAAATGAAGGGTTGTTTTCTATCTATGTCCATTCTAGTCCTTATTTCAATGGAACAGTGCCTCAAAGTTCTGTGTTTCATGGCCGCAGAATCCCAAGTAAGGTCAGTATATACTACTAGGTCCTCCATCAAATATCTTGTAATTAGCAATGACATGCATTTATTTATTTATGTATTCATTTGACTCAATTTATCAATCTCTAGTAGTTCATCTACATAACATACATATAGTAACGTAAGATTATATTAGATCTCAGAGTAAACAAAAGGTCAAGAATTTGATTATGGTAAACAACACTTATTAGAATTAACCCCATACCCAAAAAATAGCAGTTACTTATCAAAGAATAGTAAGGATTGATAGTACCCAAAAAAGACAAAGGTCAAAAATTATGAATGACTTTGACTCCAAACCAAGTGATTCTGATGGGATTAGTACGTGCCATTATTTTTCCTACCCGTTCACCTTTTAGATTGGTGGTGGCTTTTATGAAATCGTGCATAGAAAGTTTGAAAATGATTTTGATTATCATTTACGAGTCAAACATGAGGTTCACCAAATGAATGCCTTTATTTAAAGCATGTATTGTTTTTTGAAAATGGTTTGCAAACCCAGAAGAAAATAATTCTAATTCTGTATCTTCCCAACAAATCAAGTTAATAGTTGTTAAGAACTTGTTACATAGGTTTGTTTGCTTGCTGCTCCAGGTTTAAGGGCACATGACATTGATCCTCACAGTTTCACTTTATATTTAGAGGAAATTATACCGACACCCCTGAGTTTTAGCGAAATTATACAAACTGCTCGTCACTTTTCTACATCTATACAGACCTTCCTAATTTTTATACTTTCATTACATTGACCATCTCTGCATGAAAAATAAGTATAATTTTTTAAACAAAAAATGTGATAAATGCAATTAAGTTAAACAAAACATGGTATAATGTAGAGACAAGTCCAAATAATATATGAGTCGATACATCTTTATTATTTTTGGTTCGTTATGATGTAATATAAGATCAATTTAAACAATATTTCTTTAGAATTGTTGATGCATTTTATAACCAAAACTAATAAAGATACATTTATTTGTATATTATATGGATTTTCCTCACAATATACCATGTTTTGTTTAAGTTAATTGCATTTATCACATTTTTTTTAAAATATTACACTTATTTATCATGCGGGGGTGATCAATGTAATGAAAGTATAAAAACTATGGGAGGTTTGTGTAGGTGTAGAAAAATGAGGAGTGATTTATGTAATATCACTAAAACTCAAGAAGTGCCAGTGTAATTGACTCTTATATTTATGAGTAATGAATTTTAGTGCTAAAATGATATATTCTTCTACTAAATTATCATAGAAATCCTTATACCTATATGAAATTGATATATATCACAAAATGATACTTTGTTTTATTAATGATTGATTTACAAATTATCATAACAATTTTTTGTGGGTAAGGGATATATTATTACTAGTGTGGAAAAGCTTTTATTATCCCTGATTTTTTTTAATTTGTTAATTAAATTTTAGCTGTATAAAAATCTCTATTATTAAATAACAATAGGTATTACATACATTTTGACTTTACATTCTTGATTATTTTTTACAATGTTGTTGTATCTACATATGTCATATCCATGGCCAAGGTTTATGCCTGTGCTTCCAGGACCCCCACTACATGAGTACAATTTTTTTAAAACTTGTTTATTTTCAGAAACATGTTTTCATGTTCGATTGTTCATGATCTAAAGACCCAATAATAAGTTTTGACATTCGTTAATACCTATCAACTTGAATTTTCATATTCTTCTCTTTATTTATCATCTAGGTGATACTGATATACAACAACTTGGTAGATTTAAAAAAAAATCGTAGCATGTTCTTCAATTATTATATCTTTTTCATTCCTATTATAATATTCTTTAATAAGAAAACTTAGGCAATGCCTGTCTGCATGAACCTGAACATACATTTTTGTATATGGGAATGTTTCATCCAATTAGAGCGAAACACATTATAGTGAATTGTCTAGAACGTGGCACCTTAGCGACCTTAATTTTGGGTATCGTATTCATGGTCAACACTTTGAAATTAAAATTGATTGTGAAATGAGAACGAGAGTTCAATTAAGGAGGGGATGATTCTATTTTCCCCCTTCAATAACATACCTGTTTTGAAGTATTTTATTAGTTGTATAAGATATTTAACAAAATATATTGTGACTATTACTGGCATCAATTCTTTGTAAAACTACCTCACCATGATTGAGTTTCAGATGATAGTGCCATTTGGACAACAGCAAAAGAAATAGCCTCTAACTTTTTTACAACTAAAAATACTTAGTGAATTTGTTGTTCCTCTTATTTCCAAGAATTGAATTATTAACCATTTGATCGTTCTGGTGATCTAACGAGACCTTATATCATTAACACTCTTATTTGCTCCTAAAAAAATAATAGATTTTATCAACAATATTCAATAAATGTATATGACATATCCACATATTTCTACCATTTATTTGAATTACTCTTTTAAAAAAGTCAATGATAATTAAATATAAATGATGAATAATGCAATGACATCGTATAAAATCTATATACGAATAGATTAGGTACATTCTTTTCTTGATTGCCTCCAGACTTCAGCTATTAAAGTGAAGTGTTCTATTCTTTTCTTTAATTCTACTCATTTTGCAGCTTCCAGAAAATTCTATACTTCATCTCCAAACTTTTATTTCTATGCATCCACATCAGACTTTTCACAATTCCTTTCTTCATAGTTCATACTTTGTCTCTCACGTGCAACAGTTAATCTGGACAAGCAACACTTAAAAATTAAAATGTATTCTTGCTTTATTATTTTAATTTTCATACAAGTACAAATCTCAATATTACTCTAGCATAGTAGCATTTATGAATCAATTTAAATTTTCCAAATCCTATTAAGTATTAGAAGATAGTTAATTGATCTACCATGCATCCGAACTTCCCAAGTGACCCAACTTTAGACGGGCCTGCAATGCCAGATTTTTATAGGTTGTTGGATTTGGACAAGCACCCATTAGCCCAATCAGAGCTTTTATTTTCAGAATAAATTATTACATAAACAATATCTATTATATATTAAAAACTGCAAGCTACAAGAGACAACCACACATTTCGAAGAAATTACTTCTTTGTCCATAAGATGAGAGATATTTTTAATAATACTAAAAGTATATATTAAAAATTAATATGTATAAATAAATTGAATATTAAATAAAAAATTGTACACTACATAATTAAATGGGATTTGCTTAAATTATTTAATTCCTGTAAGTCCTAACTATATTACTATTGAAAGTTTATAACTATGAATTTTCCATTAACATGATGTAGGAGGTAAGGTGGGGTGACTTCAATCTGATAGGAGCAGAAAGACGTCTACTAGCAAATGCACTACTTGATTCATCAAATCAAAGATTTGTTCTACTCTCAGAAGCATGCATTCCCTTGTTCAATTTCTCAACCATCTACAAATATCTTATGAACTCAACCCAAACTTTTATTGAAGCCTATGATTTTCCTGGCCAAGTGGGTCGTGGTAGATACAACCCAAGAATGAAACCATATATTAAGCTTTCTCAATGGAGAAAAGGTTCTCAATGGTTCCAAATTGATCGTGCCCTTGCCATTGAAATAGTTTCTGATCAAAGATACTACCCAGTGTTCAAGAAGTATTGTAGAAATGGATGTTATGGTGATGAACATTATTTGCCAACATTGGTTAGTATCAAATTTTGGGAGAGGAATTCAAATAGAACTTTGACATGGGTTGATTGGTCAAAGGGTGGAGCTCATCCATCAAGGTATATGAGAATGAATGTGACTATTGGTTTTTTGAAGAAGCTAAGGCATGGAAGTATGTGTCAATACAATGGAGAAACCACTAATATTTGTCATTTGTTTGCAAGAAAGTTCATGCCTCATGCTTTAGATAGGTTGCTGAGATTTGCTCCACAGATAATGCAATTCAATTGATTTGTGTATTTTTTGGTACAATATTTATTTGTGTTTGCTCATACTTTCTTTTTTATTATCATTTCATTTATGTATTATACATTAATTACATAGCAGGGTTTAGATGGAGTACTACAAGTGAAATATTTAAACGTAATTCTTGTCTAACCACAATCATATCAATATGTTTGGTGCATTAATGGATGATGGAATTGGCTTGAACAAGTTTGCTACTTCAATAAATCAGATTTGATTTTTTTTGTTGAAAATTTCTGACTAATAAACAAGGAATGTAGATAAGTAAACTGAAGTGTACATGTAACTGCTTTATAATTATAATTGCTTTATTTTTTAATATCAATATTAATAATGTGAATCTAAGCCATACTATTAATTGGTTTAATTCTTAGTCAACTTTTCCCAAGGAGTTTTTGAAGGGAACTAGCATGTACTATAACATTCAATTTAGTCCTATTAGTCGGTGTGTTTAGAAAACCGGAACGTACTGGATAGTCCGACTAACTTGACCGCTGATCGGACTTGAAAATAATTTTGGTTTACCATCTTAATCGAGTGAGGGTTAGACCGCTTTGAACCGTAGAAATTCCGGTCCGATCGTATTAAATCTGGTTAAACCAGATTAACTCGGGAAGTAAACCGGGCGGTTCACATAAAAATTAAAAAAATGGAACATTTTTATGTAATTTTTGTTTCACTTCGGTCCAAAAAATATAAAGAGACGTTACTTTAATGTAATTATACATAATTATTAATTATATAAAATTTACATTTTTATATAATTATATATCTATAGATAAAAAATATTAATTGTGTATAAAATCACCCGATTAGACTAAATAGTTTAAACAGTTAAACCGATTAAACCTAATATAAGACTTCTTCTGGGTTAACGTCTGTTCGAATTTCACAACATTATCATTACTAAACACAGGAAAAGAAAATCTAGAATTTCGGAAGTCCTAAGTTACATAGAAACCTCTTGATAGTTTCACTCCACCTTCCATTTATATAACAAAATTAATACAATACTATCTCACCATTGCTTATGTCTTCTACTCTTTTTCGGGGAAATTGTTCTCTGCTGTGCCTAAAAGGTGTTTATCTGACCCTAAAGTTAAATAAAACAAAACGTGTCTATCATCTCCTAACATTTGCTCTTTAATATTAATTGTAAAATTTGAAATTGGGTTTGATTTTTGAGTCATAATCAACAACAACGTGACTGCTGTAAAAGGCAAAAAAGGGCATGAGTTTGGACAATGATCAATGATGTATCATATACAAAAATATAAATTAATACACTTACATTCTAGTTTCTGTTTGGACTTCAGAGGGAACAATTGCTTCTAGGCAAAACTTCTGGAACACGTAGGTGATACAAAAAAAATGTATGTTCCATTTATTTGATTAATTAAATAATATATTTAAGCTAAAAATTTAACAATTAAATATGTTTCAACCAACCGCAACTAATATATAACTTCAGATGTTGAAACTCAACAAAATTTGAGGTGTGGGACAGGAAACAGGAAGTAGCTACCAAACTTCCTATATCTGCCACACATCACATAATCGGACCAAGAAAATGATTTTGCCTTTTCACTTTTCGTTCTCAACTCAATGGCAACATTAGATGCTGTTATTCCCATAATTTGGGCCACACATTTATGAGAATTTAGGAAAATAAATGTGTACGAACAATTGACTGATAAAATATGTGCCTACTTGAATAAGTGGATAGTAACGTATATAGAGATGTGTAATGAGTTGGACTGTGTAGTTTTTGGAGTAGGTTAAAGAATAGAAGATATTAAAATTAGGAAAATGAGAGAAAGATCAAAGGGGATCAAAGGGGCAGAGATGAGGATGTAATAAGATTTTATTTTTATTTTTATAAATGTATTAACAATGAAAAATAGATAATAATGTAATTGTATAATTTTACTAAAATTATTTAGGTATTTTAATATTTTGCTTTTAGTAAACCCAAATTTGGAGAACTATGAAATATGCATATGAAGTATTTTAGAGGGCTATAGAAACTCTTCAAGTCATTTTCACATCTCTTTCATTCAACTCAGAAGCAAGGAGAAGCTTTCCAAAGTCATTTATTTTTCTCTAAAATCATATTCTCAAACAAATCCTTTAATTTCATCATAGTAAGACATAAAAAGGAATTGATGAATTCCAGAGTTTTTGTATTTGTTAAAAAATAAAAGCAAGCAAAAATAATAAAAAAGAAACAAAATGGACAAAAAATAAGGAAGAGATCCACTTATTCCAAGAGTAAGTGAAAAAACGCCACTTCACATTTCATCCATTCTATGAAAATCTAATGATTCATATTGGCTCACTAATTTCAACCACTAAATTTTCATAAAATAAATAGCTAAGATGTATAGTAAGTAGATCTCTCCCTAAAAAATATTGTGCATAACAAGTGTGAGGACAAATTTCCAATTTGAAACATGACATTTTCTCACTTTCCAATCTCAACTTAACAAATCTGAAACCTTGATTTTTTTCTCTCAATCCAAAATTGGCTCAAGTTTACGAGATAAAAAAGAAAGATGACATGTAGAGAATGGTGGTTGTAGAAGGGGATGTTGATGACTTGTACTGTAGCAAAAGTTTGAGAGATAGGGAGGATCATGCATGATGATTATGAACTAGGAAGCTAAAAGTGAAGTGTAAATTCGATGGTGAATAGGGAATCAATTTCTTTGCTTAGTGGTACGACCAGAAGGGATAGGGAGAGAGAGTGAAAGATGAAGAAGTGCATAAGCCTCTCTTTGGTATATGATAGTTAAAGTGAAGAGAAAATATTGAGAGTGATTGAAGAGAAAAAAAATTCTCTATGGAAACTCAGAATCTCCAATGCCACAGAAACGAAATCAAGCTTAACGAAATGATGAATCAGCCCAAAGTGAGAAGATGATGAACAATAGTGAAGAGAAGTGAACAAAAGAGATGATAGAATTAATATTTCTTATGTATACTTTTATTGATAAAGCTTGTGAAACTGAATTCATGATTAACTAAGAGTAGGAAAGGGAAAATATATACAGAGGTTTAACTGAACTAAAAACATAACAAACTGCCAAAACGACATTAACAAACAAAACTGATTTTCCCGCTAAAAAGACTAAGTCAATTTTAAAGAGTTTTCTGAATCTTATAGGCTTCTCTTCTCTTCTATTTGGGTTTCCTTTGGGTTGTTCATGTTTGCTGATATTCTCCTCTTTGTTTATGAAGAGAAAGTAAAAAACATGTGAGACTCTCCATAAAATCTCCCTCTCCTACTTTGGTGAGAAAGTGAGGAGAGGATAAAATTTGTGATGAATGTCAAAAATGTCATTCAATTTATTTTATTTTATCTATCTTTTAATTTTAAATAATACTAATATTATCTTTTAGATATAAAAATATCAATTAAAATTATAATAAAATATATACTTTCAAATTATAATATTTATTTTAATTAATAATAAAACTATATTTTCACTATCTCTTTTCTTTATTTCAGGGACATTTTTTGTCATTTTAACCACAACATCATATTTTTCTTTTCATTTTTTTATCCAATAAACAAAAAAGCATGACATGAAAATACATATTTTTATTCATTTTCTCTTATTCTTCTCTTATAACAAAAATTAAAAAAATCTACTTTATTTTCTATCTTTCTATTTTCTTATTTTCTCTAGTGCAACTAAATAAAGCATAAGAGGATACAAGATAGAGAGAAATAATTGCATTTTTTAGACAAGTAAATTTTCCAATTTTTCCATAAGGCTCATCATGAAATATGATTAGTACCTAACTAGTATGTTAATCATAATCTTAGGAAATTGATCTATATTATACAAAACTAATTTCAATAATCTAATGCTTGATTGTCACTTATATTATTCAATATCTGATTTTGAAAGAATATGAATTTTTCTAAATATCGAAAGTAACTCATAAATTTGGGGTAGAAATAATATAAATTGCTTATCATTGGTGTATTACCTTGTCACACCAAATCTTTTTAATAATTAAGTCACACTAAGACTTTTTAATTTTTTTTAGCTTCACAACTTAGATTTCAAACAATTTTAAAGAGTATTGAGTTTAAAAGACTAAATTAATTATATTATTTTGATATAACCAAAATTATTATATCCAAAATGTGAATATAAAAAATATAAAACAATGTGACTTAATAGTTAACATTAGATAAACCTCTTAAAAAGTTTAGCATACCTATTTAAAAATAGAGTAGTTGTATTAATATACATTATCAACAATTTAAGTTTAATTATTTTTTATTCTTTAAAAACTATTAATAATAAACGATGAATAATATATTATCTATATATAAATATTTATACTAACAATACATTAATATTATAGTAAAAAATGAACTCATGTCATTAAAAGAAATGAAATTAGATGTTTCTTCACATACCATATTTTGGAGATGAGATACTCTCTAGTACTAAAACCTCAAGGAGTGGAATGATGATATGAGAATAAAATTATATATTTTGTTTTGATTGTAATATCTATATACTTCAGTGAAAAGATTTATACGCACTCGTTACATCATTCATTATATATTTGTATAGGGGCAAGCATGAGACGAGTTGGAATGGGTTAAGCATGTCCCTCAATCGTCCCTAAATATTGATCGGGTCAACTTTTGAACCCGAACCTGTTCCTAATTAAGATACGTGAGAGACATGTCTAAAATAAGACAGGTCAAGATAGGAATGAGTCCGAGTTGGAAACAGACAAAATGATAAACATACATTTTTTTCCTCAAATATTTAAGCATGCACAATCAAAATTATCACAGTCTATATACAAACTCAATTAAAAACTGCATCCCACATACACTGGTATATAAACTACAAACCATAAATTACGTCTTTCAAACTAAAACTATCACAATCACGTGATTGAAAATTATAAAAGATAATGAAAATTTCAGAACAATTTAAACTGGTAAGTGTCAACATAAGCTGAAACGTTCTTGTAAATGATAAAAAAATACATGAGAACTGAAATGAAGAAAAACAAATAATGAAGAAGAAAAAATAACTAACTCTTAAGCACTACAATGTCCTTCAGTCTCGTTGCAACATACCTTCACTATTCAGGAGAATTAACCATGAAAAAAGTAAGGAGTAATGATTATATGATAAGTGAGCGACGTGGATATGTTGTATGGGCTTGTAGGTATTTGAGTTATGTGAGCTGAACATAATGGGTATTGATAGATACTTGTTCAATTATTTTTGGTATATGACAATAAGGGACGGGCCGGTTGACCCGAACATAGACATGAACTCGTCTTTTTTTGACGACGTGTTTGTCCCTTTTAACCGGTTCTATCCTTTTTTATTTATTTGGATGAGTCAGACATGTCCCTAAGTCATCAAGTTGAGACGAGTTTACGGGTCGAGTCGGATCTTGCTTACCCCTACATTTGTATTACCTTTTTTTTTTTGTTTTTTTGAAGATGTAATGATGATTAAACATAAATGATGTATTATAATATATAAAACTCATGCACTGTCAGTATATACATTTTTTCTCTTTAAATTTATTTAATTGAAATAAAGAAAATTTTACTCTTAAATTTTTTAACGCCATATATTAGAATTTGGACCAACTAACAAATCTCTACTACTAATGAACAAGTTCACAAATTTAACGCAGATAAAAGACTTGTCATGATTTAAGAGGTCCGTAAACAAGGTGTCACATTCAACTAAAAAATTTCAAATCCTTTATCAAATACATTATCTGTAGAACAAAAAAAGCTCATTGTCATGTCATTATTGACAAGTGCCACCATCTTCTTAGTTTAAGCTCATTGTCATGTCATCATTGACACATGTCACCATTTCCTTAACTTTTTCCCTCCAAAACATCCACATATTCTTATAGTGAACTTTCATATACTATATTCTTTTTCTACTATCTTAATATAAATATAGGTGAGAATATATTGTCCAAAGAATAGTATATTTTCATCTATTATCTATATAACAAAAAAATCTTATTGACATGTCATCATTGACACATGTTACCATCTCCTTAACTTTTTCCCCCTCTAAAATACCTATATATTCTAATAGTGAACTCGCACACACTATATTCTTCTTCTACTATCTTAATATAAATACATGTGAGAATAGATTGTCCAAAGAATAGTCTATTTTTATCAAATTAATATTTCATCTATCTAGTCTTATTTCATTTAAATTTACTTCTTAGTTTTCTTCTCTATTCTTGTTTCAATTTACTTCTTAATCTTCTCTTCTTTTGAAACTCACTACTTCTCCTACATTTTTTCATTTTTATTAGACAGATCTAATCTCTTTCATCATCAAACGAGATATGATTTTATAGTCATTTCATTTTTCATTACTTCATCATTCATGAATCGATCCAACGAGATGTTCATCGGTAGATATAATTTTATTTCATTTTTCACCAATCAAAGAGATAAAAGCCTTCAAAGAAAAAAAACTGATATAATTTTGAACATATTTCAATTCTCACAATTGTCATCAGGGTTTATCCATACTAGGGGTGGCAATGTGGGCCGGGCCGGCCCAGCCCGCCATTGGCCCGCCAAAATAAGGTCTGGCCCGACCCAGCCCGTATTGTTAAAATGGCTCAAAATGCCAGCCCGTCCCATATTTTGCAGGGCTGGCAGGCTGACGGGCTGGCCCGTTTCCCCTCCAAAATGTACATAATTAAAACTTTTAGACAAAAAATAATCAGCAAACTTGATAGATGTCTTTTAAAACAAAAATCACAAACATAAGTCTACAATATTACATTAACAACATAACATATTAGCTTAAAACTTGTAAATTCTAAAGAAGAAACCAGTTGCCACGCCCCTCGCACAGCATAGTGTCACACACTTTAGTTTTTTTATTTTTTAACAATGGCCCGTCGGGCCAGCCCGACCTGGCCCGTCTAAAAAACGGGGTACTAAAACAGGCTGAATATGGGTTTTTGGGCTAAAATCCTCAATCCGACCCGCTAAAAATAGCCATCCGAACGGGCTGGCCCGTCGGGCCAAGCCCATATTGCCACCCCTAATCCATACATACTAAAATTCTAGATCTGATCTAAAACATGTATTTTTCAAATAGATGAGGGTTTCAGTGTTGAATCCATTTTCATTACCACGTATCCTCATAAACCATTTTGTCATTTTTTGTTATGACTTTCTTCTATATTATTTGGAAGTTTCAAATTGTTTAATTTTCATATTATGTATATTCGATTTTGTCTAATGGAAAACTTCAATGCTCTTATTTCGTTATTAATTTTGTCTAATTTGTTTATTTGTAACGATTAATAATGATGTTACAAATATATGGTTGAAGTTGTGATCTTCTTTTCAATGTGTGAAAGAACTTTATCAATTTATGATCTTTGGCTGCAATGCATCCTTCACTTCTTGGGTTTGATATTTTTTATGGTTGATTTGTTTCTACTTTTAAATTTTACTTTTCTTTTCTCGGAAGGGTACGTGAATAATGAAGCAATAAATATTTTGTTTATTTGCAAAACTTAATAATGATGTTACAAATAATATATGGTCGAAATTGTCTTCCTCTTTTTAATTAGTCATAGAATGGGTTATAATATTACAATTAATAAGGAAATCTATTGATATTCTACATTGCTTAAAAAATAATAAACAATGAATTTATTTCAGAATAATCATTTTTAATACTAATTATTAAAAAACATCTTAAAACATTTTCAATTAATATTATTTAATTATTTTAAAATTGAAATAGTAGGAATTCAATCTTATTATAACATTCTTACTTACTATCATGTAATCATTTTTTAAAATTTAAAACACTAAATATGATATGTAGTAATTACACATTTAAATAGTAGATCTTAAAACATTCTCAATTAATATTATTTAATAATTTTTAATACTTAAATAGGATGAATAAATTGTTACTATTAATATAAAGAGTTATGATATTACAATTAATAAAGAAATAGTAGTTGATATTCTATCTTGCTTAAAAAATAATAGACAATGAATTTAGTTCAAAATAATCATTTATAATACTAATTATTTAAATAGATCTTAAAACATTTTCAATTAATATTATTTAATTATTTTTAAAACTAAAATAGTAGGAATTCAATATTATTAAAAAATTCTTAGTTAATATAATCTAATCATTTTTTAAACTTTGAAACGCTAAATAAGATATGTAGTAATTGCATATTTAAATAGTAGATCTTAAAACGTTCTCAATTAATATTATTTAATCATTTTTAAAACTTAAATATGAGGAATATATTGTTACTATCAATAAAATGAGTTATGATATTATAATTAATAATGAAATTTGTTGATATTCTATTTCACTTAAAAAATAATAGACAATGAATTTACTTCAAAATAATCATTTTTAATATTAATTATTTAAAAATATCTTAAAAAGTTTTCAATTAATATTATTTAATTATTTTTAAAACTAAAATAGTAGAAATTCAATCTTATTAAAACATTCTCGATTAATATCATCTAATCATTTCTTAAATTTTAAAACGCTACATATGATATATAATAATTGCACATTTAAATAGTAGATCTTAAAACATTATGAATTAATATCATTTTATCATTTTTTAAAACTTAAATAGGAGGAATCCAATGTTACTATTAATAGAATGAGCTATAATATTACAATTAATAAGGAAATCTGTTGATATTCTACCTCGCTTAAAAAATATTAGACAATAAATTTATTTCAAAATGCTCATTTTTAATACTAATTATTTAAATAAATCTTAAAATGTTCTCAATTAATATTATTTAATTATTTTTACAACTTAACTAGTAGGAATTCAATCTTCTTAAAACATTCTCACTAAGTATCATCTAATCATTTTAAAATTTTAAAATACTACATGAAGTATGTAGGAATTACGCATTTAAATAGTAGATATTAAAACTTTCTCAATTAATAGTATTTAATAATTTTTAAAACTTAAATAGTGAGAATCCATTGTAATTATTATAGAATGAGCTATGATATTACAATTAATAAAGAAATTTGTTGATATTCTATTTCGCTTAAAAAATAATATACAACGAATTTATTTCAAAATAATTTTTTTAATAGTAAATATTTAAATAGATCTTAAAGTTTTCTCAATTAATATTATATAATTATTTTTAAAACTTAAATAGTAGGAATTTAATCTTATTAAATGATTCTTAATTAATATCGTTTATCATTTTTTAAATTTTATAATGCTAAATAGAATGCATTTAATTAGTTGATCTTAAAATGTTCTGAATTAATATCATTTAATCATTTTTTAAAACTTAAGTAGTATGAATTCATTGTTATCATTAATAGAATGAGCTATGATATCACAATTAATAATGAATTATGTTGATATTCTACATCGCTTGAAAAATGATAGATAATAAATTTATTTCAAAATAGTCATTTTTAATATATATAATTATTTAAATAGATCTTAAAATGTTCTCAATTAATATTATTTAATTATTTTTAAAACTTAAATAGTAAGAATTCAATCATATTACTAATAAATGAGCTATGATGTTATAATTCGTAAAAAAGTATGTTGATATTCTGTCTGACTTAAAAATAAAGTTACTGAATAGAGCTAAAAATAATAATATTATATCCATTATATGATAATTTTTTATTATTATTGCAACTATGTATATTAATATATATTTTTATGAATTTGTTCAAATCACAAAGAAAAGAGGGAGTTGTCTAAATGAGTAACATCTTTGAGAATTAATTTTATTGTGATAATAAAAGAGTTACATTTGTCTAAAAGAATAAAATTAGCAGCATACACCTACTAGTGTTATTTTTATTTCACAATGATATTATTCTTCTACGTGTATTTATGGCTTAAAAATAATATATTTGATTTGATTATGATAATAAATTGATTTATTTTATATTTATTTTCGATCATTTCACGTCATACTCATTATGGATATAAATTTGAGACAAGACTCATCATATATATATTTTTTGATAATGAATTGTGTTCAATTTCATTCAAAATAATATATTGAAAAATTTCACCAAAATATATCATAATGAAGGTTGACACTGTTATTTAGACTTATATACTTTTTTTCTTATTTGAGTCTGTTTCAAAATGTTATTTTTTATTTTGTCTAAGAAATATAATTAATATCGTTCATTGGAGTTGAGTAATTTTAATAATAAAAATGTAATCGTTTTATAAAATTGGACTTACATTGGTAATACGGGTAACACATGTGTTCTTAATAATGTGAATATGCAGGTAACATACGTGTTTTAACTATACGAATATGCGAGTAATGTGTGTATTCTTAGCGATGTGAATGTATGAGTAATATATGTATTTTAACCATTAAAATATACGGGTCACATGCTTGTTTGTAACAATACAAATGTTTTTAATCACGTGAATGCACATGTAATATGTATATTTTAACAAAAAAATGTGATTATCACTCTAAATCATGTAAGTATCCTTTCGTGCAACAATGAATTACCGTACTAGTCAGTAGTTGAGAACACCCAACACGCATTCGATCCTTCCTAGAAACATGCATGTAGAATTTGACCAAATTGATAAGTGATAAACCATAACAACAAAGCAAATTATAGGAAACTTACAAGATTATAGAATGTAATAAACAATGATCTGATAAATCTCAAGGTTGCAGTCCTGTCCTATGATCTACTTTGTTTTCACCAAGCAAAAAACGGGTTACTTTTTTTGTTTTACTTAAGAAAAAAATATACCCGTGAAATAAGTCAAATATTCATATTAAAATTAGACGTAATATCACCTCATAATTGAAATGAAACAAATATTCTGAGATTTTAATTGAAAATATTTCAATCAAACATATCCCATCATCTTATAGATGCTTTTTATTAAAAGGATTATAAAATTGGTGCAATGTTAAAAATTTATACTCTATGATCTATATAATATCCATCATTCTTTATATTATTTTTTAGGAGTTAATAATAATTAAATATATATAATAGATTAGATAGTAACATTGTATAAAATTCTTACAATAATAGTGCATATATTTTTTCGCTCATAAAAAAATGATTTTTGTTGAAATATAATCTCAAACAAGGAGTTCCATGACTTACTTAATAATGAGTGGGAGATTCTCTTCTTCATGATACGACAATATCCACTTATTTTATAAGTAATGAATTTCCTTTCCAACAAATTGTCATTGATTGAATATTGAGATATATCAAAATTGAGCCCAATCTTAAGCCACTCGTACTCCTGCTATCAGAGTCATTATTCACACTTTGATAGCAATATCACATGAATGAGTTGGTTTAATATACTAGATATTTGCTCAATCCATAAAGGAAGTGGGGTCCTACTCCTACATGCCTTTTTACTTGTATCTTTCTTATATATATTGCGTCAAAGTCTTTACATCATATGATACGCATTCTAGGCCATACAAAAACAAAGAGTTTAATACCTTCGCTATTTCCTCATACATTCCAAGAACCTTCTCTCTTGCTTTTTATGTTATTTTAGATTATATATATATAGTTCATTAATTAGTGCAATCTTACACCAACGTCTTTCACTCTCTCTTGATCCTTTCTCTCAAATTCTTCACAAAAATGGCAGCTAAACGGTTTTTTGATGATTCTAACCAAGACCCTAATAAGCCAAACGATAAACGGATGAGACCTACTAGGCCTTCTTTTGCATCGTATGTTTATACTTCGTGTTATTATATCTATCAAAATTCATTCAATTACATGATATTATCTTCTCTATCCTTCACAAAGTTTATTTGATCCAATTCTATAAAGCTTCAATATTATATATAACATATATACTCCACTTTGCTTCAAACATGTTTCACTTCTCATGAATCATACCAATTTTTTCTTGGCAGGGTGATTGGAGAAGTGGTTATGGTGAAAAACTTGCAAGGCCTTTTCTCAGGCTTGGAACCTTTGCTTAGAAGAGTGGTAAGCTATGAAACTTTATTACGTAAATACATATATATGAAGTAGACCTTGATTTAATATTGTGAGAAGAAAATCAACATTAACTTGTATTGTATTTGAATTATTTTTCTTATAGAAAAGTTTGTATTTATTAGGTAAATGAAGAGGTGGAGCAAGCGATGAGGCGTTGTTATCTACCCTCGATGACTAGGTCTCCTTCATTGAGAATCCAAGCATCAGAGCACCCATCAAGCTTTCAACTCATATTCAACAAAAAGCTTTCGCTCCCAATATTCACCGGTAGCCGAATACTAGACATCGACGGGAATCCCATCCACGTGGTTCTCGTCGATAAAACTAGTAATCAGCAAATGGTTCCCACAAGTCTACCCCAAGCAATCAAGCTAGAACTTGTGGTTCTTGATGGAGATTTCCCTCATAGTGACAATGAGTCTTGGATGAGTGAAGAATTCAATAATCACATAGTGAAGGAGAGAACAGGGAAACGACCATTGCTTACAGGAGAATTGAATCTTACCATGAGGGATGGTATTGCACCAATTGAAGACTTAGAGTTCACAGATAATTCTAGCTGGATACGTAGTCGAAAGTTTAGAGTTGCAGTGAGAGTTGCTTCAGAAAGTAATCAAGGTGTTCGAATTCGTGAAGGAATGACTGAAGCATTTGTTGTCAAAGATCATCGTGGTGAATGTAAGTTATTTCAACATCATATTTAATACTATATGCATAGTATACCTATCTCAAAATACATCACAAAAGTTATTATTTTAATTAGTATATATACTATAGCTTGCGCTTGTTTTCTTGTGTATATTTTTTTGACTTACACTCTTCCTTTAGAATAGATAGAGACACGTGTTCTAAGTAATTTTCTAAGGTTTCTTCGTGAAGGGTTACATACATTCTTCTCATATCACGTTGAAGTTAACTTAACTACCAAATATATGTTTGATAGCTAAAGCTTTCAATTGTTTATTCAATTTATTCATGTATTGATGTTGTTGATAACTACTTAAATTAGTTAGTGTGTCAATGTCCTTTTGTTTAATTTATTTGTGGTTTGTTGATGAGTATATTGATCCGAAAGGAAAGTCTAGGTCAATGAAAAAAGGAAATTAAGTATATCGAGTGAAGAGTTGTATGAAAAAAACTGGAAGAATATAAACTTTACCATAGCATTAGCATGATGTGGCTTAAAGTTATCAACATCGAACTTTATAGTATTTCTCCTCGCATCTAAAATTTGGTGGCTTTAAAAAGAGTCTACTATTTATCATATTATGTGTATATACACAATAGTGACAATACCTATATTGTTTGCTAAATTATTTTATTTTTCTTACATTTGAAGTGTACAAGAAACACCACCCACCAATGCTGAAAGACGAAGTGTGGCGCCTAGAGAAGATTGGAAAAGATGGTGCTTTCCACAAAAAATTGTCCTTACATGGGATTAACACGGTCCAAGACTTTCTTAAGTTAAGCGTGGTTGACCCAAATAAGCTCAGAAAGGTATATTTCCAACTTACCCCATTCCCTATATTGAGCCACAAAAGAAGGAATAAATCAAAATATGGAAATAAACTCAAGACAAATCATTTTTCTAATTGTTAAATGATACTCCTTCCCTCCCATTATCTTAGTAAAAAACAAAAAAATGCATTAAATTTAAAAGTGATAAATAATGTTTAAAAAAATATTACGTTATGTTTATAAATGGGTAAGTAAACAAAGACACTGAATTATTAGGAAAAACAATACGTGATTCATTAATAATGAAAAAACGTTGAAAATCTATTTAATATACATTTGTAATTAATGACTTGTATGGTTTTGAAATCAGATTTTAGGCATTGGGATGTCAGAGAAAATGTGGGAAGTGACAGTCAAGCATGCCAAGACTTGCATCATGGGCAACAAATACTACATCTTCCGTGGTCCTCATTTTACAATTGTTCTTAATCCCATATGCCAAATGATTAGAGCTGAAATCAATGGCCAAGTCTTTCCTGGGAGAGAGCTGAACAATATTACTAATAAGGTACCCTCATGCTTAATCTCACTTTTATGTCTTCAATTTCTAGATTTTACTATGTTTGATTTTCATCTTTTAATTCATCACAATAATTTCACTTGCAGAGCTATATTCAGAAATTGGTCAGAGAGGCATATGCTACATGGAATAACTTGGAGGAACTTGATGGGGTTTTGAATGATAATGTTGCTTTATTAAACCAACGTATGTTCCATTATTATCATTGTTTTTTTATGTGTCTTTATGTGTCTATGCAAAGTTGTTACAATGACAAATCCTGTCGATTGATAATTAAATTAATTTCATTCACCACTTTGACATTAGTTTTGAATGATAAATCACAAGAATCTAATGATTCTAAATCAATAGGTGAAACTGTGGAGCAATTACCAAACAATCATCAAGCACAAGTAGTAGCATATGATCAGAACGACTATTTTGGTGAAAAATCAACTATGGAGGTTGACAACTATGAGTGGCCAGTGAATACAACATTTGCCACAACACCATCGGTGAATCAATTAGGCATGGCTTTCAACTTCTCAGAGACACACTCAGAGGATGCTATAACCCCAGGCCCAGGTTCTGTATTTAATGGGAACCCAAGGTGGCATTAGCCATTAGGTGCACTAGAGCCTTGACTTTAAGCTGTATATACAAGTTACCACGTGAAGAATCGATTAGTCTTAGTGTGGTGTTTGGCCCATTCCATAAACTTACTTATTGGGCTTAAGTTTGGGTTCACTTTTTTCTCTTCTCTGGTTAGGTTTAGTGAGCATCAGGCCCGGGAGCCCTGAAAAATGAAACATGCCTTTACTGGGCCCGTGTTGCTATGTTACTCTAATTTCCGCGATCAATAAAACAGCTTGATTCATCAAGACGATGATGACGTGACTAATGTGGCTGATCTTCTTTTTGGGTTATAATGTTTTCACATTTTCGTTTTGGTTTGGGTTAAGAGCCATGCTCAGCTTTTAAATTTCAGCACTTACTAGATAATTATTCTCAAACGAAGTTTTCTTATGAAGATAGCATTGGAAATTTGCTCAAAAGAAATATATTTATGGATATTCTTATGAGTCTATATGTGAGAGAATGGTATCAATACAATACCTTATGACTAGGACTCCAATGAAATATTGGAGATGAGAATTGTGTGAAAAAACAAAGAAAATATAAAGAAAAAAAAAAGAATTTTTCTCTCCTGTACCATAGAGGATCTTGTTCCATACTTTACCGGATTGAAACATTTTAGCTAATGCAACTTAATCTGCACCTTCAATGTATCATGATGCATTACCAAACTGTCTATCACTTTAGAATCATCAAACCCAACTTGATTGAGAAAATCAACATATATTACAAAGTAAAGAAAAACATAACCCTCTATCAAAATTAAAAGATGATCAAAGTGGTAACTTGAATCTTGTTATTGATAATGTTATAAGTTCCTGGCCTAGAACTAATATGCTCAAGACTAATGGTGTTGTGACTAACCTCAAGCTCACGCCAACATCAGCCATGCTTATGCCAATGGCAGCCAGGCCTGAAATCAATATGTGCAGATTGGGCATGATCAAAATCAGCAACATAGTTGATGTCCCAAATCTGGCCAATGTCATGTTCTTGATCAAAACAAATTGGGTAGACTAAGACATTGCCATGCATCAACTGCGCCAGGCCAGGGTCTTGAGACAACTTCACATGCATCAGGCTAGAGTCATAAGACAACATTAGATGCACTAGCTGCATCAGTTGCACCAGGCTAGAGTTGCCCCATGCACGACTTAGGCCATTCAAGGCACTTCCTCTCGGGCCAAGCTTAGGCACCTGCATCAGGCCACCCATTCAGTCACAGTCCAGGCCAAGCATTAATCAAGCAAGGCCAAGGATCAATCAAGCAATCTAACCATAATTTTGGATATGAGACCAATGGGCTTTTTGTTGCTTGCAGTCCAAGTCATTGTGTTATTCATGTGTTTTATCATATTTAACATGTGCTAAATATGCTAATTAAGTTAGTTGGTTTGTTACTGAGAGTTGTTAAAGGATTCTTCTTCCTATAAATAAGAAGAATCAAGTTTGTATAATTTGCTAATTCAATCTCTAATAAAAATATCAAGTATTATTCTTTTCTTATTCTATTTGCCACATATATTCATCTTATTTCTCGCATTATTCTTCTTCAACAAGAAGAACTCTGTTCCTTCTTGATTCTTTTCTTTGATGGTAACAGAGCTCTATTAAGAGGTCTGCTACATTCATCATGTCCTTCGAGACATCATCTTATGCCAATGACACTCACACCAATCCTACCCAAGATCCAGACTCTCCTTACCATGTGCACCCCTCAGAAAATTCTACAAGTGCCATTGTCTCACCTCTTCTGAATGGTGAGAATTATCATCAATAGGAAAGGGCAATTAGTATGAGTCTCATATCCAAACAGAAGCTCCCCTTCGTTGATGGATCAATCAAAATGCCTGCAAAAATAGACCCGATTTATAGAGCATGGGAGAGGACTAACAATATTGTAACATCATGGATAACTAGGTCAATAACACCTTCAATAGCACAAAGTGTCATATGGATTGATAAGGCCTATGAGATTTGGGATGAGCTAAGTGAAAGATTCTCTCAAGGAAATCTTTACAAAATTACAGAGTTTCAAAGAACCATCACTAACTTCACACAAGGAGATCTTGATGTGTCCAACTATTTTACAGAGTTAAAGACACTCTGGGATGAACTTGATAACTTTAGGCCTATGCCAAAATGTAGATGTGAAGTGCAATGTTGTGGTGATGTTTTTTATGATGTGAGGAATCATAGAATGGAGGATAGAGTGATAGTTTTTCTTAGAGGGCTTAATGATTCCTATGCAGGGGTCAGGTCACAAATCATGATCATGGACCCCTTATCTAAGAAAGGCAAATGTATGGACAATAATTGGAATCTAAGGCCATGGTTGTGTCAAACAATTGGAGAAAGGGAAGCTATTCTGGAAGAGGCCAAGGTTCAGGAAAACCATTTGTGTCAACTGGTTCTGAAGAGGCAATTCAAGTGGTTCAGGAAGAGGCTCGTGGAACAAGAACTCTAACAACAACAAATATTGCACTCATTGTAAGAGGAGTGGACACACAGTGGAAACATGCTATAAGTTGCATGAGTTTCTAGCTAATTTTGGAAATAGTGATCGAGTATTCTCAGTTGCAAGTTCAAGAGTGGAGGATCAGACACACACCCTAGGACAGCAGACAGATCAAAATGGACCCGTGTATGGATTAAGCAAGGAACAATACCAAAGATTGATAAGCATGTTTAAGCAGCCTAGTGAAGAATTTGGCAAACTAAATCAGAATGATTCAAATAATATCACCAGTAGTGTGTTATCAACCACATCCACTAGCCTCAATAACCAAGTAGCAGGTAATTCTAAAACCATTAATTCTTTTGTCGATTGGATACTGGACAGTGATGCCACATACCACATAAGTTCCAGCATGAACAATTTCTCTACATATAGAGAAATAAAGCCTATTAGGGTAAGATTGCCTAATGGGAATGAGGTAATAACAAATTTTGCTAGGACAATTTCACTTCTCCCTGAATTAGTCATTCACAATGTTTTATATCTACCCAATTTTGCATATAACTTGATAACTATATCTAAACTTGCCTCAAACTGCAAATGTATGTTATCTTTTGATGCTAACCATTGTAAAATCCAGGAGAATAAGTCTTAGAAGATGATTGGTTCAACTAAATCTACCAATGGCCTGTATGTCTTGGAAGTTCCTAAACACTCACATCTCATAAATCTTCCTGCTTCTATATCTGATTCAAATGTATGACACTTTAGACTAGGACATGCATCACACAATTGTATGAATAAAGTAAAGAATATGTTTCATTTTGTTGAATTCAATAAAGACTACATACGTGATGTATGCCATCAAGCCAAACAAAAGAAATTACATTTCCCATTGTTAAGAATGTGTTGTTGAAGTTACACAAATTGATAACGTCTGCTTTATTATATGTTGTTGATGTTTCTTGCACCTCATTTTTCAACAACGTCATTCAAAATTGCACTGTTGAATGACCGCTGTTTATTACGATATCTTGCATAATGGACATTTTTGTACAAATAGTTTTATTGTCACAATATATATATCATTAATTATCTAATATTTTCATTAGAAATACATATTTGTAAATGATTAAGAAAATATATGTATATATATCATTCATATGTCAAATCATATATACATTATATAAAATTGAAGGGAATAAAGAGATTTTGGAATCATGAAATATACTTATAATATGTGATTTGGCATATGAATGATATATATATGCATATATTTTCTGAACCATTTATATATATATATGTGTGATGAAAATATTAGATAATCAATTATATATATATATATAATAATAATAATAATATATTTATATACATATCATGTGATAATAAAATCATTTGCACAAGAGTGTTATTGATAACTAACAAAACAATTAAAAAAACATACTTAAAATACAAATGTTATATCAATATATAAGTTGGATGCAATCAAATGCATTATAATGTTATATACTTAGGTAGAAGAAATAATATTACTCTGTGCATAATTCAACATGCACGTATAATTAGAAATCATAGATGAACCAGAGATAAGTTGAATCGAATAATATTTATCTCTAATATATTGTTAAATATTATTTGAGTTTAATTTTTAAATTTGAGTTCACCCCTATAGCCAATTAAATACAAGGATCAATATTATGAAGTAAAGAAGTACTGTTTGTATTAAATATGTGTTAGGTTGCACTTAACAAGTTGGGTTATGTTTTACTTTCTGGAAGTTATTATTTGTATTAAAAGGTAACTAACTAATCTTTCAGCCATAAAAATCACATTGCTGTAATACATACATCTCATTAATAAATAATAATCAATAACTTGGTATACTATGCAGAGAAAGATATATGGACATGTGTTGTTTCTCATCAATAAAAAATAATAATATTAAAAATTCTAATAACTTGGTGTTTATATATTGTTGGAACATTGTCCACTTTTCATTATTATATTTATATGATTCACATTTAGAAATATAAAAAAAAGCATTTAGCATATATAACATAAATGTTTTTATAACATTTATCATCATAAAAAGAGGCAATTTGTGATGAGTGATGTAATGTAAAATAATAGAAGTGAGTTGTCAAATATATCTGTCCTACAACTTTAAATGTACTCTTCAGAAAGATAAGCTCTTGTATTCCTAACCAGCTGAGAGATAAAACATTATATATATAGAGCTTTAAGTGTGGAGGAGTGATGTAACCAAGAATATAATGTAATATTTATATATTAATATTATAAAGATTTATATATAATTAATATATTATTTATAATTAAAAATAAATAATACAATGGGAAAAAACTGTTCCCAAAAAAAATATAAATGAAAGACAAACACATAGATAATGAGTGTAAAATTTATACACACTCACTCTATGATTCATTTTGAATTATATATAAAATTCATTAAAATTCTCGTCGCACAAACGTGATCCATCTATTCCGTTCCAAATAAGCAAAGCATTCCATCGTCCATTCATTCATTTCATCAACTCAACACTCGTAAGGTACTTCGTTTTTTCCTCTCCTCTCTCTATTCCCCTATAAATACGTACTTATGCCATTGCCACTGCTACCTTTCTCTCTTCTTCTTTCTCTTACACACTTTCTCTCTCATTTCTAGATTTCGTTTTTTCTCTCATCAGGTAATTGCCATGGTTCTCTTCAACGTTTCTCGCAAAGACACCACTCCCTTCGATGGCCAGAAACCTGGAACCTCTGGTCTCCGCAAGAAGGTTCGTTCCTTCCATTTCTCATTTCAATTAGATTGTTCTACATTTCTCTGTTTTTTATTTTAATTTTTATGAGAGTTAAATCACTTGATCGTTTCTCGAAATTTGAAACCAGATCTTCCGATTCTGACTCGGATCTGCTTCTGATCTATTTTTTTATTCATCTTATGTTCTTGCTTTGTGCTTTGTTATGAATTGTTATTGGATCAGAACTAGCTGAAGTGTTTACTTGTCTGCATCGAAATATGTATTCATTTTTTCATATCAATTTATGATTAATCAACTTGTTTAGTTATCTGGAAGTGAAATTTAGCGTGAATCAAATTTTGTGTTGCGAGATCTGTTTCACATGGATTGTTGCATGTCCTTTATTTGTATGTTTCTTGTAATATCTAATGGTGGACTGGATTGGATTGATCTTTTCAGGTGAAAGTATTCATCCAACCTAATTACCTGGAAAATTTTGTTCAGGCTTCATTCAATGCCCTAACTGCAGAAAAAGTTAGAGGTAGTTAGTTCTTTTCGCGTCTTATTTTGTTTTATTTCTACTAACTAATGACAGCTACATATTTTGTTTCTTTTAAGTATAAGATTACAATCAATTAATTTGTCAAGTACTTTTAAAGTACAATATTGTGGCTTCATCTTATTTTGGTTAAGGACTTAACTACCACTGACCATCTTAGTAACATATATCGGCATCACATCAATGCACAGAATGTTTAAATAATGTTTCATTTTGTTGAATTCAATAAAGACTACATACGTGATGTATGCCATCAAGCCAAACAAAAGAAATTACATTTCCCATTGTTAAGAATGTGTTGTTGAAGTTACACAAATTGATAACGTCTGCTTTATTATATGTTGTTGATGTTTCTTGCACCTCATTTTTCAACAACGTCATTCAAAATTGCACTGTTGAATGACCGCTGTTTATTACGATATCTTGCATAATGGACATTTTTGTACAAATAGTTTTATTGTCACAATATATATATCATTAATTATCTAATATTTTCATTAGAAATACATATTTGTAAATGATTAAGAAAATATATGTATATATATCATTCATATGTCAAATCATATATACATTATATAAAATTGAAGGGAATAAAGAGATTTTGGAATCATGAAATATACTTATAATATGTGATTTGGCATATGAATGATATATATATGCATATATTTTCTGAACCATTTATATATATATATGTGTGATGAAAATATTAGATAATCAATTATATATATATATATAATAATAATAATAATATATTTATATACATATCATGTGATAATAAAATCATTTGCACAAGAGTGTTATTGATAACTAACAAAACAATTAAAAAAACATACTTAAAATACAAATGTTATATCAATATATAAGTTGGATGCAATCAAATGCATTATAATGTTATATACTTAGGTAGAAGAAATAATATTACTCTGTGCATAATTCAACATGCACGTATAATTAGAAATCATAGATGAACCAGAGATAAGTTGAATCGAATAATATTTATCTCTAATATATTGTTAAATATTATTTGAGTTTAATTTTTAAATTTGAGTTCACCCCTATAGCCAATTAAATACAAGGATCAATATTATGAAGTAAAGAAGTACTGTTTGTATTAAATATGTGTTAGGTTGCACTTAACAAGTTGGGTTATGTTTTACTTTCTGGAAGTTATTATTTGTATTAAAAGGTAACTAACTAATCTTTCAGCCATAAAAATCACATTGCTGTAATACATACATCTCATTAATAAATAATAATCAATAACTTGGTATACTATGCAGAGAAAGATATATGGACATGTGTTGTTTCTCATCAATAAAAAATAATAATATTAAAAATTCTAATAACTTGGTGTTTATATATTGTTGGAACATTGTCCACTTTTCATTATTATATTTATATGATTCACATTTAGAAATATAAAAAAAAGCATTTAGCATATATAACATAAATGTTTTTATAACATTTATCATCATAAAAAGAGGCAATTTGTGATGAGTGATGTAATGTAAAATAATAGAAGTGAGTTGTCAAATATATCTGTCCTACAACTTTAAATGTACTCTTCAGAAAGATAAGCTCTTGTATTCCTAACCAGCTGAGAGATAAAACATTATATATATAGAGCTTTAAGTGTGGAGGAGTGATGTAACCAAGAATATAATGTAATATTTATATATTAATATTATAAAGATTTATATATAATTAATATATTATTTATAATTAAAAATAAATAATACAATGGGAAAAAACTGTTCCCAAAAAAAATATAAATGAAAGACAAACACATAGATAATGAGTGTAAAATTTATACACACTCACTCTATGATTCATTTTGAATTATATATAAAATTCATTAAAATTCTCGTCGCACAAACGTGATCCATCTATTCCGTTCCAAATAAGCAAAGCATTCCATCGTCCATTCATTCATTTCATCAACTCAACACTCGTAAGGTACTTCGTTTTTTCCTCTCCTCTCTCTATTCCCCTATAAATACGTACTTATGCCATTGCCACTGCTACCTTTCTCTCTTCTTCTTTCTCTTACACACTTTCTCTCTCATTTCTAGATTTCGTTTTTTCTCTCATCAGGTAATTGCCATGGTTCTCTTCAACGTTTCTCGCAAAGACACCACTCCCTTCGATGGCCAGAAACCTGGAACCTCTGGTCTCCGCAAGAAGGTTCGTTCCTTCCATTTCTCATTTCAATTAGATTGTTCTACATTTCTCTGTTTTTTATTTTAATTTTTATGAGAGTTAAATCACTTGATCGTTTCTCGAAATTTGAAACCAGATCTTCCGATTCTGACTCGGATCTGCTTCTGATCTATTTTTTTATTCATCTTATGTTCTTGCTTTGTGCTTTGTTATGAATTGTTATTGGATCAGAACTAGCTGAAGTGTTTACTTGTCTGCATCGAAATATGTATTCATTTTTTCATATCAATTTATGATTAATCAACTTGTTTAGTTATCTGGAAGTGAAATTTAGCGTGAATCAAATTTTGTGTTGCGAGATCTGTTTCACATGGATTGTTGCATGTCCTTTATTTGTATGTTTCTTGTAATATCTAATGGTGGACTGGATTGGATTGATCTTTTCAGGTGAAAGTATTCATCCAACCTAATTACCTGGAAAATTTTGTTCAGGCTTCATTCAATGCCCTAACTGCAGAAAAAGTTAGAGGTAGTTAGTTCTTTTCGCGTCTTATTTTGTTTTATTTCTACTAACTAATGACAGCTACATATTTTGTTTCTTTTAAGTATAAGATTACAATCAATTAATTTGTCAAGTACTTTTAAAGTACAATATTGTGGCTTCATCTTATTTTGGTTAAGGACTTAACTACCACTGACCATCTTAGTAACATATATCGGCATCACATCAATGCACAGAATGTTTAAATAATATATGCATTTTTGTCTCTTACTAAAGTGGTAAGCAAACTGTTTCCTGTGATCCTGATTTTAAATTGCAGTTGTAGTTTCCGTACCTAGTATATTTTAATTGCTTCAACTGTGAAAAAATGTGGCCCATGCAGCCACAAGGTGATCCAATTGCAGAGTCTACTAAAACTGCAATATTGTGGCCAAAATTGCAGTTGTGTAGCAATTTAAAACCTTGATAGTGGTTAAGCTCCATCTCCTTAAAGAAAAGACGCACATTGAACATTTCCTGATTTTAAAGATGGATTTTGGAGCTTATGTTTTATTGGATACTGCTTTCGTTTCACATGTTTCCTTTTTATGCTTCACTTAAGCTGTGTGTCAGTGTGTGGGATCATGATGACGATTCTTTCTGTACTTGTAGGTGCAACACTAGTTGTATCTGGTGATGGTCGTTACTATTCAAAGGAAGCTATCCAGGTACTTTTTCCTTACTACATTTTTGTTTTAAATGTAGACTTCATGGA
This sequence comes from Lupinus angustifolius, assembly GCF_001865875.1. Lineage (NCBI taxonomy): Eukaryota > Viridiplantae > Streptophyta > Magnoliopsida > Fabales > Fabaceae > Lupinus > Lupinus angustifolius. Next base: position 10,225,859 of record NC_032014.1, on the reverse strand, counting down.
GTCTAGAGTATTGGATTTATCAATCATGTTATTAACTGCTGAATAATTGATATCATTTCTTCGGAGAACCATTTTACATTGCTGCAATGTCTTAATATATTTCTTTGATGTTGAATCTCTGAAGTTGAGCATCTATAGTTTAATTTTGATTAGGACTGTCAAGTTCCATCAAACCCAAGTGGGCATTTACATCAACCAGATCTCACCACTTGTGGCCTTCTTGATATAACTCATTTTTTGGGTCTTGAAACTGTCTTGTTCTTTTAATTAATACAAGAAAATGGAAACCAGAATACTATTTACCAGCACCAGAGTTTTATATTCCTGAACTGATACTTGTTTCTTTTGCCTCATTGATTAGTCTTCGCTTATGGTTTTCTCATAAGAGAGGATATATGTTTCTTGCTGTGCATATTATTATGCCTGTCCTCAGAATGACAATATCATGTGGTACATCATTAATGATTGTAATTAATCTGCAGATCATAACTAAAATGTCAGCAGCAAATGGAGTAAGACGTGTTTGGATTGGTCAAAATGGATTGCTTTCCACTCCCGCTGTATCTGGTGTTATACGTGAAAGAGTAGGGCCTGATGTAAGTCATTGTTTTCTGTAATCTGCATCTCTATAACTTTGCTCTCTTTGTCCAGAAAGTGCTTTGTTTCAACAAGATAGTCCATGCTTTATATGATGGAGTTGCAAGGTAACAATTGCTTCTCATAAGCTATAGCAAACTAATGGATAAAAACTGTTGTGCATACCAGGGATCAAAGGCAACTGGTGGATTTATACTGACGGCAAGCCACAATCCTGGCGGCCCTAATGAGGTTAGTACTGGCATCTTTACTTTCAGTGATTTTTTAGCAATTGCATTTGGTTAATGAGTATGACAATATAAGGTGTTAGGATTTAAATGTTTAAGGTATGGTGTAAAGAGCTCTCTCCCATTCTATTTCTGCTATCTGAGCTGAGAATGCTATTACGTTTATCCTGTAACCTGGTAACTTAAATTATGCATTGACTTTGAACTTTTTATATAGTTTATATAGATAGTGGGCCTCATATTATAGTTTAGCTTAGGATATGTTCGGTTCGGATTACAATCTTGAAAACCAAAGAACAAGAAAAGTCGGAAAACATAAAAAACTGAGGGAAGTTTTCAGTAGCAGGGTTGGTGTAGGGAAATTAGTTGATTCAAATGCAAGTTGCTTGTATTGTAATATGATTATGATGATGCCTTGTTGCATATGAAATTAACTTTGAATGATTGTTATTGTCATTTGGTTTCCATAATGCAGGATTTTGGGATTAAATATAACATGGAAAATGGTGGACCAGCACCAGAAGGACTTACTAATAAGATATATGACTACACAACGACAATTAAGGAATACTTTATTTCTGAAGATCTGCCAGATGTACTACTCAATCTATCTATAAATGTTCCCCTTTGTTTATTTACCCCCACTATTTTTTAATAAAGACCGCAATGTGTTTCATCTACCTAAACCTTGTTCCCACTTATCATTTTGTTTTCCCAGGTGGATATTTCCACAACAGGTGTTACAAACTTTACAGGCCCTGAAGGACCGTTTGATGTTGAGGTTTTTGATTCGGCAAGTGATTATGTAAAATTGATGAAGTAAGGTTTTTTACAAGATTAGTATTTTCTTGTATTTTGCATTTTTACAAAGGAGCTTTGTGGAAATGGATTTCTTATGCCATGTCATGTCCAGTTTTAATAACTTTCTCGCTCTCCAGTTTTTGCAGCATGACGAATTTCAAATATTTTTAAACATGCTGCAAAATTAGGTTTTAATAGCTTTCTTGCTCTCTCTGGCTTTTGAATATCCAGTTAATTGGAGTCATTTGTGACCCAGCTCTACATACAATTTGTAATTTTGATTTTCTTTAGTTAATCAAATGTTTGTCTTAAAGTGTGCTTTTGCTGATTCAGTCCTTTTTTAAACTTTTTGGCAGGTCAATTTTTGATTTTGAATCTCTCAGGAAACTGCTGTCATCTCCTAAATTTACATTCTGGTATATGTTGTGGATGCTGTTGTTTTAAACCTTTATATAGAATATACTTCTTTGTTCTTTTCTTCACCCCAAAACATTTCGGTAAGCCTCTGTAATCTTGTTGAAGTTATGATGCACTACATGGAGTTGGTGGAGCTTATGCAAAGCGTATTTTTGTGGATGAGCTTGGGGCACAAGAAAGTTCTTTATTGAACTGTACACCAAAGGTCTTATTCTCTTTCTGACTAATGCCATGAAACAACTCAAGTTATTCTGAATAATATAGTGATGATTTGCTTTTGATTTGTGGACGGCTTTCTTGGATACAGGAAGACTTTGGAGGAGGACACCCAGATCCCAATTTGACATATGCCAAAGAGTTGGTTGCTCGCATGGGTTTGGGCAAATCAGAATCTCAAGGTGAGCCCCCCGAGTTTGGTGCTGCTGCTGATGGTGATGCAGATCGTAACATGATACTCGGAAAAAGGTAATGGAGCCCTTAATTTGTGTAAAATCTGAATCATGTCTAACTTTTAGTTTACAATTTATATGTATACCTCGTGTGTTAGGTTTTTCGTCACTCCTTCAGATTCTGTGGCTATCATTGCTGCAAATGCTGTTGAAGCTATACCATACTTTTCTGCTGGCTTAAAGGGAGTTGCCAGGTTTTACTATACTTTTAAGCTTCCCTGACTTTTATTTTCTCTCATCAGTGTGCTTGTGTTGCATGCAAAAAGGCACATGTGCAAATATGCAATGCAGTAATGGCAGACTTTTTACTTGTGTATGTCTGTCAATAATCAACTGCTTTGTAATTATCTTGCTAGTTGCCCCAAAAGAATCAAATAAATTTGTTTTCAGTTGGACTGCTGCTATAGAAAGGATATGCTCTTCATCTTTAACAACTAGTTTTACCAATATACCAATTTTAAACTGTAAAATGTATTGTAGGAGCATGCCAACCTCTGCTGCCCTGGATGTTGTAGCGAAAAGCCTGAACTTGAAATTCTTTGAGGTATATTATTTGTTAACATCCCGAAGTTTAAAAATGCTCACTCAGTTCCCATATAATTGTTTACTTTATTATTCAACACCAGGTCCCAACAGGTTGGAAGTTCTTCGGTAATTTAATGGATGCTGGATTATGTTCAGTCTGTGGTGAAGAAAGTTTTGGAACTGGTATGTGTTTGCTATTGCATTAAGAAGAGCAAACAACCACTTTTAACAATTGCCAGACCTTCATCTTGTGAATTATTTTGCTTGTGTTTGTGGATAGGTTCTGACCATATTCGTGAGAAAGATGGAATCTGGGCGGTTTTGGCCTGGCTATCTATACTTGCATATAAAAATAAAGATAAGACTGAAGACAAGCTTGTAACAGTTGAAGACATAGTTCGCCAGCATTGGGCTACTTATGGGCGCCACTATTATACTCGATATGACTATGAAGTATGATTCTATTGCATTTTGTTCTACTTTTGTATAATATCCTTCGAAGATCTCTTAACCAGTTCGCATTTGTTTCTTAAAGAATGTAGATGCTGGTGCAGCAAAGGAACTGATGGCATATTTGGTCAAACTGCAGTCCACGCTTTCAGAAGTCAATCAGTATGTTACTTTTGAGAATTAAGTCTAAAATTAAGTAGTTAATGGTCTTGTAATGATGAGTCTGTAACAGTTACCTGTATACTTCATGGGTATATATATATCCAGAGATTATTTATCGAATAGTCGATTTTGTGAATTGAAGCATAAATCTAATGAATTTCATTGACTATATTTTTAGGATTATCAAGGGAATAAGGTCAGATGTTTCAAATGTCGCCCACGCTGATGAGTTTGAATACAAAGATTCTGTGGACGGTTCCATTTCATCACATCAGGGCATCCGATATTTGTTTGAAGACGGATCACGATTGGTAAGTTTACTGCTTGGGAAACATATGTTACTAGTGTAATGGGAAAAGGAGCAAGTTGAGGTGGACTTTCAGAATTAATCATGAAAGGCAGCTTTGAAAATTCATTTTGTCTATCAATGAATTACTAATTTGAATTCATGTATTCCCTTTTCCAGGAGTTTTAAGTTTTGAGTTTTATTTTTTTGGCTCGATATATCCCATTTTCGCATTCAAGCTAATTATTTTGATTTCTTTACCTTCAAAATCCTGCGCAAGATTTTCCGCCTTTCTGGAACTGGATCAGAAGGTGCAACTATTAGACTATACATTGAGCAATATGAGAAGGATCCAGCAAAGATTGGGAGACTTTCACAAGATGCACTTGCTCCTCTTGTAAGATGTTTATATATTCAAATATTAGATTTCATTGCCCAGCTTTCAATCTCTGACTGGCGGAAATTTATTGAATTACAGGTGGAGGTTGCATTGAAACTTTCGAAGATGCAGGAATTCACTGGTCGATCTGCCCCAACAGTCATTACATAAATGAACACTACTAAAAGACGGTTATATCTGAAGCTTCAGCAAGTCGTTTCTTCTGCTTGTCGACATTTGAAAAGAGTGTTAATAATCTTATGAGTAGCCAACCTGTGCTGTTTGCTGTTTGTTGTTTGCAGCCCTTACTAGGGGTACTTTATTGGAATTTCAAATATTTTAAGTAAATTTTGATGTGCTGAATAAAGTACTGATGACATGATTTCTTAATATATTGGTTTTTATATTGTCCTTGTTTCGGGTACTCTACAATCTACATTTCCTTGCCCCCCGCCATAAAATTGACCTTTTGCACTTCTTTGGGGAAAGTTTAATTTTGCACCCACTAGAGAAATAAAGGCCAACACCACCTGTTTCGTTCCAAATAATGCCTTTTTTGGGTTTATGGATCATCTTAGATAATAACCTTAGTCACTGAAAGTCTCCCTAGTATCTACCATTACTAGCCTGCCCAAACATAAGGAAATTCTACAGAAAAGGGAACATGTTACGGCCATCTAATGGTGAAAATTAGATTATAATTATACTTATTTGCTTATAAGTTGAATTTATTCATGAAAATGAGTTATATGAGTAATATTTGATTGGTATTTAGTCTGAAGGGAGTATAATGGGAAGAAAAAATAGTGAAAAACAATCGGGTAAAATATGATTACATCCAAATGAAAGTTTATGTAAAATTGATTACACTGTCAGTACATCATCTTCCATTAATTTGAATACTTTTGTTTGAAAGTCAATACTAGCAAACAAATGAATGGTGGAAATTTGCTGACAGTGTAAAAATCATTTACACTATTAGTGTACACATATTAAATCCAAAATTGATTGTCAAAAAGCTCAAGGTTAAAAGGCGCTGTTTTTTCACACAAAAAATACAGTGGTACCAAGCACTTAAAAATCTTCTAAAAATGACCTGTTGTAATTTGTAAATATGGTATTTATGTACGTATTTATGTGTATAGTTATATGCTATAGCAATTGACATTATTGATACTAGCCACTTACCCATCTGCGTTCTTATTTCCTAGTATTAAATATTTAATTTTTATGTATTTTATTTAAGAAAATTGTATCATATTTTTTATATTCAATGTACATGATATTATATTTTTTGTGATAAAAAAAATATGAAAATGAATTATGGTTCTTTTAAAAAACTACATCGATAATATAATATTTTTATGTATGTAACTTTCTTTAACTCCTATTAATATTTTTTATTGTGCATAAAAACATTGTAATAATAGCTTTAGAAGGGTAACATAGGAATTAAAGTCCATACAAAAAGTTGCTAAAATAGAAGAGAATTAATATAAACATTGGGACTAGTAATCTATAGAACTTGTCAAATATGTATTTGGGAGTAAAGATCTCCCAAGAGGGAACATACTAGAAAAATAAAGGAAAAAAGAGTATAATAATATATATATATATATATATATATATATATATATATATATAATGAAATAACAGTTTTTATTATTGGAAACAAAAGTAAAAATAATAACTCATCTTTGCAATACTGAAAATAATCCTTACTCCTAATAAATACTCTATGTTCCTTATGTCTCATCGAGAATTAATTCCTTTTGTATTAATTATACTTTTACCTTTATTCCTATGTACATATATTTCGTGTATGCCGATTAATATTGTATGATATTACATATTTAATTTTTATATATTTCATTTTTTATAATTAGAATATTTTTGTTGTATCCAGTGTATTTTATATTATAATTTTTATGTGTTTATGATAATATTTAGTTTATGGTGAGAAATGTGGTTAATTAATATGTTGGTGGTGGTTAATTATGATTCTACGGTTTTTTGTAAAAAATTAAATAATGTGAAGGATAAAATAGGAAATGAAAATTACATCATCGTAGAAGTTGCATCATATTTTGGCTTTATATATAGTATATATATGGAAAGGAATAAAGTAGGGAGATGAGTATATAATGGCACAATAGGAAAAATAATAACAATTTTATTAAAAATAAAATTTGAATATTGATTTTTATATTTGTATAAAAACTTGGCATAACACTTATAAGGGAACAGGTATCTTTTCTCACCCAATTTTCAATGAAAAAGGTTCTAAAATAAAAAATCGAGGTGGTGGCCACCCGCTATGTTGGGAAGTGATGGGCAGTTTATAATTTTAGTTTAATATATAAGTGTAAGAGTTTTTATACAGTAAACACTTATTATTCATACATTATTTTTATTTAAGAATTAATGATAATTAACATATTGGTGTTTGATGATATATTGTTTGTTTAAAAACTGTTACATTTTTAATGTTATAGATATTAAACTATTCTAATTAGGTGATTATTTTACCAAAAAGGCGTAGTTTAAATGCTTGTATTGTGGCCTACCTAGACCCAAATATATTAACTGGCCTGCTAATTTACTGAAAATTTAATTAGTGGACCTATAGCTGTCATGAGTTATTGGGCCTATGGTTTGCAAAACAAGAACTATTCGTGTACAACAGCAAACTAGGAGATGGTGGTATAAAAGAGAAGTTAGAGCTTCTTTTCCACACCTATCAAAATTAAAGCCACCTATTTTAGTTTAAATTATTATGAGTTCAATTGTATATATATAAAGGGTTTGTTAACATGAGCTCACCCTATTTGAAGGATCATGTTAATAATGTGTACTCTAATATTGTGATAAAAATATCCTTACTCACTTAATTAAAAATAAGTACTTTCTCAAGGTTATTTTAGTAAATAATCTTTATTAAAATTAAAAATTCACAAAATCCTTATCTTCTCACCCCAGACTAGGGGTGAGCAGGACTCGACCCTAACTGCTCACTCGGCACGGTCCGACCATGATTGAGTCTGATCGGGTCTAGGGCTGGGTTCGGGTTCAAAAAATAGACCCATACAATATTTAGGATCGAGTAGGGACCAGACATGACCCGGCTCGTCCCAGGGTCACTCACTCATCATGTTTATATGTATTTCTAATCAAATGTATATGAGTAATGATACTTTTTTAGTCGAAACTATCATTTATTCTTTAATTTTTTCATAATATATACATGATTAATAATATATATATATATATATGTATATCATTTTATATATCAAACTACATATTCATAATGATAAATAATATTTAGAAGTCTTTGTCTAAGATGAGTATGCGCTATATTTAATCGAGCTAGGGTCGGGTTTAAAGGTTGACCCGATCACTATTTAGGGTCGGGTTAGCTTCGAGTCTAAGGTCGGGTTCGAGTTCAACAAAATGACCCGACCAATATTTAGGACCGGATAAGGACAAACCTTAACCCATCTCAACCCGGCCCATGCTCACCCCTACCCCAAACCCTCAAACACATCCTATTCACAAAGTTGTCACCTTACTTCATATTGTCATATTATTTTATTCTCCATAACTCACATACTCACTTTAAAAAACCCTCATTTTTGAAGCCTTTCTAAAACCCTATCAATCTTCATACTCCTTCACACCCACGTTATGTCATTCTCAATCGGATTTTTGAGGCAATTCTTCATACTCCATCACCGCCAAGTTGTAGCTATTGTTATGGTTCTGAGTTATATTTTTAGAATATCATGACATTAAAAGAAAGTGATGGTTGACCTATAGAACTTCTAATTGGAATGTTCCTTCAATTTGTGAAATGATTAGATAAGTATATGAGTTTGTATATACTGAGCGTGCCACCCATTTATGGACCTAGGAGGTCATATGGCATAATTGAGATGTTGGTGTTACATTGTATATGTGTAAAAAGTTTTTTTTATAATTCTAGTTGCAGTAATGAAGGAAATGTCATGTATTTTTTTGTGTTTGAAAACCATCTTTGACATAATGTGTTGGCACATTCCAACTTAATATGATATTAAAACAGAGTCATAAAATTATGTATTGTTGAGTTTCATTTTGTAAAATTTGTCCATGTTTTTCGTTTCTGCAATTTCATGGAGTACACTTAATGAATCATATATTTATTTTTTCTGATTTCATGTCAATTTCAGGTAATATAACTACTGTATATATATCACCAAACATCGCCAACATTCTTTAACAAGCGATATTTTATCTAAAATAGGAATTTCATTAACAAAAATTACCAGAGGTACACATATGATACAAGAAGCAAAATAACCAACTAAAATATACTTTCAACAACTCAATTCTTAAAGTCACTAATAAAAATGATTTCCCAGTTGAAGGCGACTAGATGGTGAAAGACAAAAATGACTACAACTTGGAGTTGTTTTTGAAGTGAGTATGTGAGTTATGGAGAATTAAAAAAATGTTACATCCAACAGATCTAAAGGTTTTATAAACGACAGTGTTTTTTAGAGGTGACGACAGTTGTATTTGAAGCCGTTAGTGTCGACTCAGTTAACATTCTATAGGTGGTGGCGGCTCGGTCTGAGAGTTTTATAGAGTCATTGACACTTTATATTGCGATAGTGATGAAAAACATGTCGATAGTGGCTACTACGGCGACAACATACATATCTTGGTTAGACTCGGTCTTTGGAGTGTGTAGAGGATGACTTCTTTGTCTAATGTAGGGTGAAAACTTGGTGAATGAGATGTGTTTGAAGGGTTTGAGGTGAGGAATAAAGATTTTATTAATTTTTAATTTTAATAAAAATTGTTTACTAAAACAATATGAGAGAATACTTATTTTTAATTGAGTGAGTAAAAATATATTTGATACAATATCACGGTATACATTACAAATATGATTCTTCATGAAATATGGTGGACTTATGTTAAATAATCCTATATATTGTTGGCGTAGGATTTTTCACCGTCAGTAAACATGTATCATTGGTGTATAATATTTCTATTTAATAATAATAATAATTAATGCATAGATAATATTTGATACTTTGATAATATTAAAAAAGTATTGAGGCATAAACTACATTTAGCATCTAGAAGTTGTCGACATATTTTTGGTGTCGTAGACAATATATGACTCAGGACTGATCAAACGTTTTAAGTGGATGACAAAGTTTGTTTCTCGTGAATCTTTAGAGCTTCAATAATTTGAAATGATTTGACATATGGAAAAAAATATTGTCCCCATAACTTGTTGCTTGTTTATATTTGAGTTTCGATTAGGGACGCAAAACTAAGATATTTGAGAAAATTTTGCCGCATATAAGACGGACGTGATTTCTCATTTTATTTTGTGTTCATACTTAATAGTGTTCAATACAGGTTTAATTCTATAATATATATATATATATATATATTAAAAGTATAATATATGTACTCTAGTGTAAAGATTTACACAGTTAGTATATCAATCATTATTTATTTAAATATTTTTTTTTGAATAACTCAATGATGATAAAACATGACTGATGAATAATATAATAACAATGTGTAAAATTCATACACGGTCAGTGTATGCGTTATTTTTCTCATACTAAATTTACACATTATTATTTCTCAATCAAAATTCACTCACTAATTGTTCCACGTTTGATTTTAAAAATCAATCAAACAACAAATCTCTTACTATAATTATTTTGAAATCATATTAAAAAAGAAAAAGTCTATGCAAAGGTGTGCATGTTTTACTCTTTAGTTAAGCAGAATATTGCAGTAACCATCACTAGTTCCAGCTTCCTTAATAAAAATTATTGATATTGATGAGTTTGTTCAGAATTATTTCATTATAAAACTAAGTTGTCTGTAGTCTTAAAAAAACAAGTTATATAATATAATGAAATAAGTTATATAATATAAGAAATAAGTTACATAATATAATGCAGCTGTCTGATAAGAACAGTTCTGCTCCAAAGAATCCGTGAAGCAAACTTTTCACTCATACACATGCACCCAACACCAACACCTTTTCATTGGGGACCATATATAAAGCTCCATATAATTAAATGTTTAAAATTATAGCTTGCTAAATAATATAAAATAAAATTGTAGTATGCATCTACATTAAAAGCCGAACAATAATGTAATTTTGGCAGTATGTGGATCCATACTATGATCTGCATTCTCTAGCAATAATATGTAATGTTGTGCAATTAATAAGAATGATGATAAAAATTTGATTTTCTCAACACTAGCATAAATAAATATATAATATTTATACACTGTTGGATGTAAATATTTATACAAAATCAATAAATCATTTATCATTCATTTGTATTACTTTTTTCAAGTGTGAATGATAATTAAACATGGACAATAAACGATGTATTTATCAATGTATATATATTTTTTCCTGATGAATAAATGTAGTATAATAATCAGAGATTAATTTTTACTTATCAACTAGAGAATACCATTAATCTTTCCAAAATAAAAATGCAATGTAACCACATGGATGTGTAATGTTAATTGCATATGAATCAAGAAATCAAACCAAGCAATTATTACAAGGGATTTGGTAATTACTATCGGGCAATGAAAAGTGTAATGCTAATTATATTGCACTGTTTTATATTCATTAATAATGATTTACATCACTGTATTTCTATTTACCACATGGGTGTGTTTTTCACACATCACAAAATTTTATAACAACTTGAAATTTTCTTATAGTTGATCCTCACCTACTTCAAATCACACTAACTATGTTAAAAATATAATGATTCCTGAACCTCGCCCGAGACCTACGCTTTTGGAACAATCAATTATTTACAGCATAGCCAGAATTAATTATTTCTTATCTACCCAATAATTGGCTAGGCTCGAAAATGTGTACATTTTTGTTTAAAAATTTGATTTTGATACATCATATCATAAGTGTAATATCTATGTAAACAATGTAAAGATTTATACACAGTCAGTGTATAATTTACGATTTATTTAGATTATTTTTTTTTGAAGAGTAAATGATGATCGAAAATGAATGATGGATGATATAATAACAGTGTAAAAAACTGTTACACCGTCAGTATATATATCTTTTTCTCGCATAAAGCTTTTTTCATATTATTACATGTTTATATATACGTTTTCTTCATTTTTTAAATGTTTAAGTTCCAAATAGTAATTATAATTTTGCAAAAGTAGAACAAGTATTAAACTAATAGTGCACCAAAATTAAATCCTTTATTTTATTTGGAGTTATAAACTGTCCCCAAACTTTTAAAATTTGCATGTGGTGTTTCCTCGGAATTGGCATGTATTAGAATAACAATTAACAAATACAAAACATAGTGCCAAAAATACATGCTGGTGGTGTATCTTTATTTTTATGGTCACTGATTCAGATGGTGATACGGTACTCATACCGAAATGGATCATCTCCTATACAGGAGGTAGTTCTTCTTTTTTCTTTTATTTTCAATAACAAATATATTATTTTTTTATAATTAAAATGATAAATGAGTCATAATAAATTGTATTTTTTGTCTTTGTAGTGCATATCTCTTCACTAATGGAGATGAGAGATTATGATCAGTGACCCGTACCTAACAAAGCATTGCCCACCAAAAATATATTGGTTTAGTGGTATAAGGATCTTTTAGATCAGTGATTAAATATTCGATTCTTAAGAACAACACTTATTGAGAAAAACAATCATGAATCTTGATAATGATTAATTTTTTACTCACATAGTACCAAAAAAACAGTCAGCTTACTCCCAGAAACATATCACCCCTACCAGAACCATCTTATATAAAGTTGATGAGATAATCTTTATTTTTTTTATTTTTGGTTTCTTTCTTTAATTTGGGTGTTTCAAATCAAGGAAGATAAAGATAAAGGAGAGCTTTACTTCCCTAAAATAGTTTTGTTAGTATGATTTAGATTAGTTGGGATGTAACATGACTTTGAATATCAAAGGTTTTAGACCCAAAAAAATATTTTTAAAGAGAAGAAGAGAGAACTATGTTGAAAAGTATTGATAGACCTTTTATCACCCTCTTTAAAAAACAGGCTAAATTGTCACCAGGAGAAAGAGGATAAGTGTTTTTAATTAAAAAATGATCATCTTGGACTACATACTTTATTATAGTTTACACAACTTTCAAAAATAAATCAATGAAATAAAAACACTTATGTATGGGTTACATGAGTAATAAATATTAAATGTAGTTCTTTTCACTCTAAATTCACGTATACTACTGGATCAATAGTGACAAAGTGCAATATGATTCCTATACCGTTGTCTGTGAATTAATATTACTTTTCCAGAAATCTCTCTACAGTTATATATTACATTATATTTATCACAATGCAACTACAATTATGATTTTAATATCAAAAGGGATACCCAAAATTATAAAATTGTGGCTAGAATTATGAGAGCCACATATTCTGTTTTAAACTATGCATATCCTTTTCTTTCATTTTTGTTGGTCAGAAAAGTAAAACATAAATTTAATATATATTATCTTTTCTGACCAATAAAAAATAAGAAATATATGAAATGATATAGTTCTTGGGATATAAAATGTGCTTATGAAATTATGATGGTAAAGTATAGTTTAAAATAATGCAATTAGACACCTGGAATCCTTCTTTGGTTGGTTAGAGTACTAGACTTTCTCATAAATAAAAAGTTCTGTCTAAAGGTGGTCTGCCTAATTCATATCTACAAGCATTGCATTTTTTAATAAACTAATTAAAAGATATTTTTTATAAAAAAATATAGGTTGTGTAAACATCATAATTGAAAGCTGGGAAAAGATATATTCGTGCATGGGAACATAATCAAGATCAGTTCTATCAACAATAGTGAAAACTTGTTGATAAAGATTGTTGTGGACCCTCAGTATCAGGTCACTTGCTCATTTAATCATGTTATTCCATTACATGATTTGAGAGAAGCTAACTAACAATTTATTTTTGTGATTTTTCAATAGGCAATTTTTTTATTCTAAAGGAGAGTACATGAATCCATACTATCATGGATGCTTCGATGTCACACAACTCTACTAATTGAGGAATGAATATTTGTTGTCATTTTTGGTGTTCTCAATCGTGTTTTCGATGACCAATTAAAAGATATCATTTAATTTGGGATATAGAAATAGATTTTTTTGAGTGAGATGATCTTGTTCCTAATTGAGATGATTATTTGTAACATCAATTTTATATCTCTTAGGGATGACATTTATTGTCTAGTAATTAATTGTTATTTGTTGTGCAATTTAATTAATGTTACATTCCACATCCGTACAACCTATTATTATCTTAAATGAGTCTTATGGTTTATTTTATAATTGTTTCCTAATAATTTTTTTTTTTTTAATTTTCACTCCAATCATCACCATTTGTCCTTTAAACATTGCTTCATCAGTAAATTAACTGCAATAGAATGTAGGATTAGATTCAACGGTATTTCGAAAGCATTGTTGAAAATGGACATTCAACATTACTTACTTAAGTGAACATTGTTAAATGTCTATTTTTAACAATGTTTATTCAAGCGAGCGCTATTAAATGTACATTTTTAATAGTGATCACTCAAGTGAGTGTTGTTCAATATCTACTTTCAAGAGTACCATGTAAATCCAGCGTCATTAAATGTCTATTTTTAACCGTGTCAACTCAACCATGTCTCATTTATTTCCCAGCCCACTCATTTCACTCAACCTTTCAACTCTCCACCCTCTCAAAAAAATCACACCACCTTCCCCAATTTCATTTCATTGTTGATTAATATGTTTTCTCCTTTCTTTTTCTTCATTTTTTATTATTTTAAGGATTTTATAGAAATAAAAAATGTGCTCCAATTGCATAACAATTCTCCAAACAAAAATATATCATTTTTAGGACAGTAAAGTTTATGGATGGTCCATTTTTTGTTACGTACCACCGTGAGGATGCTCTTAACAGAAAAATCACATGAGTTTTGACTATTTTCTCTAGCACACAGTATCTTTATGCCTTGTGATGAATTGGTGCTAATCAAATTCACCGTCATGCTGGTTTTGAAGTTGAGTTACATATGTGGATGTACAACTAATAAACAAACACGTGAAAGTTCACAAGCCGAATGAATATAGGTCCACAACTTACTTTCATGTGATATGAAAACAACTTTTAACTTTTATAGGTAGACAAGTTTTACAGCTAATCAAACACATATTTGATGAGAGATTCTTGTGTTATGGACTTCTCATGGTAAGAAGAGACTTCTCTGTAACCGAATGTGTAAATAAAATATTGAAAAGAGAGTTTGTCTGAAGTTTTATCATTGAACCTAGAGGAACAATGTTCTAATTTTGTGAACCATTTGGTTTAGGGTAAAGTTTTATTAATTCAATGATTGGAGATGATTACGGAATACTTTTGTCAGCTTTACTATCAATTTAACAATTGGGTCATTTGTTAATTTTAATTTATGTTTTGAACCAGAAGTTCTTGCTATAATCCAGGTTTTTTCAATGTTATATGTACAACTTAAATTTTCTATAATTTCTCTTACAATAAATCAATTATATTTATCTATCACCTATTTTTTTTTTATCTTTTTATGTTTAATTACATGCATATCAATAAATCATCTAAAAATCAAATGATAACTAAAATTTGTTAAATACTGATTATCAAAATAACATTTTTATAATATGAAACTAAATATTTTCATTTAATTAACAACATTGTAGTGATAAATTAATGTGATGAATTAGGTAGTCCGAATTTTTTTATATAATGTATTTATTTAATGCACGTAAAGTTAACTTAAATAATTATTTCAAGTGTATGTGAAATTTTAAAAGAATAGTATAGTGTTTTACTAAGTGACAAATATTGAATAAAATTGTAATTAGGCACTGTAACCGAAATATTTTGCTTCAAAATAACTCATAATAGTAGATTTATGGATGAGAGAATGATGCTCTAAGAGCTGGAGAAAATCATTCTTGATTAATATATATTACCTCGTACTCGTATACATTCCTTTTACTCTGTTTTTAATGAAATATATATATACCATAATTAAATTCTTGGTGTTGTTATTAATAATTAAGTTACAAGTTACATATCTCCCTGCTGTTATTAATGATGACTTAGAATTAGAAATTTCCCAATTATGATTAATAATTGACTTACTACATATAAGCATGTTAATTGATCAAAATAAATATAACATCCTTTTCATATTCACTATGGTAAATTTATATTCTCTTTGGAAGCATTTTTAAGAACAATAATTTGGAGAGGTTAAGTGTATTACTACATACAAAATATACACATCTATCAATAAAGTATCAGTTTAGTTATTTAAGATGATCAAAACATCAATAATTCAATTTTTAGAGTAACATACTTCAAAAGTATTTGAGGCGAGAGAATATATCCTAGTACCAAAAAAATACACATCTTATATTTAACTTTTTATCATTTACTTACCTTTTTATACAATTAAATTCTACAACATGTGAGGCAACCTATTCCTTTCACGAACCCCATAAACACAAAATTTTACAAGCTAAGAGGATTCACAATTTCACTCTCATTTTTTACACACACAGACACGTTTTTTTGAACCACACAGTAAAAATAAACTACTCTCTAACCTTTTCTTCAATTCCAAAAGTAAATCAAATCAAACGCTCACAAATTTTCAATGTTCCACTCACCTTCAAGGCATTCCTTTGTTAGCATAACTATTCACGAGCGCCAAAGCGTTACTCGTGAACTTCTTCACATTCGAGACACGATCACATACCTGCGTCTTCACCTTACAATCATCTACATCTTGAAATCCGTCCGTACAAGTTTCTTCATCAGTGAGCGCCGCGCTCATCCACGTCTGCACGTTACTCATCTGAAACAGGAACGACCCGGCGCCGGCTCCGACAGCGCCAATCTGCCGTATCTGCTTAAGAGATCCGCGGATTTGGTCGACGGCGTCGTCGAGGTTGGTGAAGCAGTCGTGGATTGCAGACGCGGCGCGTGTGTCGGCGCTGTAGTCGGCCTCGCGCGTGAGATTCGAGACGTAGGAGGCGACGCGGTGAACCTTGGAGAGCGTTACGGAGATTGCGACGCGAGCGAGTTGGCCAGGGTTTTGTTGTACGGCATTGGCATAGCGAGAGAGGGAGGTGAAGCAGATGTCCGGGTAGAGTGTGGTGTTGCAACTGCTGCGGATGAAATCGGTGGAGCCGCCGTAGTAATCGGCGGCGACGGCGGCGTTGAGGGTGGAGAATGCGGTTACGAAAAAGAGTACGAAGAAGAGAAGAGGCCGTTGGATATTCATGGTTTATTTGTGATTATTATGAGTGTGAGAAAAAAGAGAGAGAGGGGATTTTATAGGCATTAGTTTTGAGTAGAAAATTACATTATTCCAATCGTATTTCTCCATAATAACGAAACGGCCATCAATCTCTGTTTTATATTAAATCATTAATTGTACTTTTTTGTTAAGTAATAAATAAAATCAAACCCTCTATATGGAGAAAAAAATATAAAGCTTATCTTTTTGTTAGTACCAAAATAGCATTTAGCCTAATTATATAGGTATATTTTAAAAAATAAAATAAGTATTTAAATTAGTAAATAAAAAAATAATTATAATTTCTATATTAAAATATCTAACATTGCACACACTTTTGATAATCCCTTAAAAGTTTTTTGTTTATCTAACCCTATTTTTTTCCTACAAACTTTTTACATGTGTGAGACTAATCTTCATGGTGAGACAAGAATACAAAATTCGACATGGTTTAAGGATATACATGTTTGAATTAATGGAATGAGAAGGAGACAAATATAATGCAGGAGAAAATAATCATTTTAATATTTGAAAATTTCTTTAGCAACCCAATGAAACAGAATCGTCTTTCCAAGACTCCTAAAATATTATTGTAAAGCTCCTTCATTTTGAACCTAACAAAGCATGTTGGTCACTTCATCTAACCCTGTTTGCATCTATACAATGGTTAATTATTCCTTTGGCCCCTTTTCTATAATTATTTTTGGTAGTTTTATATGGACTAAACAAGATGAAAACATCATTAAATTGATGAATAATTGTACCTATTTTATCAAAACTAATGTTCATTAATACAATTAAATTATTTTCTCTTTTTATTCAAATTGTTTGAGTAAATAGGAATAATCTGATAACAAATTTATTTATTGTATATAAAACTTTCAAACTACCAAAATAAAAATGTGTAGAGAGTCTTAGAAAATACTTAATTTTGGAGAAAAAACTTGTATATATAGAAATAACTAATAAAATATTAACAACACATTAAATATTTAATCATAATTAAATATAAATATATTTGTACTTAAACATGAAGTATATGACTATAGATAAGTTTTTCTTCTTAAATTGTGGGGCTAGAGAGAGTGTCAATGAAGAGGATAGTACTCCATTCGAATTAATTGATTTTACACATAGAACCTCAAGCATTTATTGAGAAGTCCATAAAGGTCTATAAGCTTCTTGAATGACCAGCTCTTGCTCGTCCTTTCGGCCAATAAGGCCATAAATATGAAGAGCAGTATCACACCAACTTTGTGAATTGTAATTCGCGTGAAAGTTTTAAGGACAAAAATGACTGTATATTAATTTAATATAAGTGATATATTAAGAAAGAAAGGTTGAAATTAATTGAATTTTTCTCTTCGGTTCTATTTTGTTTGTTTTGGAATTAGTTGCAAAAATAAAATAAAAAAGTTGATCTAGTGGTATAAGGTCTATTAGATCTCTAATATGATTATAAGTTTGAGGGTTCAATTCCTACGAGCGACACTTGTTTAGAGGGGCAACCATATATCCCGAAAGGATTATTTTTTTACTCAAAAATTGAATACCCTTAATAGTAAGTTATAACTTACTTTCATCTACTAATGTTGCAGTGATATGTTTGCATAGGAATGCTTTCATAATGTCAAAAAATTCATAGTGGAACCCCCAAATAAAAAAAACAAAAAAGCTAACTATTACTATGTATTAATTTTCCCAGACTATTCACATATAAATATCAAGTTAGTAGAAAGATTAAATAGCAATTTTGATTTTATAAGCATAAGACAAAATAGTTAGTTTAAGATAAAAATGCAATTTTAGATCGTTTCAGATTTATTTTTCTAATATCCATATGTAGGTGACAATTGCACAATTGAAAGTAAGATGTAAAACCTTATCATATAGGTCGGTTCGACTGGAAAACTGATATGCAAAACTGGTGAACCGGCCGATATTTGATTAAACCGGCCAGTTTATACATTTTTTTTTTATAAAAAAAACTTAAAAACTTAAAAACTCATTGCAATGTGACACATCTTTCCAACCCTTTTTCAACACTTCAAGACACATGCTTCCAATGTCTACTTAGATTACACATTTTGGTTCCTAACATTCGTGTGTAGTCTCAGTGACATTTATGTAATCTTGGAGTAGTGTCTGAAGATGAGATTTGGTGCAAAATATAATTTCGATATGAGACAATTTTGACTTCTTGTTGTTAAATGTTAAAACTCCAAATTTATTTGGTTTGTAGAGTGAATTGTGAACTTATGTCATTTATTTATATTTTGCGGTTGTTAACTGATACTTTTGATTGATATATGTTTTGTAATTTAGACTTTGAATTTGTTGAAGACTTAAATTGTTTGTTTATGTGAATTTTGAGTAGATTATGAATATGAATTATAAATTTGAATATCTATCCATTTGGGAAAAAATTTGTTATAGATTTATATATATATATATGTCTATATATGTATATATATGTATATATATCTATATATGTATATATATCTATATGTATATATATCTATATATGTATATATATCTATATATGTATATATCTATATATGTATATATCTATATATATATATATGTATATATATATATAAGTATAAGCAGGTGTAACTGGTTTAACCGGCATACGATTTAATTACTGAACTACCAGTTGAACTACTGTACTACTACATTATTATCTAACTCATATGGTTTTAACACTAGTAAAACTATACTTTTTCCTTGAATTTGTCATCTACGATAAAGAACTGCCTACTATTTCTATATAAAAAAAGGTTATTGTAGCATTACTTTCGTTTTGTTTTCTGAGATACACAACAAAATAATAGCAGGCATGTGTATAGGTAATAATAACAAATAGGTGGAAAAAAGTAGCATTGGTTGTGGTTGCCATAGGGAAGCTACTTAAATAGTAATATGATAGATGATAAGAAATAGTAAAGGAGTATAATATTTATTCACTTTTAATGTAAAATTTTACATACAATAAATACACTGTCAATTATTCATATATATTATTTGTATTTTAAGAATTAATAATAATTAATAATATGAATGATATACTAACGATGTAAAAAAATATTATATCATTAGTACATAGATATTAAAATCCTAATAAATTTGGTTGAAAATGAGTAGAAGGCACGAAACCAGCATAGGTGTCTCTATTTTTGGCTTTGGCATGCAAGTGCCCACTTCAACTTTGTGGCTAGTGGAGAAACTCTACAAAATCAACCATCATTTTCTACTCCATAGCTAAATCAACGGCTCTCGTTATAATTCCTCAAGCATTCAACTTAATAAAATTCATATGCTACTTTATCATGATTCTGTATTAAAATCAGGCGGAGTTTCCGTAACACTGTTTTGTAGCTTTTTGTAGGGTACATTCACACTCATTAGAATAACATTCAAATGACATAGTTTATTGTAATTGAAGAATAAGATTTGCACTTGTGTAAGCATTTGATTGAACATGTTTAATTATCATTATGCATATATAACTTTCATTTCTAATGGAAAGGATGAAAATCCAATGTGCTGAAATTGTAGTTTGGGTATTTTGTTGTGGGAAAAAATTACCTTAAAGTGAGATTGGATATAAAATAGTAAATTAAATGTGTGCAAATAAAAATTAATTAAAGATGGTTGAGATATTAATGCACTTTAATTTATTGAAGGTTGATGCACTACTCATTTTAAGGTAAGATGAATAATATTTCAATTTGTCTATTTACACTTCTTTCAATCTAAGAAATCAAATGTCTTAATAGTCCAACACTCACTTTGCACTCAAACTCTTTAATGGTGGGCATCCATTGGAATAGCCTCAATGGGCAACAACCTAACAAATAACAAAGCAACAAAGAGTTAGTTCTGGTCGAATTAAAATGTGAAGATCATGTTTAAACATTACCCGAATTAATTGTGATTTAATTGTGGCCATCTTACTATATATTTGACTACTTGAATCACATTTTTTGTACATTATCGGAATTAACTATGATTTAATTAAGATTTAACTATGAATTAGAATAAATTCAATCATGAGCCAAAATCTGGCCTATTGAATCTCTAATCCATTTTTAAAACAATGGTTGGGAACTTTTCCTTGGTCGGTTGGGTTGTTAGCTAGGAAATTAGTGGTGCATGTATATAATGTTTGTCACACTTGACACTTACCCACTATTCCCCCAAGCGTGAAACTTTAGCTCCACTTTTTCTTATAATAGTGCCATGCCTCCCCTTCAACAATCCCACTATATTCAAATTAAATCTTCCTCTTGCACTCTACACAAGCACAATCATTATGTGCCCTGTGCTATTCTACCTTCCCCACAAACACAATTCTTAGCCCATTTGGGACTTTTTTGCTTTGCTCTAGTTTAAGCCAATGATAAAAGGTCAGCATTTTACACTTAGGATTAAGAAATAACTCAAGTGTTCAGCTGATACAGCGAAAACATCAAGTTGATAAAGGTTGAGATTAATGTTGTATGAAGTATTAGGCAAGCTTAATTTTAAGAGAAAAAGATATATGCACTAACATACAAGTAATACAAATGAATGATATATGATGCATCGACTATCCATAAATTTTTACACTATTAGTGCATAGATATTACACTCTATTTTTAAACCTGTCTAGGAAAACATGAAAGGAAAAACTGGAGTTCCTTAATCATATTTGCTATGCCCATCATTCAAGCAAGTTTTTGCTCCTAAGTTTTAGCACAGTCCTGAAGGACAACGTAACATTCTTCGATATAGTGTATTTTCCTTAAGTAGAATGAGACTCTATCTAATACTAGCATAGGAAAAAAAATATGAACCTTCATTATATGATTTTATATATTATCACTATATCAATTTATTATTTATGTTTAATCATGTTTGACTCTGAGTAAATTATATTGACACTCCCTGAGTTTTAGTGAAATTATATAAATTACTCCTCACTTTTTTACACATACACAAACTTCCCCTCATTTTTTATATTTTCATTACACTCACAACTTCTGCATAAGAAATAAGTGTAATATTTTAAACATGTGATAAATGCAATTAAGTTAAACAAAACATGATATATTGTGGAGACAACAAGTCCAAATAATATATGAGTTAATATCTCTTTATTATTTTTGGTTCGTTACACTATATTATAAGAGCGATTTAAACAATATTTCTTTAGAATTGTTGATGTGTTTTGTAACAAAAAATAATAAATATACATTGATTTGTATATTATTTGGACTTGTCTATATAATATATCATGTTTTGTTTAATTTAATTGCATTTATCATATTTTTTGTTTAAAATATTACACTTATTTCTTATGCATGGATAATCAGTATAATGAAAATATAAAAAAGTGAGGAATAATATATGTAATTTCACTAAAACTCAGAAACTGTCAGTATAATTTACTCTTAAAATCCACTAAGTAATACTAGTAATGACATGTAAAATTTATAACTAACTTTGACTTTTAAGTGGTCATAAAACTAAAGGTAGTTAGTACAGTAAATAAGAACCTCATGATTTTGATTTGAAGGACACTTGACCCATACATATGTGAATCTATTTGACAATAACCCTATCAAATAACCGGCTAAACGGCGCAATTTACTCTTCTTATCCAAAAAAAGGAAAAGAGTAGAAGCAACATAACTTTTCCTATTCATGCATACATTTTATTTTCCTAATACAATATTTACCTCGGAGATAAGTTTTGTTGACAATGTCTACAAATTCTACCCAACCATGAAACATAGATATGCATAGTGTAGTTCTATTATGGATAGAAATGATTTAAAATAAATGTGACTGGGATAAGATAAGAACTAAAATATTATTGGTGTACATACCCATACGTTGCTGTAAAGGAGAAACAAGTAGTGTAGAGAAACACTTTCGTGTGGATCTCTAAGGCTTTGGGATGGACCCATATATGCACATGCCATATGGACAATTAGGCATCATCAATATCATTGTCAAAGCAGCAATCCCAGGCCAATAACACTCCATTAATGAGGGATAATTACAGAACTTCGCTGTTAATTATCTTTGTCAATGTATGAATCCTAATGGGTCTACCTTGAATTATTCAAGCAATTTCTTTTGGACTAACAGTTATGAAATGACCATATGAATGATGACAAGTCATTCTACTAATGCGAAATTGAGAACCCATAATCCTCACTTGTAATTGCGTAAAGACAAATATCCCGACATAAGTAGGCTTATAAAGAAAGGTGTCAATGAAATATTGCAATTACAATCAAATATAACTTAATTATACTTAGGTCTAGTAAGCTCCTATGATGTAACCAACCTAACATGCATTGTTTTGTTAAACATTAAGTTTAATTGGTTAATCTGAACATTGTTATCTATAAAAATAAAATAATAATAATCTAACAATCTAAAGTTAAAAAATGTAGAATTAAATGTTTTTTGCTATTAATTTAACATTATATTTATGCATATACCAATTTTAGCAACAGAAAAGGATAGAATTTAGGATGTTTTTATAAAAAAATTCCCAAAAATAATGATTCACATATAAATTACGAACAGTTTGTGCAAGTATAAAAAAAAATGGATGGATGGCTTCACTAAAAGGATTAGAACCATTCATTCAACCAACCTCAATACAAAATAGCGTCTGCTATATTTCGGTTCCATCAGAAAAGACAAATAAAATCTAGTACGGAGCAAATCAAGTCTATGTTTCATTACATCATTCTTTAATAATTTACGTTCCAAGTAATGAATGAGACCTTGGAATAGAAACTATTACCATACTTGATATTCCACCACAAATTCTGCCTAATTAATGAGATTGTTACATCAGAATGAACATGAGGTACACAATTATCCAATAGATATAAATCACAGTAATGTCTATAACGACGTAACGTGTATACAATATCCAATAATAAAACGAAAAACAAATGTTCCATAACATAACATGATTATTATGTCTTATTTAGATGCCCCCAGAGAATAAAATATCCTCCTAAAGAAAGCGCAGGAAAAATATCAAGCCAGCTAAATTAGGAAATAAGATAATGATATTATATGCTAAATAACACAGTCATTAATTTAAAATGATGGCTTAGCATACAAGTCTTTACAATATCTAAAGTTGGGGCATGATGACCTTGTAACCTTTTTCCTCAGTTACATTAGGACTTTCGAAACAGGTATAAAAAAGATGTCATGTTTAATTAGAAGTATTCTCTATGAGAAAATGGAAATATGAAGAGAATGAGATTCTAATATCTCAAGAGAGTTTTGAATGAGTAAGAAACTTTTATTGAATGAGAGAAAAGTGAAAACTTATGAATACATGATATGATTCTATATCTATGAGAGAATTAAACTATTTCCCCAACTAACTTAACCAACTAAAAATACACGTGCCTAAAATAAACTAAGAAAGAATGAAAAAACTTGTTCAGCAAGCTATTCCCTCTGGTGCACCAAGGTCTCTGCGTCCGGGGCATGCTGATGCATCTTGGTGCAGCCACATTTGACCCATGTGCCTTGATCAAGGTGAGGACAAAATCCACGGTCAGCATCGCCTATGTCTTGGCCAAGTTGGCCTTTCTGTCTCATTCAGGAATCAGACTTGGCCTAGCCTTGCTGTCTCAGTCAGGAGTGCTATATGGCCTAGCCTTGTCTCGGTCAGGAATGCTATGTGGCCTAGCTTTGTCTCGGTCAGGAATTGATGTTTGGCTTGTGAGTTGAACCTGGCACATATGATGAAGAGCATTATTGGCTAATATTCTCATCGTTATGGAGAAAAAAAGTTTGTGGAGGCATTTCAAATACAAATTCATGCATAGGCCATAGCAACGTTCTGGTTATATTCAATGCTCATACAACAAAGAAGAGGCAACACTTTCAATTAGCCAGTTTCTTAAAATAGTCTAACTTCCAAAGATATTTGATCTCTGCATCTTGAAGTAAACCTGATGAAGATACAGCAGGCACTATTGAAAGAAGCCAAGATGTAGTGTAACTTCTTGGATGTATATGCACTTATGAGGAGTAGAAGATCCGCAATATGAAATTGCTGTATGAGATGAGGCAATGATGGCAACATCTTCAACAAGCAACATAACCAGAACAATCTATCCCTTCATAGCCAGAAAATAAATATGTATTCAGGGGCCAGGGGTTCTATAATATGATCCGGAACTAGAACAAAAACATTTCACAACAATCTCAATACTAATAAAAATATAAAATAGAGAAGCAAGTACATTAAGTTAGCTGCATACGAGGCAGAAAACTGTTTTTTAGTTTTTACTATAGTCAACATCTAGAAAGGACAATTCTTGATTCTCAATTATGATAATGGATAGTGCAGGCACAAACCTCTTTCACTTTTTGATAAGATGCATACTTATCTGTTGATATAACTTAATAGGTTAAAGCCCTCAAAAGCTAAAGGCAATGCATGAGCACTTGGTCATAACTTTTACGAAGTATATATTTTGTTGTGTGATTTACATTATAACCATGCTTATCTTTTGGATTGTTGAAGTTCAATAGATATGAAGCTGATTCAGGTGCAGAGCCTTAATAAATGCAAGCGAATATAAGAAGTAAAAGTTGCTCTTTCCTCTCACTTTCACCACTTGGCAAGCAAGTTGGTAAACAAAGCAAAGATAAAATGAGTAAATAATTACTGAACAAATAAGCAGACACAGATAATGAAACCAATATGAATCACATAAAGGAAATGATTTATTCAAGTGAGAAAATTGAACCTTCTAAATGTGCAGGAAAATTGCTCCTTGCTCCTCTGACTAAAGCTACAGAAAAAAGTCCACAATCCAGCAGAAAATACATAAAATGAAAAGGGTAAGAAGCAAAGTGAATGATAGTGGAAGGGGTGAATTATTGAGTTTATGTATGCACATGAAGGGCATAAACTAACACCATACCCTTGGGTTAACTGCACGAATAAAAGTCTGAATATATTTTATTGATCCCATAAAATAAGGAAAAAATACCAGAACCAAGTTTTGCTTTGTATTATACATAGTTGGTCCTAAGTCAAGATAAAATGTAATACTTGTATTATCAATATGATAAGAATCGGAGAGCCGAACCCTCAATTAAACATGTGTATGTAAGAAAGGTAACTAATTAGAAGTAACTAACTAGGACACTGTCCTTTTAGTTAGGGAATATAAATAAGATCAGGGAAAAGTAGTTACTCACTTTTGAAAGTAAATCGGAAGTTGGAACTGATTTTAGGAAATCAGTGGTGGTTACTTTCTCTCATTCATCTCTTACTTGTAAACACATTCTCATCTCAATAATACACACTTATGGATCAAAATCACATTGATTTTGCATTTATTCTTCTTCTATTTTCTGTTTCTCCATTCTGATTTGATATCAGTTCTAACACAATAGAGAAAGGATACATATACATTAAAATAACAATAAATAACAAATTATAATATTTACAAGTTTTTATAGTATTAATAGACTAAATTATGGGTTTGTACATTGGGAGAAAAACAGAGGTGAAAGGCTAATTACAAAATTTACATGCATTGTTTAGCACAAGTGTCTGCAAATCCTCAACATGCAATAAGGAAGTCAAAGTCAACTAGTTTGTGAACCCAACAGCGGTTGATCGCATTGGAAAGGGACTACGATACTGGGTGAAATTTACCTGCAATGTCATGAATTAAAATCCTATAGTCATCACTCTAGAGAGTGCTTCAACTAACCACTAACCATTAGCAACGGCCCAAGGGTTAATATCAAGGATATCTGTGAGAACACCGATCAAAGGCTACAAAATATGAGCTTGTGGAAATAGAATGCATCAAAGTTCCTGTACAAATACATGGAGTTCATAATATCAATACTGACAAACGCTACGAAACCCTTGGCTCTAAAAACATAACTAGTTCTAGTCAACATTATTGAGCTACAGATTAATGTTGATGGTGGGTGGGGATTGGATCAGAGAAATAAGTGGGAAGTGGGATTAAGACATCATAGTTTTTTATATTAGTGAATAGTCCATAATATCTTGAAACGGGATCAGTCACTTGGACTCTAAAAAGCTGAGAAGCAGGGATAAAGATTAGGAATAAAGTATTAGGAAAGACTTTGACATGCAGAAATGTAGAAATAAAGTATTAAACAGTTACATTCTCACCAGGTGAACTTGCCATTGTAATTTAGTTCAGAAGCTCCACGGATAATTGAATGAAAATGGTCACAAGTTTGAGAAATTTACTGGAGGAAATAATTCAAAGAAATAGTTAAGAAACTATATTAACATGAAAAATAATGGAATCTAAATTTACTTCTCCTAACCCATAAGTTTCAGAAACTAAATTGGAATCATGGATGCAACAGGATGTTCCTACATATATAACAAGAGAGAAAGGCTGAGAAATAATATCAAACCAAAGTTCACAAAATGGAGCCACAGTTCTCATAGCCAGAGAGTTATGAAAAACTAAAAATCCACTGTCAGAAAACTTGACTATACTATATTTCTGGATCCATTATTCTAATGATCATCTTTAAATCTCTCATATGCTGAATTTATTTAGGAAGAGAATTTGTTATGAACAGTGGGGACTTAAATGTCTTCTTCAGTATGCACTAGTTCAATAATCAGAATGATCTCCTAATCAAGGGCATACATTTAGCAACCAGATTTTTTTTACATTACAGAATTTTAGCAATCCAAAATAAGTCAGTTCAGCATCTAACTCACAAGCTACAAACTTATAATTTGACATACAACTATGTTCTCATAGCTTTAAAGTGACACCTAGGTTTTTAGACACTTAAATGTATCCCGATGTGATAATGTTGGAAAATATCCATGTCGCAAATGATTAAGTTTGAGAAATCCATATGGCAAAGGCTAATGAAAAATTCTAATATAACACACTGACCCAAGTTTCTTTTAAAGTATGTCTCTGAAGCAAAATTTCTTTTCAGAGTCGGTCAGTACTTGATGTTCTGGTAGAAGAACATGATCTTTTATGTTGCTAAGCACTTCTGCCTCCTGTGTCAACAGTTACTCTTAAAAATTGTAATTACATACACAGCATAAAAATATTGAAACCAATGAAGATGTGGTAACAGGGTTTCTAGCAATTGTAACCAACAAAACACAAAAAGAAGATGGGAAAAAAGTCCCAACCATTCAAAAGTATGAACTAATGAAACAATTAAAACAGGATAACTCTGCACATATATCTCAATGAAAGTACGAACATTTGAAGCAGGCCCCTCACAAAATTGTGTTTATTTCTAAGTTTCCAAAACTAAAGCAACACATATCAATAGTTTCAGTCAGTATGCATCATGTATTTCATTATTTGTAAATAATTTTCTTAACCTTCTAAAGTTGAAACAACCTTTGAGAAACATATTTTTGTTTACAACTTTTGTTACTTTTCAATGCTCTTCTATTTTTCTGATTAAAAATTTCAGTACTTAATTGTCTTTGCTAAGTTTTTTAATTTCATCACATACACCTTGAGCATCATTTGAATGTGACACATTCAATCTTGTTAGTACATACTCCTAGTCAAAGGTCAGGATCAGGACCAGAGTCAGAATATTTTGCTTGAGGAATGTGCTTTATCTATTGTAATCGAGTTAGAGAATTGTGTCTTTTCTATATAAAAAATGCATATGAAAAAGTCGTCTGTTAAAAAATTTATCCGAGTGAAATCCTAGAGCCCCGACATTACAATGCTTCCCCTAGGCATTACCTCCGGCCCAAAGGTTAGTCGCGCCGCTATGTCTATGCTTTGTGGCAACTGTCAACACCGGTCAAAAACCAAAAAAAAAATACACGAGCCTGTGGAAATAGAATGCATCAGAATTCCACAGCAAGTACACAGAATGTGAGCCAGAAGCTAACCATATAACATATACTACACACTACGAAGACGGACAAATGCAATGAAACTCTTGACTCTAAAAACATAACTAGTTACTAGTTAAGTACACGTAGCTCTTTTATCATGGAAAAATAGAAAGACTAAGATGAACACTGTTGATGTGCAATTCCAGGTTGATGTTGATGGTGGGTGGGGATTTGTATCAGATACATAAGTGAAAAAGTAGGATTAAAACATGATGGGTAGTGTTAGAAATGTAGAACTAAACACAAAAAGGGAAAAATCATTCCATTCAGGACATACATCGAACAGATTATGATCATGCTCATTACCATTTCAATTAAGTAAAATATACACAAACATAAACGCTAATGTTGTTAACAGAAGCAAGCATATTATAGAATCACTGGTCCAAACAAAGAAATGTAACCCACTCTGGTGAATGTGGTTCTCAGTGGCTTCATTTTGGCACAACTTTATTTCCCTTCTTATGAATGCAAGGCTCTCTGCTTTCACTGTTGTTATTTGTTAGAGTAAATTACTATTGTTACTAGATTAAACTGTTAAATTTTAATTTTAGTAAATTACTATTGTTACTAGATTAAACTGTTAAATTTTAATTTTAGTAAATTACATAGTACCCTGTGATACATATACAGATCACCTATATTTCATCATTTATGTATTTAAAAGAGGTTATTTGAAAATTTAGTAAGTATAATTAAATTTAAACTCCTGCTAAGATAATTTACTCATTGTTATATTTTTGTTATGTTTTTATCGTGGAAGAATAATAATTATAATATGGAGCCCTATCGACTAGAACCAAATCAAATTTTTTATATCAAAAGTTTTTTATATCTCTATATTAATTCAATAAGATTTTGACTAATAGTAAATAATACATCTCATTTACTTTCTCACATACTAACATATTTAAGTATTTGACAAAATATCATTAGATTATATAGAAATATAAAACTTTTGGTACAGAGGATTTTGATTCACCAAAATGAGGACATCTTATGCTATTATGGGCTTCATGTAGAATTATGATTTGGGCCTTCAGGATTGTCCATTTACAAAATGAGTTTAGAAGAAAAGAAAACTTAAAAACTATAAATTACATTTGTGAGATGACATTAAAATTTCATATTTTCCATTGAGACTTAATCTATGAACAGAAGTATGTTTCTCACATAATCCTTTACCCTTTATTTGGTTGTATATGAGAGAGACTTTGAGGAAAGAAGTTAAAAAAAATAGAGTTTTTATCAGTTTGGTGTAGAAGAGAGAAAGGGTGGAAAAATGAAGAAAGGAAAGAGGAAAAAAAGAAATGGGTCTAACACAAAACTCTTTATCTCCTATGATGTGAAGAAAGATGAAGGACATGGATTAAATTATGTACTTGGACAAAAATAACCTTGGTACTTAACTTTACAATTTCAACACAGTGAAATAATATTAGACAAATAATTATTTTCCTATAAATTTGCATCTCATGGTAAGAAGACTTTGCAGTAAAATATTGCAACTATTGTTGGGCCACAGGGGTGAAGAGAAATTCACTCTTGTTCACTTGATATTGTCCGATTATATGATCGGACCTAAATAGGATTAAGTTCAAAACTTAGACCCAATTATTATTTATTTTTTGATAGGGGATAAATATGACAAAATATTTTGCAATAAAATATTTCAACTATTGCACAAATATCATGGAGTACTTAGCTATATATATAATTATAAATTAAATTTATTTAGAGAGTTGAAGAATTAATTATTAATGAAGAAGTAAATTTTTTGGTACATTTAACGAAGAAAATAAATAATAGTTACTAAATTGATTATTATTATTTTTAATGAAAAGGTAATGTTTATATATTATAATATGTACATAATTAATTTAAAAGTTATTACTCAACAATAAAGTAATAGATCTTTTATTTTTTATATTCCCGTTTCCACTCAACCAAACAAAAGGAAGAAATAAAAAAATACATACTTTTATTCTTTTTCTCATACTAAAAAAATATAAAAAAATATTCATTTTCTCGCATATTTCTTACTTCTCACTTTTTTTTCTCTTTCACATTTTCTTCTCTCTAAACAAACAAACCATTAAAGTATATTTTTCTAAAATTATATTTTTTTAATATGTTTTAGTTTACTTCACTTCAGATGTGATTCTTTTTAAAAAAAGGTTTTTTTTTAAATTAGTTCTTTCATGCTAATCGATTGTATTATCTTAAAACATAAATAAAAATCTAACTCATTTTAAATATATAATTATCTATTTCAACAAATGTCACTTTTAATAATCAATCTGTAGGCTTTTGTCATTTTTATGATATATTTTTTAAATACTTTTGAAACATAAAAGGGTGTGGAAACGGAAAAATTGGAAGGTGTTAACGCCTAATTTGTATAATTGCTAGAGTTTAAATCTATTAACAATATAATAAAAAAAACTCTCTCATGTCACATGTCATTTTCTCCTTTCCTCATGCCACATGTCACTTTCTCCTTCCCTCATGCCACATGTCACTTTCTCCTTACATTTTTTCCTTAATGCCACATGTCACCCCCTTCTCACATATTTTTCTTCATACTTTTTATATATTATATGCTAATGATAATTTAATATTAATTAGTGATTAGTTTATGTCGCCACCCCACTAAAATTGAGTGTTTACAACATCTATGTTTTGTCATGTTAAAAAGTAATAGTCATTGAACATTATATGAAATTGAAATCATTTTTCACATTCAAATTATTTCTTTACATAAATCTATCTATGTAATTTAATGTTTACCATTAATCAAAGAATAATTGTACTTTTTCACCTCATCAAAGTTTTTTGACATTTTTCGCACTGAATTTTAATATTACAGTTCAAATTCTTTGAATTTTAATTTTTCTCTATATAATAAAAAAAACTCCCTTATGCCAAATGTCAATTTCTTCTTACATTTTTTCCTTCATGTCATATGTCACCTCCTCTTCACATTGTTTCCTTCATACTTTTTATATATTTTATATGTTAATAATAATTTAATACTAATTGTAGAAAATTCAAATTAAAAATTATCAATTTATTTTTCTTATGTGCTTAAACATGCAAATACACAAGTAAGATATATATTTCTTAATAATATGAATGTATGAGTAATATGTGCGTTTTAACTATGCGAATACATGGATAACATGTCTTTTCTTAGTAATGCGAATGTACGGGTAATATGTGTATTTTTAACCATGCGAATGCACGGGTCACATGTATTTAATTACTATCATTATATTATTTAATTAAAAGATAACAATGGTATATATATTCATGAAAAATATATGTATTTTAATTAGGAATATAACAAATCAATTATTAGACTCTTTTTATTATTTTGATTAAATTTATAAGAAAAAATATCTGTCATATCCTAACTTAGTGTGTTTTTAATTTATGAGTTATTTTCATACAATGATTAATAGCTAAAACATAATCAAATAAATAACATTTAACTATACAATATTTGAATGCTAAAAATATATTCAAATATTTATACACAATGAACATTAATCTAAAATAAAACATAAGCATTTAAGAGATATGCTAAAAAATCCTTATGACTTTATATGATACTTATAAACGTAATCACAAAAGATATGATGCAAAAATAACTCCTTATATTTATAATTTTATATAGAGAATATAGAGGTGAGATATTATCCAAAACAATTTGAATTTTATTTATTGAGTTATTTAAGAATCAAATATTTTCTATAATCACACTTTCAACAAATAAATGTTTATACAAACACATTTATAATTGTTAATATTCTACATATACACTCAAAAATCAATGTTAATATTGCACCTATATGAATGAGAAATATAATGTTTCAATACATGATTTATTGATATTATAAAATATATGTATATTATATTTGCATTATGCATAAACAAAGAAGCGATCCGTGCAAGTACACGGGTACACTGCTGAAGTATAAAGATCTTATGTGTAACTAAAATAAAATGCAATATTATTAGGGAGCAAAAAAATGTATATACTCATATTTTATGAGTTTAATACATTATAATTGTGTCATCTATCATTTCTATTTAATTATCATTAGTTCTTTAAAAAATAATATAAATGAGTATAAAGTGATATACTGATTAAATATAAATATTTATACTAAAAAAGCATAACCTATCTATACGATCTAAAAAATTTCAGATTATAGTAAGGATCGGATAGTTTACTTTGCTTTCTTTTTACAGAACTTGTGTTCCTTTGCTTGTTGATCTACACTTTTTAGATTATAGAAAATATTAATTACAGTCTGCTTTGCTTTCTATAACATATACTCTTTGTACGAAAAGTAGAACATGTTCTTTATTTTTTAATCATCTTATCGATTTCATTTTTTTTTAGCTAATCAAAATATTGTATTTAAAGAAATAGAATTACCTTTATCATTACTAGCGTGTTGACATGTACTGTCGTATCTGTCAATCCGCTTTCCTATCGTTTGTAATGTATAGTTTGTATTTTATAAATTTAAATATAATTTTGTACGCTAAATTTACGGTTGAATTTATTCAGTTGGTCTAATATTCAATTTTTTAAATACACTTTTAAAATAAGAAGATAATAAAGATAAAATAAGAAAATAATATTATATGATTTTTTGGTAGAAATAAAAAGATATTGAGGGCAAAATAGGACAACACAAATTACACCATAATGGGTGGTTATTTTGTGTTTTGTTTTCCCTTTTTATTAATAGTATAGATATCGACCACGTTGTATTTGTTTGCCAACCAAATTTTGAAGGAGATATGAAATTTTTTTATATTTTAATTTGTCAAGTACTTTTCTTAATTATATTAGGATATTCAATATGTCAGAAATTAGGAGCTATATTTTGTATATTACCCCAGGTCATTTTTTGCTCTACAATAAGATATTTTAAAGTTGAATTTTATACATAAAAACATTTGTAAGAGTGAATTATTTGATCAAAATCTGCACTTAATATGTGCAATGCAATAATATTAACGGGTCCATACTAGTTATTTGGTGCTACTTTCAATGGGAATAAAATTACAGAAAAAACATATCAACGTGAGCATATGTCCATATTAATGGAAAGCCTTTTGCACTACTATTATAAAACTGAATTTATTAGTGTAATTTTTTTCTCTAGTCCGAGGTATTTTTTTAAGTTGAAGTTTTTTACAATAGGGTTAGGTATTGTTCCACCCTAGATAAACCGGGTGGATATCCGACTTAGGACATGTCATCATTATCAACCAAAACCAAACAATGCTAACCAATATATGTTATTAATGCACATCTGACTTATCTTTAATGTACATCTGACTTATCTTTAATGTACATTTGACGCACTATTAATGTACATGTAACTCATCATTAATGTGCCACTGACTCCACTTGCTACACTGCTTGGGAATTCTATCTACCCGATAGATTAATAATAACAGACCTGCAAGGTGGTGAAGGATAGGTCGACAAGAGGCATATGCCACGTCCACCATCCCAAAACTCTATAAATAGGGAACACACATAAAATATCATTAATAACACATTCTTTCATTTATTACTTGTATTCATTACTCATTGTTCTCATTTCCCTTGTACTTACTCTCAATCATCTCATTAAATTTCATGTTCACTTGATTGTCGGAAAACTTTTTCAAATACCTATACCGGCAAATCCAAACTCCATTCCAACCAGTCTCCAAAAGCAATCTACTCATCCGGTCCTCAATCCCGGTCATTCCCGATCTATACCAAAGAACAGGTACCAATCCAGGTTTTCTAAAATGTTGGGAAATACACCATTCCCATGATACTTGCTAAGAAATTGAGAAATAAAATATGAATACACAATAATGTCAACAAAGTCAGAAAAAAACTTCAAATCTACAGAAGATAAACATAGTTGCTATAAAAAACAATTAGAACATAACTCGATGTGAAACTTTTTACACTACATATTATTCCCTCACAACCCTTTTATATAAAACACTAGTACTCTTCTAAACTTTCCAATATCTAAACTACATCTTGCAACATATAGTATAAGAAGAAGAAAATATGATTAGATACAAGCTAAGAGCGTTCCTAAACAAGGAAATTGAAACAAGAAACTTAAGTCAAATGTATAATCTCATCCACCATCATTCCTTTCAATCCTAAGTAATATGAGACTTGCAAAATTAGTTTATTTAACCCAACAAATTATACTTTGATTAAAAGAGATTTGTTTCAACTTTCATTACCAATACTTGCAAATTTTATCTATATTGACAATCATAATTCAAAAGAGTTTTCATACTTTAACATAGAGAGTATCCATACAACACGGACCATATTCCACATCTATATCAATGCTCATGTCTTCCCTTATACATTTGTGTGGAATTTTGGCTCTACTAATGCTCTACTTCTATAATTTTCCATGGCAGGCATGTCCAACCTTTCTACATGTCTAGCATGTCAAAGTCTTTCCTAATACTTCCTCCTTCTAGTATATTTAGCAATTGGCAAAATGCTATTATGACTTATGATCCTTCTTTCTTCACAAATAATCTTACAAAAATTTATGTAAACTAAAATGTTAATTTAATTTCTTCAAACAAAAGATATATATAAAAATCTTTAAAAACAAATTTGGGTTTCTATTAGTATAATATTTATGCAATGATATTTTAAGATTTATATACAATCATTAAATCATTTATTTATATTACTTTTATTTAAGAATTAATGATAATTAAAAATAAATTATAGATCATACATTAACAATATAAAAACTCTCACATTTTCATTCATATCTTTGTTTCTCAATTTTAAAACTATTTAAATAAAAAATGGAGATTTGCATCCAATTGAGTCACCCAACAAAATCTCATATAATCACATGCTCCCCTCTTCCCCATACAGTCAAACCATCTGACGCTTCACAATCATTCCCAATTCCCATCATATTAGCTGCGGCTACCTACATACTCTCTTACAATACTCCCTACCCCCTACCTTGTAGGACCCACATTCCCTCTCAATCCACGTGTTCCCCACCAATTGGCGGTGCCCATCACATGCTTCTCACTATCCCCTCTTCCTAAACTTTGACCTGGTCACAAGCCACAAGTCACCCATAACGTTAACCCGAACCCGGTTCAAACCGGTCTTCAAAACACTGCATCGGGCACCGAAAACAAACCAGTTTCTCTATCTCCACGTGGCGAATACTCATTGGACAAGTCACTGGAATCCAAGGGCGCTTTCTCGTTTATATAACAGCCTCGACGGTTACGCCTTCGTCGCTCACATTTCACACTTTATTACAGTTCACTCGCTGCACCAGAGTTAGTGAAGAGAGAAAAAATGGCGCGAAATGCTTTACTGTCTGTTCCCGCATTTTGCTTCTTCGCCGTTAACCTCCTCGTTCTCCTTCATCTCCGGCAAATCGCTGCCGGACACGACTATAACGACGCCCTGCGTAAGAGCATCTTATTCTTCGAAGGCCAGCGCTCCGGGAAGCTTCCACCTGATCAACGCCTCCGCTGGCGCCGTGATTCTGCTTTGCACGATGGCGCTACCGCCGGAGTGAGTAATTATAGTCTTACACGGTACATTTTGTGTTATGGTTTATAATGAAACACTTATTCTAAGCTGCATTGTGCTTGTTATTATTTTTCAGGTGGATTTAACCGGCGGTTACTATGACGCCGGCGACAATATCAAGTTCGGTTTCCCGATGGCGTTCACGACGACGATGCTATCATGGAGCGTGATCGACTTCGGGAAAACAATGGGACCGGAGCTTGGGAACGCATTGAAGGCGGTGCGGTGGGGAACGGATTATCTGTTGAAAGCAACGTCGAAGATTGGAAACGGCGTCATTTTCGTTCAAGTCGGTGACCCTTACTCAGACCATAACTGTTGGGAGAGACCGGAAGATATGGACACGTTACGCACCGTTTTTAAGATCGATGGGTCCCACCCTGGGTCCGACGTGGCAGGAGAAACCGCTGCTGCACTCGCCGCTGCTTCCATCGTGTTCAGATCACGTGACCCTGCTTACTCCTCGTTGCTCCTTAACCGAGCCGTTACGGTGCGTCACTTTCGTGCACTCTCTGTTTTCCTTTTTTTTATAACTTTTTCCTTTTTGTTCTGGTGCTAAAGTTAAAACGTAACTGTGGTAAGTTTGAAAAGTGGATTGTGAAAAAAGCATGCAAAATAGAGAAAGCAAGACTTTCACTACAGACATGAAATCACTTATGAACCCATTTCACGAAACACTTTACCGGGAATTGGATACTTTTTTATTTTTCTTGTGTTAGTCTGTGTAATTTTATCACGTACAACTTACCCCACTGGTATTAATCTACATTTGGTAAAGTATCGCATTTATATACATTTCCGTTAAAATATCGCGAGAAAATGACCGTTGGGTATGAGTGACGGTGGTGCAGGTGTTTCAGTTTGCTGACAAGCATCGTGGTGCATACAGTAACAGCTTGCGCCGCGCAGTGTGCCCATTTTACTGCGACGTCAATGGCTATCAGGTATTTGACATGTAACCATATTATCAATACATGAGTATATGACATTATGACCAATGGACCAACATTGCTGTTTCTGTAAAATTTAAGGTTTTTTTTTCACATAAAAATTTGTGTGATACCATGTGATAGGGAGAAGTTATTACAGTTTTTTAAATTGTGAAGTAGTTGGGGACTATATTTTAGAGGATGTAATAATTTATTAGCCTTCCATTGGGTTAATAAAAAATGTTACTAATAATATGATGAACACATTTTTTAATTATTTACAAATTTGTATACCTCCTTTCCTAATTAATAAGAAACGACCAGTGTGTTAAAAATTTAGGCAATTGATAAGAATTAATGTGATATGATAACGTTTCCACTTGTACAGCCAATTGTCAAGATTGATGAAATTTATTTTTGAAGTGTTGTCTTTTTGGATGTTGATGTTAGGATGAGCTTCTGTGGGCAGCAGCGTGGTTGCACAAGGCCTCGCGTAGGCGACAGTACAGAGAATACATTGTGAGGAACGAGGTGGTGTTGAGAGCAGGGGACACCATTAATGAGTTTGGTTGGGATAACAAGCATGCAGGGATTAATGTCCTTCTTTCGAAGGTAGTTGCTACATACCCTCCCCCTTCTATAACTATTATTACCAGTACTTTACAAGTTCATTCTAACTTTTGTTAATTAATTATGCATTTATTTATCTTACGTATTTTTTAATTCAACTATTCCACTTTTAACGTATTATTACTATATTTGTTCGTGCTTATCAAAATGCTTTTGTCTTTTATGGATTGTATTTGTTCTTCTTGTCTTGCGTCCCCATGTGGGGGCGCAGTGTGATACTGCTCATTCATCCAATCTATTGTAGAATATAGAGGTAAATTTCTGCGTATCACGTGTTGCGTGGAATTTGATTAACTTTTGTCTACGCGGGACTCGTTCCTATTGGTCCCTTCCCAATATGAACGCATCATATTATTAACAATTAATTGATCATCACAAGCACAACATAGAATTCCACATGAATTATGTATTATTTGCATAATAACACTGTCTCTACAATTTGTCACGCAGTTCGAGATGTTAGATTCTGGTTCATCTTGCCGATTTTACTTTTATAACACGTTCTTGCAATTTTAAAATAAAATTTGGCAATTTGACAAGGTATTCTATAGTAAATCTGGATATTTTGCCAATAGCATTGGTAATTAGAAATCACGTGTCAAGAAATACGGAGTATTTAGGAGAATAAAACACGTTAGATTTGATCTTCTCTTATTGGTGGTAGGTCATGTAAGGAATGACAATAATATTCCTACATTTTTTATTACACCTTTGTTTACACTTCATTTTTTCTCTCTACTATCTACCACCTCATAATTTAATAAAGAGCATTATAAACTCAGTCTATGATATGATATAATAGTGATTTTATTGCCAAATAATTTCATTAATTGAAATACAATGGACACTTCTGCCTAGTGCAAGTGTAGATACACCTTTTGTGGCCTTATTGAGTTACTTTTTTTAGAGAAAAAAGTTATGATATTTATATTCTTTTATTTTTACTGCTTACATTTTATCTTTCAGTTTATATTTTCCCTTTTTCTCTATTCCATCTTATTATCTCTTTTTATTTCCTACACCCCTACAACTAAAAATGTGTGAAGAGTTTAATATTTTCCGATAAGGAATCTATGTCTTCAAAGGTGGTATGGATATGTCATGTGTATGGTACAACTGGATGGGGAATGTGAAAATGGATTTTATTTAAGAAAAGCTTTATCCGTTTATTCATGAGTGTACAAAAAGTCAAGATAGCAATGAGAAAAGCGGGTTGAGATGCTGATGATTGCACATGATGTGAATTGCATTTTTGAATGTAACGTGGCACAATTTTTTGTTGCTATACAAGCTGGATATTCCATAATAATTGGAACTTGGATCTAAATCGTGCCAGTGGGCACTGGAATATTAGGAAAATGATATATCAAAGGGGTTAATCTGCCTTCCATTACTCAATTACTCAATTCATTTATTCTAATTTTTTTTTGTTTTTTTATATTTTATGTTATTACATATTTTTTATGTTTTAGAAAATAAATATATTTATAATTTAATTTCCAAACATACTTTTATTTATTACTTTTATTTTTCACATTTTTTGTATCATGCTTCTCCATTTTTTTCCAATTATATTTTTATTCTTATTTATTCCATATCTCTTTTTTTCTTTATAAACCATATTCAACTTTTACATCATTTATTAATGTCTTAACTTGTTTGCATAATTTTAGAAATGACAAGTTTTGGAACAAGTAAGAAAGATTAGAATTAGTGCAGTATGTCGTGTCTCTTCGATCAAAACCAATTTGGGTGGCCAAACCCTGTGCCCTCAAAATTGTAAAAGCATTTTAACAAGAAAGTCTCACCCCTATAAATATTCTCTCCCTTTTAGATCTGGCAAATGGATGGGTCCCACCGTCCCAGTACTGTTCCATGCATGTGCACTCTTGGCCTTTTTTCTGTACAGTCGCTTCACTTTTCCTCAAAACGATTAAGAGTCTGTGACTTCTTTTTTAAGATCTTATGCTATCACATTCTCCCATTCTTTTCGTTCAACTGATCATTGCTGTTTTCGCCCACCCGAAATTAAAAACTGGTCCATGTTGAGTGTGGTACTTTTATATCAACATTTCTCGTGTTCTCGATCTCTACTATGAAACCGTGAATGCACATTGTACATTTTAAACTGATAACTATATAGCTTAAAAAAATACGATCAACTAGTTAGTATGTGCATGCATACAAACTCTTTGGGTTTTGTACCTGTTGGATCATCTTTTGGCGCATGTATATAATATTATTAATTTATGCCTTGAAAGGGCAAATGATAAATTAATTGAACCAATGGACAAATGAGAAATTAATAATGTGAGAATCGGGGAACACCCAATATCTCACTCTTTCTGATGGGTTGTGATTTGACAGTACATCAGCACTGCTTTCTTTTTTTCCTCATTTTCTTAAAACTTCAATTTTTTAAACACATACATTATTTTTCTGCAGGAGGTGCTTATGGGAAGAGCAAACTATTTCGCTTCTTTCAAGCAAAACGCAGATGGGTTTATCTGTTCTATATTGCCTGGAATTTCTCACCCTCAAGTTCAGTATTCTCCGGGTAATTCATCACAAATCTCTATGCCCTGTTTTTTTTTGTTTTTGTGAAAACTTATACTTGAGTAAATATACAACATAGAACAATATTTGATAGATATAAAATATGAAGGTATACAAATTATACCGCTGATTAAGGTTGCTTTTGAAAGAAAAAACTTGTGATCTATTTTGTGTGTCCAAACTTCACGCATTGTTAATTTTGCTTTTTAGTTACCTTTTTGTTTATTCTAAATGAAGTGATTTACGTTTCCTCTTTTCTTTTATTCATAAAGGTGGGCTTATCTACAAGGCTGGTGGAAGTAACATGCAGCATGTAACATCCCTTTCTTTCCTTCTCCTAGCCTACTCTAACTACCTAAGCCACGCCAATAAGGTTGTGCCATGTGGCGGGACCACTGCAACCCCAGCTTTACTCAAACACCTCTCTAAACGCCAGGTACTTTCAATTCATTCCCATCACAAGCTTCACATTTCCGTTGATTGATCAGGGACAAATTTCTAGTTTTTTACATAAAACAAAATTAACGGCTACATTTTGTCCTTTATGATATTTACGTTAGAAAATATTAAGTTTTGAGGGTAACGTTCTAATGTGTCAGTTCACGTGACTTCTATTTACTAGGTGGACTACATTCTTGGGGACAATCCGTTGGGCATGTCCTACATGGTTGGATATGGTGCACACTACCCGCAGAGGATACACCATAGGGGCAGTTCTCTTCCCTCTGTTTCGGCCCACCCAGCCCACATTGCCTGCAAAGCTGGGTCTCAATATTTCCTTAGCCCAAATCCAAACCCGAATAAGTTGGTTGGAGCTGTGGTCGGCGGGCCCACCAATAACACAGACTCGTTCCCTGATTCTAGGCCTTTCTTTCAGCAGTCTGAGCCCACGACATACATCAATGCTCCCTTAGTGGGCTTGCTCTCTTTCTTTTCAGCCCACCCTTGACTAAATCTGCTCTTATTATTACTATTGGTATGGTTTTATACTTATTTCTAGGTGGTGCGCAAAATGGTCACCCTGCATTACTCCTAAGAAGAAAAGGTTTCAAAGAAAAGAAAATGGGTGAAGAATTTCACTATAGTAGTAGTAAGAGTGTCTTGCTAAGTGCTTGTTTCATATCCACTAAGTGGTAGTTCAATTTGTATACTAAAGGAGATGTAACGGTGCAAGTTTATAGAAAGTTTATGGTATTCATAGGTTTAAAAGCTTATAATTTCTCCTAAATGCAATTTACTTTAAGAAAAAAAGCATATATATATATATATATATATAATTGAATCAACTTATAAATTTTGAGTCTAACAAATTAAGCTTTTAAATGATTGTCGAGTTGATTTGGTTTTCTTTTAACAGAATTGGTGTATGAGTTGTAATGATTTTGAAAGAATGCTGGTGTATTTGATTCAAATATCAATTGTTTATAACAAAATAACTCTATCACTCTATATTCAACCAATCAAATACTATCACATAATGTTCTTAAATTCAAAAAGTTATTTATTCTTTAGAAAAAAAGATGTATATATTGACAGTGTAAGAGTTTTTTACTATGTCACTATATCATCCAACATTCATTTATAAATATCATCGACTTTTAAATAAAAATAATATAAATGGTAGATGATACAGAAACAGTGTATTACACTGTTAATATATATATTTTACACTCTAATTTTTATTTGATATTTATATTTTCAAAACTCTATTGATGATAATGAGTTATTAAGCATTGGAAAATGAGATAGATAATATCTGTGATTCATAATGGATGATCATAGCAGTGATAGCACAAACAAAATGGTCTTTTTCATAATAAAAAAACGCATATGACATTGTGACAATATGACTCCTCATCTCTAGAAGAAAAGTTCAACAACAGTAAGTGTTGATAAAGAGAATAAAATTATCCCTCATTATTTGATATGAATGTTATTTTTTAAGACATGACTTATATTCTTTTTTATAATAATAATATAGAAAAAGATAAGGTTAAATAATGACTAAATTTAAAAAGATAAATTGTTTCTTACAAATGATATTTTATTTTCATTAG
Organism: Lupinus angustifolius; assembly: GCF_001865875.1. Taxonomy (NCBI): domain Eukaryota; kingdom Viridiplantae; phylum Streptophyta; class Magnoliopsida; order Fabales; family Fabaceae; genus Lupinus; species Lupinus angustifolius. The sequence continues at coordinate 10,183,423 of NC_032014.1, read as the reverse complement.
TAAAATCTTCCTTTATAGCAAAAGTTGTGATATATTTTAGAGTGTAATATTTATATATGGATTTAATATGTATATAATGAAGTGTAAATGTTTTTTACACTGTCAGTAAATTATCTACCATTAATTTGTTAACTATCATTGTCTCTCAAACAAAAGTAATACAAATCAATGGTGAATGCAATGTGTATCAATTTATATGCAATGTGTATCATTCACTATTTGTTTATATTTTTTCCAATAGTCAATAATGATTGAAAAATGATTTGTAAATGATGCCTTCACTATTTGTGTATCATTCACTATTGCATACATCACTTTTTCTATATTTTTTATACTGTAATATTTTAATGATATATTTTTGAGAAAAAAAAAATATATACTGACAATATATGAATTTTATATATTATCACTATCATTAATTCTTCAAAAGTAATACAAATGAATGATTGATGATATACTAATTGCATATAAATTTTTACATTGACAATGCATAAATATTATATTCTATATTTTTATAGTGTACACATTCTAATGATATATATATATATATATATATATATATTTATTTATTTATATTTATAGTATACATATTATTCTAAATTATCAATTTTCTTGTAACCATTAACATTTTCCTAAATTTTTTGATTTTAATATACAGAAAGGGTAATAAATATGTACACGGCTCCAATGATTTTCAAACAAAACATGTGTGGACGTGGTTCTACCATCAAAACAATCACCGATTGTCTTTTAGTTAATTAGTTTGTTAGGTCCATTCGACAGTGTGATCTCTTTCTTCTAAGATAACCGTAGACTGGAGTTTTACCGTGGTCCATATAGATATCGACCCATCGGTCACTTAATGCTTACTCTATGTTCAATTCTCAAAATAAAAGATAAACTATCATTGCACGAGAATTATTTTTCTTACTTTTATCAATTGTGATACAAAAATCTGAAGATTTATCCTTTAATCGGTTCATAATATTAATGACAATATTAATCTACCAACCAAATGTAGTAATACTCCAAAGTGAAGAGAATGTTGCACGCGTTTATGCATCGCCCTAAGTGCCCACACCCATTGACCTTGACTTGTATTTAAAAATAAAAACTTAATATCCATGAACCAATCGAATGACTCTATCCTCCCTGCATCTCATGTTTATAAACAAGAGCGGGCACAATTAAAGAGTCTCTCCCCCATAAAAAAAATAATTAGAAATTAAGACTTACATCATCCATCTCATTTTATTAGACATGATATAAATATATATTAGTTACTAGGGGTGTAAAAATTCGGGTTGGTTCAGTTTTTGGTGCATTTTAGTGATCGAACCGATCAAAAATATATAGTTTGATTCCACTCAATTAACCGCAAATTTAACTATAAGAACCGAACATTTCTTGAATGGTTTGGTTCAGTTCCATGGTTTTTCCGTTTATTTTTTTATAAAAAATCTTGCATCAATTGAAAATTCAAAATGTATTACAAGAGATATTGTTTATCCATAAAAGGATAAACATTACTACTATTATCATAAAAAATTATGAATCATACATAACAATACAATTCATGATTCGTAACATATATATTAATTAGTAAAATATATAATAGTCACATTTATAACCTTATATTTCATAATTAGTAACACATGTAGTAATGCACGTATAACAATATATGATATATGTTAGTTTCAAACTCAATATCACAAAAGTTGGAAAATATGTTCAAAATCATATGACATATATAATACCAACTTAATAACAATTTAGTAACATATATAACACTACAATTCACACCAAAATTGATAATTTAAGCTAGAAAATTGGTTGAAGAATTTAAAAAATAATAAAACATTATTCCCTAATATATATTTCTTTAATATGCGGTTCGGTTCCAACGGTTCTTAAATTTCTAAAATCATAAACCGAACCGAACATAAACGGTTCCTTAAAAAATAGCTGAACCGAACCGCGAAACCAAACCATATTTTGTAGTTTGGTTCGATTCGATTTTATCGGTTTCGCGGTTTAAACTGGAACCGCTTCCACCTCTATCCGTTAGTCCTCTTAATCTTAGTTGATTTTGAGAAACTTCACATTGAGATGTAACTTTCCTCATCAAAGAAGCTCAAAGACTTCTCTCAAACGATAAGGAAATTTACAATTGCATAGAAACTCACCTATTAACGTTTATAAATTCTATACTCCCAAGTTCAAGACTCCAACCATATATGTTACTTCATCCAACAACACAGCTATAGCAAGCAATTAATCAGCATCTAATTATGTATCAACAAGTTTCAGGCCAACCAAAGCAAGAACCGGAAAACCAATCCGCCGCCACCGGTTTTTCCACGAGCTATAGCAGTTCAGCACCGTACTCCGCAGACAATTACAGCTACCAGCAACCACCACTTTCTCTGCCTAAACCTCCAGTTGAATGGTCCACTGGCCTATGTGGCTGCTTCTCTGATTTCAAAAATTGTAAGCCCTCTCTGCCCCTCCTCTGTTTCAATCCACCTTATATGTTTTTATATTCTTGATTCAGAGTTTGGTGTGAGAACAAAACATGATGAATTAGGATTGAACAGCATAGGATGTTTTTGTTCTGAATATCATGTATCATGTCCTGTTCAATTCAAAGAATACAATGAACAAGAAGTCAGAAAATAAAACCTTTGAGTTTAGTAGCTTTGTAATGCATAATATTTAGAATGAAATAGGCCTTTGAACTATATATATATATATATATATATATATGTCTTTCAGTTAGGATAGTTAGGATACTAGTGGAGAGACGTGACACTTTTATCCTTTAGATATAATATATCACTTTTACCATTCAATGCAAGTTGCAAAAATAACAATTTGTCTCTTCGGTATGGGAGAAGATTCTTCTCCATATGTCTTATATTACTATTAATTACCAACGTAACGAGATAGTCATTTGTGTTTAAATGTAACTTTAATTTACATATACATAGTAGGAATCAAATTCTTAACCTATTAGTTATAAACATTTTGATTTTATGTCAAAGACTAATTACAAAGAAATGCTTAAAGGCTTGAATTTATATCTAAAAGTTAATAAATGTCCACTTTTTCAGGTTGCATAACATGCTGGTGTCCATGTATCACCTTTGGTCAAGTTGCAGAGATTGTTGACAAGGGATCAACTTGTAAGAAAACTGAATTCTCTGGACAAGTTCAATCATTGTTGATTATTTAATGATGAGACTAATTATTATTTAATTTTTTATAATTTGCAGCATGTGGTGCTAGCGGGGCTTTGTATACACTTATTTGTTGTGTGAATTGTTGTGGTTGCTTTTACTCTTGCTTCTACCGTTCCAAGATGAGGCAGCAGCATAATTTGATGGGAAATAATTGTTTGGATTGCTTGACTCATTGCTTCTGTGAGATTTGTGCTTTGTGCCAAGAATATCGTGAGCTTGAAAATCGTGGATTTGACATGGTCATTGGTATGAACCATCAACTATTACTTTAATATTATATTTAGTCTATGCTGCAAAAACTTGTGCACTTTCTTCATAGATATTTAAAAATTATAAAATTTAAGTCCTTGCTACTATACTCAAGTTGAATGTTTATAATTCCCTGCAAATTACAAAGGAAGCAATCAACATAGGAAAAACAAAGTTAAAAGGAAAAAAGTTATTATAATTTGATACTGATTTTTTTATAACTAAAATCGATTTTCTTTGAAATTGGTTAGGATGGCATGGGAATGTTGAGCAACGGAGCAGGGGAGTAGCCATGAGTGTAACAGCTCCAACAGTTGAAGAAGGCATGAGCCGCTGAAACATGAAATCATGATCCACATATAACAATGCAATATAATTATATTACTGATAGAATTGTGTATTGTTCACGCTGGTTTTTTTAGATGTGAAGATCATTTGTTTGAAAAATGATTACTTTAACATTATTTTTTTTTTTATTGATATTTTCACTCATATATTTCAATAAACTGTGAGCAGTAAATTTTCATTTAGAGTTTGTTTGAAAGTTGGATTTTGGAGGGGGGAAAATGGAAAACGAAGACACATGAAATACACTTCTGACATAACTCTCAGACCTACATTTTCTCTTCTTTCCTCTCCAATCTATATGTACAGTGAATTTTAAGGGTTGTTGGTATGAGAGGAAAAATAAAGAGAGAAAAGAGAAAGTAATGAACTTTATTATGAATATAATTCTTTGGAAGTAATTTGAAAGGATAAAATTGTATTTTATAAATATAATATTCTGTATATGTAGGTACATGTATGTAGTTTGTGGAACAAAAAATCATAAATGGATCCTTTCCCTAATCCATGACAAAACCAAGGATTCATGGGGAATTAGTATTATGACAACAACAAATTCTTTCTCCATTAAATGAAAAGAATAACATAAATCAATGTTGATGTGTTAATGTTCTCCTTTGAGTTTTTTTGCAAATGATGCTCTCTCAGTTTATCAATTATAAAACGAGGGTTGAGATTGAAAGATGAATAAGGTTGAAATGTCAACCTTAAGCTTGTTACCTAACCCTTTCCCCACCTTTATCCACAGGAATAGGAAGAAGCTGAAAAAAGTGGATCTAGGTTGTTGGAGGTTGAGATAAGTTTAGTGAAAATGGTGGTTTAGTGGAAGGAGCAGTGAAAATGGTACGGGTGGTGCACTTAGCCTTTCTTTCTTTTAGGGAAGAAAAAGGTAAGAGTCAAAGAAGATAAAGTATAAGTAAAGAGAATGAAGTGGAAAATACAGTGAATTTTAAGAGTTGTTGGTATGATAGGAAAAATAAAGAGAGAAAAGAGAAAGTAATGAACTTCATTATGAATATAATTCTTTGGAAGTAATTTTAAAGGATAAAATTGTATTTTATAAATATAATATTCTTCATCATTAAGATTCTTACCTAATGAACAATGTTGACATACAAGATTCCAAGCCGCTCAAGCCCAATAACAGCCCAAACCAGTTCAGAAAATGAAGAATAAATTTTGGCGGGAAATCCAGTTACTAAGAACCAATAATGGAAAGTCAGTTTTTTGGCAGTTAGTTAATTCTTTTTGTTAGTTTCCTTTTTGGTTATTCTTTATAAGTGACTTTTCCCTTTTAATTCATCATTATTCAATTTCAAAGTTTACTCAAGATATAGAACACGAGTTTCTTTTCTTCTTCTTGGTTCTAGCTATAATAATCTTCTTCTTTTAACATGTATGCCATGTCCACTTACATGGTATCAGAGCACCCTCAATGAGGGTGACTCTACCACGTTTCCGTTTCGTCACATTCCTTTTACCTTCTGATCCTGCAGAAACTTCTCTCAGTTCAGTCTTCATCTAAACGCATTACATTCATCAAACAATGGTGAATCAAATCACTCAACAGAACCCAATCCTGGATCCAACCACTCCATATTTTCTTCATCCAAACGAAAACCCTGGTGCATCGCTTGTTACAACTGTCCTTAATGGCGAGAACTACCATTCCTGGTCAAGAGCCATGAACATGGCTCTTGAAACCAAAAACAAGATCCAATTCGTGGATGGAAGTCTCCCAAAACCTTCTAACAATGATCCTCTATACCCTTCTTGGAAAAGATACAATAACCTTGTGGTAACTTGGTTGAATCAATCTGTTGATCCTTCAATCCTCCAAAGTATCCTTTGGATGGATTCAGTCTTTAATGGTGAGAACTACCATTCCCGGTCAAGAACCGTGAGCCTGGCTCTTGAAACCAAAAACAAGATTCAATTCGTGGATGGAAGTCTCCCAAAACCTTCTAACAATGATCCTCTATACCCTTCTTGGAAAAGATGCAATAACCTTGTGGTATCTTGGTTGAATCAATCTGTTGATCCTTCAATCCTCCAAAGTATCCTTTGGATGGATACAACCATTGAAATATGGGAAGATTTGAAGGAGAGATACTATCAAGGTGATGCTTTCAGAATTTCAGAATTAATTGGTGAAGTCTACAACATCAAGCAAGGAAATCTCACGGTTGGAGCCTATTTCACACAGATAAAAGGTTTGTGGCAACAACTTGATAACTTTAGACCTACCACATCTTGTTTCTGTGAGGTAAGATGTACTTGCACTCTGATTCCAATTATTAAAAGATACAGAGAATATGAATATGTTATATGTTTCCTAAGAGGCCTAAATGATCAATATTCCATTTAGATCCCAAATCATGTTTCTAGATCCTATACCCACCATAAACATGGTATTCTTGATGGTAATCCAACAAGAGAGACAAAACAATTTGCCTCTTGATGATAACAAATTTTTGGGCAACTTCTCTAATGAAAACCCTGAAAATCGGTTTAGAGGAAGGAGTAAAGGTTTTAGAGACCAGATTGGGGGAAGGAACCAGAGCATGAATAGAGCACAGAACAATTTTCAAAGGGGGTAGAGGGAGTAAGACATGCACCTACTGCCACAGAACAGGTCACATAGTTGACATATGCTATAGGAAACATGGTTTTCCACCAAATTACTTCTCCAACTCAGGCAATGTGAATAACTACCCAACTCAAGATCAAAATATCAATGAATACAACACACAGAATGAAACTGAATCAAAGGGAGGAACTGCCCCAACATTCACCCCTGAACAGCACAAGGACGTCATGTCCCTCATAGAGCAACCAACACATCAGAAGCCTCACATGGCCAACCAGATTATGGTTGCTCCTACCACACATAACCATTGCTCATCATGTATGCATAATAGAGCACCAACCATTGGGAAATCTGATTGTTGGATTCTTGATACATGAGCCACTGATCATGTGTGCTACTCCTTATCAGAATTCCAAACTTTTAAACAAATTAAACCCATATATATCAGATTTCCCAATGGTACTACCTTGACAACACATTACTCTGGTACAATGGTATTTTCTCCCAATCTCTATATCACTGATGTCATATATCTACCAAGCTTTACATTCAACTTGATATTTGTCTCAAAACTTACTCAATCCCTATCATGTAAATTGACATTTTTGAACAACTATTGCCATATACAGGACCTTCAATCATTGCAGATGATTGGTGCAGCTAGCCTGAAAGAGGACTCTATGCAATGGTACATCAGAAACATGAACTTTTAGGCAACCATACAATTAATACCTTTTCTAGCTATGATGATAATAACATTTGGCACAATAGATTATGCCATATCTCACATGATAAACTGCTTATAATGAAATCCATTTTCCCATCTATACAATGTAATAGAATAGATAAACCTTGTGAAGTTTGTTACCTTGCTAAACAAAAGAAGTTTCCTTATCCCAATAGTACATCTAAATCTGCTAATATTTTTGACATAGTTCACATGGACATATGAGGTCTCATTGCTACACCATCCACGCATGGTCATAGATATTTCCTTGCAATTGTTGATGATAAGAGTAGATACAATTGGCTGTTTTTCATGAAGCACAAAGGAGAAGTAAACCAACTTATTAAAAACTTTGTCTCCTTTGTCAAAACTCAGTTTAAGCATAATCTCAAGTGTATTAGGAGTGATAATGGGAAATAATTTATCCTCATAGATTTCTATGCTCAACATGGCATAGAGCATCAAACATCATGTGTTGAAACCCCTCAGCAAAATGGCATTGCTGAGAGGAAGCATCAACACATACTAGTTGTAGCCGAATCCCTAGTTTTCCAATCTCATATACCAACTTGCTTTTGGAACTGTTGTTTCTCATGTTATTCACCTTATCAATAGGCAGTCAACTAAGTACTTGACCAATAAATCCCCTTTTGAGGTTTTGCACAACACTCTGCCACAAATCAAGCATTTCAAAGTCTTTGGCAGTCTTTGTTATGCTTCTACCCTCACTTCTCATAGACAGAAATTGGATCCAAGATCCACACAATGTGTTTTCCTAGGCTACAAAAATGGAACAAAGGGCTTTATTGTTCTTGACTACAAAACAAGAGAAATCTTCATCTTTAGGAATGTTGTTTTCTTTGAGCACATATTTCCCTTTTCATCTACACCTACCATTAACCAATCTTCCATACCCTTACCTCTGAACACTACTAGTCCATTTTCCCTCTCTGACTTTACCTTGCAACAAGACACATCCAATATAAATGAATATATTCCAAGTTCCAATACCTCTGTCACCAGTAACTAGAGGACTCGACATTCCTCTAGAATCACCAAACCTCCTGCCTATCTTCAAGATTACCATTGTTCTCTTGCTTCTGGACAATTGCCATCAATTTCTTCCTTGATAAGGTATCCAATATCTAACTATATTAGTTACTCTTCCCTTTCCACTGCACACAAAAATTACTCATTGTCTATTTCTTCTGTCAATACACCTTCTACATATAAATAGACTATATTGCATGAATGTTGGATTGATGTCATGAAATCTGAACTTACTGCCCTTGAACATAACAATACTTGGACCATTACTGATCTGTCTACAGATAAAAGAGCTATAGGTTGTAAATGGGTTTTTAAAATTAAGCATGAGGTTGATGGTTCAATAGAAAGGTATAAGGCTAGGTTAGTAGCCAATGGTTATTCTCAAACTGAAGGTGTTGATTACTTAGAAACCTTCAGTCCAGTGGTCAAAATGACCACTATCAGGATCCTTTTGTCCCTTGCATCCATCAATAATTGGTTTTTACATCAATTGGATGTCACCACTACTTTTATTCATGATGACCTTAATGAGGATGTATATATGAAACCCCCTCTTGGATTACAAGTATCTCATCCCTCACTTGTATGCAAAATTCATAAATCATTGTATGGTCTGAAACAAGCAAGTACGTAATGGCATGAAAAACTCACTAAAGTATTAACAACCTTAGGTTTTCTTAAATCCAACTCTGATCATTCTTTGTTTATTAAGAGAGATGAACATGATTTTAATGCCATCTTGGTATATGTGGATGACTTAGTGTTAACAAGTAATGTCTTACATGAAATTCAACATGCTAAATCTGTTTTGGACACTAACTTTAGTATCAAGGATCTAGGAGACTTGAAATTCTTTCTAGGTATGGAGATTGCAAGATCAGCTAAAGGCATCACCTTATACTAAAGAAAATATGTTCTAGACCTAATCTCAGAAACAGGAATGCTAGGAGCAAAACCTTGCTCAACCCCTATGGATTACAACAATAAGCTTCACTCTGGCTTAGGAATCCCTCTAACTGATCCTTCTTCATATAGGAGGCTGCTTGGTAAACTCCTCTACCTCACCGACTCCAGACCTGATTTGTCCTATGTTGTGAGCCACTTGAGTTAATTCATCTCTGCCCATACTGATCAACATCAAGTAGCAGCAAATCGCATTCTCAAATATCTCAAGCACTCCCCTGCACTAGGTCTTCTTTTCCCTAGGAACAACGACACCACTATCAAGGAATTCTCAGACTCAGATTAGGGTGTCTTCCTGGACACTTGAAAATCTATAACAAGTTGGTGTTTCTTCATGGGTTCATCCTTGATTTCTTGGAAAAGCAAGAAACAAAACACAATCTCCAGGTCCTCTGCTGAAGTCGAATATAGAGCCATGGCAATGGTCTCTTGTGAAGCACAATGGCTCCTTCATCTCCTCACTGATCTCGACATACCACAACCAACACCAATTAATCTTTACTGCGACAACAAATCTGCCATCCATATTGCAGCAAACCCAAATTTTCATGAGCGTACAAAACACATCGAAATAGATTGCCACGTTGTACGAGAACGTGTTCAAAATAGTACCCTTCACCTTCTTCCTATTCCATCAATCTCTCAACTAGCAGATCTCTTAACCAAGTCCCTTCCACCAACATCTTTCCATTCTTTAATCTCCAAGCTTGGCATGCTCAATTTTCACATGCCAACTTGTGGGAGGCTGTTGACATACAAGATTCCAAGCCTTCCAAGCCCAATAACAGCCCAAACCAGTTAAGATAATGAAGAACAAATTTTGGCGTGAAATTCAGTTACTAAGAACCAATAATAGAAAGTCAGTTTTTTGGCAGTTAGTTAATTCTATTTGTTAGTTTCTCGTTTGGTTATTCTTTATAAGTGACTTTTTCCTTGTAATTCATCATCATTATTCAATTACAAAGTATACTCAAGATATAGAACACGAGTTTCTTTTCTTCTTCTTGGTTCTAGCTATAATAATCTTCTTCTTTTAACATGTATGTCATGTCCACTTACAAAGAGAGAAATAAAAAGTGATATGACTTACCATAACTTCCTTCATCTTCTCTTTTTTTTACTCTCAACCAAATAAATAAAAAGTTGAATTTCTCATTTTTCTATCTTCTTATGATTTTATCATCTTTCCTCTTAAAATCAATGCAACTAAATAATGTTTTAGTGACGAATCCAAATAAAAGCTTTAACTAGGCCCAATTTTTTTTTATATGAAGTTGTATATTAGAAAATTTGGGTTTTCTCATTTAAATGCTAAACGATTGAAATGTAATTGATATTGTCCAACACTTTATGTTGCTACTTTTCAAATAGATCCTTTCCGTCAAAACATTTTTTCTAAACTATACTTAACTCAGTATTGTAGAATAATCAAAGCCGAGGAGAAATTTCAAGGTATCCAAATCAAACAAATCAGCTCCAACCCTAAAAGGAAAAGGCCTAACAGAAAATAAGAAAGCATGCTCATAACATCTAGCATACTTAACATGTAATATATATATATTAATAAAAAAGTTACATTGGGAGGGGAGGGCCCATGCTAGGGTTGCCTACCCCGTGATTCGTCCCTAGGTGCGGTGGTTGTTGATGGAATTCTCCATTTTGGAAAGCATTTCTAATTGCTCCCCCCACATCATCACCCACAATATTCTAATAATATTTATAACAAAAATTGATGGGGAAGGCTTATTTAAAATGATTAAAGCTCTTTTAAGTATGAAGTGAGAAAGAGTATACATATCCCCATCTAATTAGTTAAAATGTATGAAGATATTAACTCATTTTATCTAATTAAGGATGAATACATACTTTCTTTCTTAAATCACATTGAGTTAATCACCTTATTAATTATAAAGTTATATAACATTGAAAAATGCTTTATTAATGTAAAACTATTTTATATTTTTAACATATTATATAACTTATTTCAATTATCTTAGCATCGCTTACATTGATATATGAGGTATCTCAATGGGTACCAAATCAACTAGTTAAAAAATATTTTTCTACGTAAATATAGATTAACTCTCGAGATTCTTAAAGGTTAAAAGAAAAATATATTCAAAGGTTATTACAGCTAACCTTTCTGTTACAGGAAAGATGGAGGCATGATTTGATCTCAAATATTTTACTAGAAGTTGTTGAACAATAAATAGTTGAACCTATTTCATAGTTTCCCATATACATTTATCCAAAGTTTGCACTCACATGCAACTCCAACCATATATATATCATGTCATAAATTTTGTGGTACTTCATGTAACACCACAAGTACTATAACAAGCAATTAACATTTAAGTATGTATCCACAAGTCTTAGACCAAGCAAAGCCACCACCGTGCAATGAGGCTGCCGACACCAACATTCCGACGAGCTACAGCAGTACTGCAACACCTTACTTCTCCTCCGATTCCAACTATCAACCACCACCACCACCACAACGTATACCTCAGGTCGAATGGTCCACTGGCCTCTGTGACTGCTTCTCTGACTTACAAAATTGTAAGCCCACTCTGACCCTCCCCTTCAATCCACATCATATGGTTTTACATATCCAGAATTATATAAGTAATCAAAGCATATAATGGCTCAAACACATATTAGCTAATCAATTTTCAAGGCTCTATCTCAAAACCAATTGGTAATGAAAGGAGTAACACAATATGTATTTAAATCATTCTCGGGATAATGAGGTAGGCGATATGAGGCTTACTTTCCAACATGTTTCTCCATATAAGTCTGTCAGACCAGGCGAAAGGTTACCTTTGACCCATAACTAAAGGGTATCTGTTGGCACATGACAAACGAAAATAAGTTAGGCTCTGACTCTAATATCATGTTAAGGTTTTATCTCAAAACCAATGTGCAATGAAAAGAGTAGCCCAACATTTATTTAAATCATTATCAAGACAATGAGGTAGACGATGTGCGACTTACTTTATAACATTATATACTTTTACTTACTCAACACTCATTCAAGAAAATAAAAAAGTGGTATAAAAGATAAAATAGATAAGTTAATCACATATTAATTAATCATAATAAGTTATATATAATAATTACTCACCAATTAGCTAAATTGGAAGCTGCATTGCCAAAATAAGGCTAACTCAACTAACTTTGGTAAGTATTTATTTTTCAAGCATCTCTTGATTTTCAAACAAAATTCACAAGTTTAATTTAGAACGAAAAGATGTTGAAATCTCTCTACCATTATTGTTCTCTTAAATTGTGTTTATCGAAAAATGAATTTAAAGCTACAAAAATATAAAGGTCCTTGAACCATTCCACACACTCACAAAGTTCTTCTTATAAATTGAATAGTATGCATCTATCATTAAATTAAAATGAATTTAAGGCTACAAAATTGAAAACTTAAAAGTATGCTTCTACCAATGACTTGCATTGTTACACGTCAATTACAATGGTCCTTGAACCATTCCACACGCTCACAAAATTCTTCTCATAAATTGATGAGCCATCCCACATCATATCATATCATACTATACCCCTCCATCTCCATATTCATTTCCATTACCAAATTATTTGCAAACATATTTCTACTATTGTCATGTATCAACAAACCAAAGATTATGCATACCCACCACACAATCAACCCACTGCCCCCGGGTACCCGGTGAGTTACAGCGGCAACCACCCCTCGGTTCCGCCGCCGTATACATCAGCACCACCTCCCCAGTTTAAAGTTATATCTGATTGGTCTACCGGCCTTTGTGATTGTTTTTCGGACTGCCATAGTTGTAAGCCCCTCATTTAGGTTTATCTAATACATATGATGTTTAATGTACATCAATATAGACCATTGAATATTCAATGATGAATGATTGAGATCATTATAATCAGTAAATATTTGAATTTAGTCTAGATTCATACCTATTAAATTATAAAATGTGAACTTTACATTAGAGCTTTGCCCCCTCATCATATACAAAATTTTAATTAACGATGTGCTGTTTTGATAAAGGGATAAGTACTTACTAGTTACTACTATGCTAACCAAATATTAAAAATGTGTACATTATTAACTTAGGTAACAAAATTGGCGAAGTTAATTACAAAGTTGCTAGCTAGGCTATGTATATGTTATATGTTGCTTTTGATAATAAATTAATGTTTAATTTGTTTCAGGTTGCTTAACGTTATGGTGTCCATGTGTCACATTTGGTCGAGTTGCAGAGATAGTTGATAAAGGATCAACTTGTAAGAAACTGATCCTTTGAACGTGTGCTAGATCAATTCAATTATTTTATGCATATATGAATATGACAACTTGGGAAATTCACATCATGGGTTGTTTGTTTGTGAACAATGAATCTATGCACTATTTCAGTAAAAGGATTTATATATAGTTAATGTATCATTTATTGTTCATTTGTATTATTTTTCTGAAGAATTTATGATAATTAAATATAAATAATATATTATGTATTGACAGTATATAAAACTTTTATACCATTGATATATACATTTTTTATCTCTAATGTTAATTTATTAACTTTTATTATTTAATTTATGAATAATTGCAGCATGTGGTGCTAGTGGGGCACTATATACAGTGATTTCATATTTGACTGGTTGTGGTTGTTTATATTCTTGCTTCTATCGCACCAAGATGAGAAAGCAATACATGTTGAAGGAGAGTCCTTGTTGTGATTGTTGTGTTCATTGTTTTTGTGAGACATGTTCCTTGTGTCAAGAATATCGTGAGCTTAAAAATCGTGGATTTGACATGGTCGCAGGTATATATATGAACTATTCACTATTAGCATTTCTCTATGTCATTGCCTTCTATTTTTGTTTTTTTACATAAAAAATGATTTTTTATTTTAGCTGGATATGTCTTATATATTTTATTTAAATATATTATGTCTTAACTATAATCTGATTTTTTTTTGTTGCATGCATGATTTTTAATTGGGCTCTATTCTGACTAATGTCTTCAATAAATATAGTGCATAATCAGTGTTGTTTAGTTAATCACTTTACTACTCTATTAGTATATTTCTTCACCAAAGAACTCCATTAATATTTTATTCTCGTATGTGAATCATTGTCTTTTTAAAAATCAGTTCAATTAATAGAGGTGTTGTGGAATATGAAGTGTGAAACTGAAAAAATCAAATTCTAAAAATTGCACTCTCATCTCAAGAAGTTTTTTCTACCCTCTCCCTTAAAAAGAAAAAATTACATAATAAAAAATAATATGTAGAAATACTTTATCTCTCTTCCTAGAAATAAAATCTTCCAAAAATCGTAGTTCATTACTTGCATTATGAAACATGAAAAAGAAACAAAGACGTGAAAAAAAACAAAGAATAAAATGACATAATGAAACATTATTACTCTTTACATATATTGTGATAATATTTTTACCCTTAAATATATCTGAACTCTCCGGTACTTTTTGTGAACTCTTGGGATGGACATTTCTAAACTTCTAATTAATCATCAGAATATTCATTTAGCCTTTGAAATTCCCAAAAAAGTGAGCAATCAAAATAATGAAAAGGGTAAAGCTAATCACCATAGACATAAAGTTTTCTTAGAAATAATTTATGCATAGTCGGTCTAAATTTTTTTAGATTATTACCTTATCTAACATTCATTTGTATTATTTTACTTAATATTAATAATAATTAATATATGAATAAGGTGAGAAAACTATTAAAATATCAGTCCATAAACTATTTTCTGAATTGTTTATTTTATAGGGTGGGATGCAAATGTTGAAATGAACCGGGGAGTACCCATGGCTCCAACATATGAACACATGACCCGTTGAAGTGAGAATCAATGTGAATAACACAACACACGAATTTACATGTCCACCATATGCTTGCATTAGATTATCATGATGAATAGTATTATTGTATGGGTTAATGCTATTTTGTTGGAACTAATTAATGTTACATGTTCTGAAATAATAATAAAATATTGCTACGTTTCTTCACGCGTTATTACAATGCATGTAGAATTTCCTAGGTATGATGCAAGTTTTACCTTCCTTTTGTATATTTATATAATTACATTAGACTATAAGAGCCACCGTGATGATTCGAATATTAGTTTGTACTCATACTAGTCCTTAATAAACTGTACTATTGTATAAATATAGTCGAGAATCATTATTTAAAAAAAGGTCAATAAATTTTTTATTATCAATATTCAATTATTCATTATCCTCCACAAGAGCTGGTCATTTACGTTGAGAGTAAATTAAAGAATCTATAAGAATATTTTTTATAGCATGATTTTTAAGATTAATTCAAAGTTATGACTATATACCTAGTCAACATTACGTATTCTTTTGCACTTGGTAAACATCAAGGAATTAAAGTAATCTATTCTAATAAAAAAAATGATCTGAACAATTATTTAATAATTTAGTACACGGTATAGAATAGATTTTGCAGCTTGAAATTGAATTGTGTTTTTTCAAAATTAATTGTATTTAGTTCTCTTAAATTAATCTTTAATATAATCATGTAAAAATTGATCTCTAATTATTTAATAAACATGTGTTCTTTTCCGAAGATGTGAATAACTTAAAAGTTATGTATTAATAGGCATTAACTATACTTGTTACAAATATGCTTGCTTATATATGTTAGAATGTTACATATATAAATGAGAAGGGTTTTTATAGGATTTTCACATGGGTAAAATCAGGTGTCGTATCCTACCCAAACTTCTGGCAATCTGCCACAAAACTTTAGCTTCTGCGTTTAGTATTTGGGCTTTGATAATTTGACCCAAAATTATTTGGACTTTAACTATTAGACCCAAAAGCTAACTTTTCGATTTAGGCCCATAAAGATTCTATACCATTTTATCTGTCTATATTATTTCCTTTGTATTACTTTTTTTTTGAAGAGTCAATAATAATTAAAATAAATCAAACATTATTGCAGGTGCATGCATACATTCTGTTATGATTAGAAAATGCAAAATAAAAAGAGAGAGTGAAAAATTATGTTGATATAAGAATGTGTATTGAATATATTGCTTATCTAATAATTTAGTGTAAAATCTATACATTGTCAATATAAAGATTTATATATATACACCATCTCATGCACCATTTATTTTGATTATTTTTTCGAAGTGTCAAAAATTATTAAATATCAATAATGAATATGCAGTGACAATATATAAAACTCATACACTGTTAGTTCTTTTTCTCTTAACATTTTTTTTGGAGTTGCTAGAATGACATGAAATATTAATTGAATTGATTATAAGTTATACACAAATATCTATCTATATCTATATCTATACTTCTATACTATATATAAAGCCAAAACTTGAAATAACTTCCCTCATGGTGTAATTTTCATTTCCTATATTACCCTTAATATTATTTAATTTTTACAAAAAAACTATATTATCCTAAGCAACTACCACCAATACATTAATTAATCACATATCTCACCTTAAATTAAACATTATCATAAACACAAAAAAAATATAATATAAAATACACCGAACACAACAAAATACATTTTAATTCACAAAAATGAAATATATAAAAATTGAATATGTAGTATCACACAATATTCGCCGACAGACACAAAGTGCCTGTACACACTAGTATAGAAGAATGTAAAAAGTTATGCAAAACTCATTTAAGTAATTTATTCGGATGACAGTTATGTACGAATGATGAGTTCTTTATATATGAAAGAATATTTATTATTATATAAACAAATTGTAGTGAAGCTAGCGAAAAGACAAAGACTAGGATGAAGACATATGTATATAAAGATAACCAATAAAATATTTTCGATACATTATAAATTTGATTTAATTATAAATGATAACACAAAAATTATAAATATATTTATCTTTAAATATGAGATGTTATATGTGTTTTCATGCGAGTTTTCCTTGTAGCTAGAAATCAGTGTTGTAAAAACCAGTTCGTGTCGGTCGGTTCAACCAAAACCAATTATACTGGTCAAAACCAACCAAAACCTATAAAAACCAGTTATATTGGCTGATTTACAATTGGATCGTACCGTAACGTTATATCAGACAGTTTTTATTTAAAATTAATTTTTTAATGAAATTGAAAAATTATTGATTTTTTAAGATTATCATTAATACATTATATAGTATATCTAACTTCGGTAGTATACAATTTAACCAATAAATCATCGACTGAATTGTTATATCAACTACCTTAATTGATTTGATGATGAGTATGAATAAAATAGGGTGAATAATCCCATGCCCCCAGTAAACAACTATCATATTTCATAGATAACCTAACCGCCCCATAACTTCATGGAGATTGCAGAATTACAAATTTGTGGCAATAAACGAATCTTGGACCAAATTATTATATGGTAATATAATCATTCTGTGTCTGTATAGGAAACTTCTACTTTGACTAAATCCACGGCAACTGTGCTAGACATGTTTCCTCTTTTCAGGTTTTGTCAATATATAGCAAAGTAAAAGTGAAATTGTTTTGAAAATTATTGCTCAAATGAAAAAAGCAAAAGTGATAGAATGATTGATTTTTAAACCATTGTATAAAGTAAAGCCATTGCATAATTTGCAGCAATAATAACTGCTAAAGTTGAGCAACTGTGTATAATATATACAGTATGCTATGGAGGACAAGGATCATATAAAATCTTTCAAGCATAGAAAAAAGATGGAAGAAAACCAGATTTATAAACAAGTGGTCCCTGCTATAAGGGTCATGCTAATCCATTTAAATTGGTCACTGCAAAAGCATAGGAATTCACATTTGGATTTTGGAATATGAAAGTTTGCATGAATAAATATATGTGGCCGGGTCTAACATGACTTTAGCATTAGATTAGAATAACATGAAATTAACTCACCTGAAAAATTAACACATATTAAATAGAAAAATATATATATATCCTGACAGTGTATTTTATATATTATAACTACATCATCTGTTATTAATATTTAAATATTATTGATTCCTCAAGAGAAGTAATATAAATGAATGATAGATGAAAGTATTAATTATGTATAAATATTTGCACTTGTGGTGCATATCACACTATATTAAATATAATGTAACACCAAATATCCCAATATGATGTATTAACTTATATGAGAGGATGTGAGAGAAGGAAATATAGAAAACTGAATGACAAATTAAAATAACCCTTCACCATCTTCTGAAGTACTAACAAAGATATATAGTCACATTTTTTTACTTTTTATTGCTCACTTAATTTAACCTCTCTTGTTTTTTTGTGAAGTACAGCTGTTTTAGCATTTCAAAAGTCTTCTTAGCTTTAACCAATGGCCTCAACCTATAGACAAAGAAAGCCAAAAGGAAGAGATGCATGCATTAAAAGAAACAACTGAACTCAACTCTAAAAGACTAAAACCCATGCCAAACCCAACAAAGCCACTACACTACAAATGTTTGAGGCACCTTAGATTCTACAGTTCATTTACTTAGAGTGTAATTATCTAAATAATAAGTTATGAAATATTAAATAAAATGTTCATGGCCAGTGACTAAGAGCACTTGTCCAAGAATCAACTAAAAGTTTTTGATGAAAAATTAACTGTATCACTTCTCAATTTATCAAATATACATAATTTTCCAATAAAAGATAAGGATTCTTAATTCCTTAATTGATATCTTTAGGAAATGTTAACATTTCTATGGTAATACTGTAGTAGATATTAATTTAGAGAAAATGATATATAGACCGACGAGATTTTTATATATCATTGCATCATTCATATTTTAATATTGTTTGACTTTAAAATAAAAGTAATATAAATGAATGATAGATGATGCATTAACCGTGTATAAATCTTTACAGAGTGTCGGTATATAGATATTACACTCATTAATTTATATTATATAAGTATATACGAATAAGAGATGGAATATGATATACACTAGCAGTGTAAGTGTTTTTTACATTGTCAGCAAATCACTCACCATTGATTTGTTAATTATCATCGACTCTCAAATAAAAAATAATATAAATTTAAACTACCAATGCATAGATTTTATAAGAGTTAACCCTTAGGGTTTACATGCCACCAATGGGTATATAGTTCATTTGAATTTATGGTTCATCAATTTTTCGTACTCGATATGACAAATTTGTTATCATCGTTAGAGAAATACTTGTATGAAGATATATGTATATGAAGATAATCAATAAAATATTGCTAATACATTAAAAATTTAATTGTAATTAAAATTTTGTCATAAATAATAGTTTCAAAAAATATAAATATATGTATCTCTAAATACGACGAGACTATGTTTTATGCAAGTTTTTCATTTGATTCTATTCACAAATTTCTTTTTTACATTTATGGAGACACGTTCCCTATAAATCCAGGTTAGGTATCCCCCTAATCAAAGCTTATATGTAAAAGAAATACTTTCTATAAGTATATGTACAACAACTTAACTAATGCTTAATCTCAATAAACTTGGTGGACAACGTAAATATAAGGATTTAATACCTATATATATCGACAATATAAGTATTTTTATACTATCAACAAATTATTATCATTTATATATTAATTATTATTATCTTTCAAACAAAATTAATATAAATCAATGGTGAATGCTAGATTCAGAGTATAAAAATCTTAAGACGAATGGTACATAAATTTTAAACTCTAAATCTAATGACTACATAACATATATCTTGTTTCTAGATATAGTATCTATACAATGTCAGTATAAAAATTATATAATATATCATTCATCATTTATTTATATTACTTATGATTAAATATGTATAATAAATGAATAGAGTAACAATTCACGAGAAATGAATATAGTTTTTTTGTTCACATGTCCAAACTAGTATAGTCACAATTATTATCCTTTTCTACAAGTATTGTATGATATTATTTTTCACATTAGAAATGGCATCTCTATGTTTCCATCTTAGTCTTCTCTTTCCCAACCATATCCCACTACACATTCTCTCTCTTCCTTTTGTTTCACTTCTTTCGGTCCCTTCCAAAGGCAATGCAGTGCAAAACATATTTGACATTGCTTTAACCAGATTGGTGGTGGTGTCCACAACCTGATACAGAACAAAAGCTACCTATAGTTCAAGAGAAGAAAGAAAACCAAATCACTGAGTAATGAGAAGGAGTTAGAGAAAATGGAAGGAGCAGAGTTGGAGTTAGAGAGAAGAAGCAATTTTCTTAAAGGTCTAATACAGAAGAAAAAATCCATAGAGCAAAAAGAAGAGAAGCATGAGAATCTTCACATGAATAATATTAGTGTTAGAGCTTGTGATATGCCTATACCATTGCAGAACCGTGCCTTTAGTTTTGCACGTGACATTCTTCATTCTATGCCTCCTAACAAGCTTGATAGTAAACATCTTGCATTGGCCCTAAAAAAGGTTACTTTTTTTATTTATTTATTAGCATTTTTCATATATTTCAATGTTGTCTTGGGAACTTTATTTATCAAAGTTGTTTCTGGGTTTTATTTTTAGCATATAGTATATGATGTCTGAATGGCTAAATTGGAAGCTTTTGGATCTGGATGACTTTTAAGGTTATGTTTTTTGGGTTATAAGTTTTATATGCAGATTTTGATTTTGGGTTTTGAAATTTTTGTCAGTTGATTGAACATGTTTTGAATGTGTGTAATTGGTTACTAGTTTTACTCTGTTGGATATAATTGAGCTTTTAAATATACTTAACTCCCTGTTTGATTTAATTATACTCAGCATTCCTGATTTTTTGTTTTCTTTTCTGTTTCAAAAGATACACTATGCTCCTGTTATGGAGATAAGTGCAATAACAATCATTTACCTGCAAGTATAATCATAACATAAAACTGAAAAGAGATTGGTATAATTCTTCATGGTTAGTACATGTTTGTAAAGTACATGATTTAATTTGTTTTTGTTTGGTTGAGTTAATGTTTATAAATGATCTTTTGATGTTTACAAATACTACTTTCATATTTTCTTGTGCAAAATCTGTTTATAGAGTTTCACGCTGAAAGAGTTGTCTTTCTAGATTCAGTTAATTAGTTAATCAAGAGAGAATGTTTTCAATTGCAAACTTATGTTTGAAATTTCATTTTACACATCCTTTATACATTTACTCACCCCTGCCATATATTACTCTTAAATGTTCATTATCCTCAAGATTTCCAAATAAGGCACACCCTTCTGTTCTCCAAGTAAAACAATAAATGGTTGTGGATAATATTCTAGTTTAACTGGAAAAGACTTAAAGTTTCAATAAAATGATATAAATTTGGGTAACCATCCCTTATTTATGGTGCCTCTGTGATCCACTAAAGATGTTATGAACCGTGGTGATCCATGTCAAACAATAAATATTCTAGCATGACTTCTCCATGAAATGTTGGCAAAAGCCAGAAAAGTATGTGTATAAGTTCATTAGTTGTCAATATTAATGAATATATGTGGCTTGGTTGTGGATAATATTGCATGGTCCCTTATTTCATTGATAGGTGGGGGACTTCATGGTTGGTAAATGGTATTAAAATTGCATGGTTGGGGATAAGATTATCTTTTTTTGTTTCCTCTTGAGAAATGTATATTTTTGAGCTTATTTCTCTCATTGCTCATTTCTGAATAGAAAGTGTCTTTGATGGTAATAATTGACCCCTTTATTTGTGAATCTTGCAGGAATTTGATTCTTCATATGGTCCAGCCTGGCATTGCATTGTTGGTACTAGCTTTGGATCCTATGTTACTCATTCTCTTGGAGGTTTCTTGTATTTTTCAATTGGCAAGGTTTATATCCTTCTCTTCAAGACAGCTGTTGAACCATTAGACCATTGATAAATTCCACAAATTTGGGTTATATGCATGTTTCTTTGGGAAATTAAATTTTAAAATTTCAAACCAATTGATATGTAAAATTAAAAGTTGAAAATTTCAAAGACATCTGTATCATGTGATGTGTTTAATGGAATCCAGTTTGGAATTTTGTAGTTTATAATTTGTTGTGAGCTGTGACTTAGGTTCAGCTCAGAAGAAGAAAGTTTCACAGAAGTTTCAATAAAAAAAAGCGGTACAGTATATGAGACTTCTACTTAATAAGATACGGGGAGGGTAGATATATGCCGAGAGTGCAAACATGCATATTAAGATGTCATTGGTTCTCCATTGGGCTGCATTTATGGCTGATATTGGTGGTCTTTGTCTAATTAGGCCAATTGATATCATTTAAGCATTCTTCAAGTAATATAGTAGTAGCTTAACTTTGCTTGTTGGAATGGACCTAGGGCGGAATACCATGTGCTGAATTTTAACTTCAAATTTAGAGATCACTTAGCCAAAGAGATTTTGATATTATATCATGAAACAAAATTTTCAAAAGCTTAAACAGATATAACTTCATTACATCTATGATGCTTAAATCATAATTTGTTCTTTGAATTCGGCACGTTGATAAATCTGGTCCTTAACATTATGGTAAAGCAAATTTAATCTCTGACTTGACCCTGAAATTTGGTTAACTCAATCAGTCTGGTACCCAAATTTTGATCCAATCGGTTTCTTTGGTCTTGGCAAAGATGCAACTTTTCACTTTAGATTTCATTTTTTCAAATGTTTAAATGATCATTTTGATCGTGGTTTACCATATAAGTATCAAGTTGACAGTTAATGTCTCACATGAGATACTTTATTAGATTTAACTAACATTGAGTTAGGGATTAAATTGACTAATGACTATAGTAAATTTGTTTATTCAACATCAGAGGCTAAACTAAACTGATTGTGCTTCCAATTTAAGAGATCAAACTACTATTTTACTCTATCTCTAATAGTGTATATATGTTGAAAACCAAATTTAGATCTTCTAAATGTGCAAGGGAAGAAACTGAATACATACAATTACAAGAGGAAACAGAATAGGCTTTGCTATGATAAAACAGTTAGCATCATTCAAGGCAGTGAAAATACATTGGAACATGCTACCAGCATAATAGGATTGGAGTGTTGTCTTATATCTTCTTTCACTATGCCAAGGAAGCCATTGCTTAAACATCTTAAGGATAAACAATCTACAACATACAGAAGAAGCATCTTGACATGCATGCCTTATACCTCAAGAATCAGTCACTAGAGGAGCAGGAAAGACAGCGACCTATTTACTATCGTAAACGCGGTAACTTCTCAGTATTTGAAAATGAGTGGATTATCGATTTGGAGATATGTCGTAAGCGCTTTAAGGTAAGGGTGGGTTTATGACTACCGAAAAGGTGAGTACAACAAGAGTGAATGTAGGGGATGTAGTTTTTGTATTCCATGATGTGAAAACTATAGTAGATGCATTAGATCCAAGAAATGGAAGTGTGTTCCTGTGCAGCTACATTGTGCATTGATTGTTGGTTACAGGAATTTCCCAAATCAAACATTGCAATAGATGCAGGAGAATCTGATATAGAAAAATTCCAATTCAAAGAACACAATTGTGATATTTAGAAGGAAGAAAAATACAAACTCTAATAAGGTTACAGTAATGATGTCAAATAATTCCTCTAGTTAGTTTGTACAAAACTCAATGGACAATATGCAAAATTGCAAATATACATTTTGATCTACCTTGCCACCCTTTAAGTTCTCTACAAGAGGAACACAAGGTTAGGTGCACCTCATAAGGCAGATGAAGAGCATCTCTCCATAAATTATATTCCAATGATGAACAGGAAAAGTGGCTAGTTTTACATGACAATAACAACAATAATAGCTTTATCCTACTAAGTGGAGTCGGGTGGATCGAATGACAGCATAACGCTTTATCATATTGACAAAAAATTGATCCCTAAATCTTTCTTTATCATTTTACCTATGGTTTTTCTTGGCCTCCCTCTTTCATTGTACTATTACACGTTATAGTTTTACATGACAAGTGCACTAAGAAATAAAACAACTAGTATCAGCGAGCTTGTGAAAGATCCACCTTTGTAGTAGTATTGTGAGAAGCAGCCTGAACTTGAGGAGTTAGATGGGGCCAATAATGTGCCATTTATTCTGGTGCCATTTTTACCATTGCTGCAGTGCACAGATATGCAACCAAAAAAATCAAATAATGAATAAGAACACTTGGCAGAAACAATGTCAGGGAAAACATATAATCGGGAAACAATATCAATGAGAACAACGACATAGGCTAGTGATCATACCTTCCTGGGAATATACAAGAACCATGACCTGTAATATAAAAAATATCAGTTATTAAGATGCCATGAAATCTTAAATTGAAAATTGATAACGAGACATTGTGAGGCATAAAAAGAGTTAGCCAACATAAAAAGGCAATTACTAAGATTCCTACATCAATGTCTAAGCTAATGATTAGACTACAATAATAATTTTCAAATTGAAGGTACCAAAATAGTAGATATAGGGGACTAAAGGTGTAGTTAAGCCTAAAACAAATTTCATCTCAACTCATCTTGTAAGTCTAGGGAAACCCTTGTTAATATGTTAGGTGCACATGAGTGCAAAAATGCATATTCCCTTTCTATTCTATAGTTATGGTGTCGTGCTGGATTTACCGATAAATGCATACATATTTTTGTAGCCAACTGTGATATATGTGTGTGTGTGTGTAATGCCTTACTTGGGTCTGTGGTTGTTATGGTGGCAACCCCTTTGAAATCACAAGTCCCAGCAGATTTAGCCATCTTCTGATAATAGGCATTGAAAGCATATGCGGCGTGTGCAACTACATTATTTGGTTCATAACATGGTTGACCCTGCAGCAAAGGTGAACAATCCACCTTCCCTGGTCCACAAGCCCAATCAAGTGCTGCCTGTAGCATCTTTGGGTCATCATTACTCTTCGTGACACAAAATGTTTGGTTTGTTGTGTCATTTGCGAATAAAGTACCAGCGCCAGTCAAGTGTAAGGTATACACTGGTTCTCCATTAGCATAAAATAGTCCCCAGTTCTTCTCAGATTCTGGACCTGATCTTAAGTCTTCATTATAAAGCTCATAAATATACGTACTGACTGCGATTCCAGGATGTTTAGGCGTTCCGGTATTATTAAGGACATGTTTGATCAAGTTGCTGTTGTAAGTGTTAGCATTATCGACAGTTGCATCTGGCTCACTTGAGTCACCTTTGGAGGGCCATCCTGTCTCAGTCACCACAATAGGGATATTGGTGAAGTTCAAATCAGACATTGCAAAATAAGCAGCATCAACAACAGCATCAAAAACATTAGTATAATGCAGGAGAGTGTTGGAATCGACAGCTTCCTTATTCGGAGGTAGTTGGCGGAATAAAGCATAATCCAGTGGGATGCGACCGTCTGACTGCATGTAATCATAGTATGGATATACATTGAGCATAAAATATGAACCTGTTGATTGCAAAAATTTAAGCAAAGGGACCGTGACCTGTTGATTCCAAGTACGATTGAAATTTGCCTGGGAGGGTGGGAAAGAGCCAACGATGATAGAGGAAGAGTACGGAGTAGAGACTTTGATTTTCTGATCTAGATTAGCAGCCACAAGAGCTGATTGAATGAATTTTAAGGCAGAGACTAGAACTGGTGCTGCATTTGCGAGGGTAGTTAGGACATCAGATCCAACAGCTATGGAGGTAATGTTGGTAGCTGGTACATGAGCTATGACATTTCTATTAACCCAATTTGCTGCAGTGGCATTGGACTGACCAATGCCAAGTAACTGGTCATTAGGAACAGAAATAGTCACACTGATTCCGGTCTTGGCTAGTGCAAGAAGCAAGGCTTGGTTAGCGTCGAAGAGTCGGATATGTTGAATACTTTGAGCCTTAAGGAGGGCCACAATATCTTTTGGACTTGGCATGTTTGAGACATCTGGACCAATGTTGATACCAATAAAAGCATCTGCAGAAAGAAAAGAAAGTGCCTAAAAATGAAGGATTGCTCATTTTAACAAGAGAGATTCAAAATGACCATATGTAGTTGGTCATATACAGTAAATGGGATAGAAGAAATAATGAAAATTCAGAAACATCCACAAAAGGTAGACAAAGGAGGAACAATGAATATTTATATAGGTGGCAGCATATCTGAACATGGAAAAGAATATGTAACTTGGTGATACTGAGTTACTTGCGACAATAATGTGGCACATTACGGAAATCAGTTAAATGCACTGAATTTTCAGCAAACAATTACTAAACAAACATTCAGAAACAAAATAAAAGTACTACTGGGACATGGAGCAAAAAATTAAATTTAAGATTCTTTATCTACAATTTATATACCCCTTTTCGGATCCTAGATTTGAGTCTTAAAATTCTCATAAAATCAGATTGAGGATAGAGTTTCAAATTGTAATGAGACTAACAGCCAGTCTGTAAAATTATTATGTATGCCACAACTTAAACATGAAAACATGGAATCCAAATAATGGTATACATTTTTTGTTGAGAAAAATATGATTCAATTAAGTCGTCAAATCTTCATCGAATGGCTCACCTAAGTTACACATTTTCAAAGTCACTCAATCCTTTCTAGAAAGGAGAGATTGGGAATGATCACTATCTGACATTGATAAGTTAGGTCTACAATTTTATATACCTGTCTTGTGAAGACATAGTCTATAGCATTCAGTACTTGTAGTAGTGTTCAGCTCCACCAGTTGCAGAATATGTCATAACATAAAATGTATGAAAAATATATTCATAAAAATGGGTGTTATTAACCCTACTTTCACAGATCCTAAGTCAAATTCTGGGTTGCAACATAGTTAAAATCAGGATTATGTACATCATACTCTCATGTATGACAAGGATAGATGGCCAAACTGTTCATCTAGCTGGTGGAGTTCCATATTCCATAGATGCAATCAAATTGGCAGTGGCCCATTTAATAATTCATTTTTTTACCATGAAACATGATAAAACTCACTCAGCTTTTTCTACCTGTCACCCCATGTGTTTCTTGTTCTTATGTGTAAGGTAGGATCCTAGGAGACATGCATTTAGCTAAAAGAAGTGTAATATACTCAAATGATAGCATCTCTTTTCTTTATACTAATTGATTGGCTACACATCAGATTACCAGAAGCAATTGCTTATTTTCAAGAAACAATTGATTATTTTGATTTTAACCAAACACAATTAGCTTCTTCTTTCACCAAAGTCTATAGAAAGTTAATCACTTATTTGGACAATCAAAATCACATTTTTTTCAAGCTTAAAGAAATGGGGCCCATGCAACACATGCAAGAGATTCACTTCAGTATATGCTTAATTCTCTTGGCAAATGATTTTCTCCTGCTGTTAAATAACATGAATCATGTTAGAGAAAGAATCACACAAATTCTCATGTAGTCCAATAACAATTGGCTTAATTTCTCAAATAAGGGCATTTTAGTCCAATAACAATTTCTATGAAAATGCAGTTATTGCAAACTGCAAAGTAACTCTTAGATGAGCTGGGATGCAACAAGATTGTTACCACAATTCTACTAAAGACAAGAAAGGACACATCTTATCATAAATCATAGATTCTGTACAAAGGGAAAGATTTTCTCACTAGAAAGAAAGAAGAAAGAAGAAAGAAGAAAAAAGAGAAAAAAACTTCAACTTTATTCAGAAAAAATTAAAATAAAATAAAATGCCCATTTCTATACCCAAAAACAATAATATAAAAAACCCATTTAGACCAACCAACCAACCGGTCATAAATTTTCTCATTCTCTGCATTTTTATGTTTCTTGCAGTGACATTATGACCTTAATCTCAATCCTATTTCTCTTTCCTAACTCATGAGTTATGAAGTACTAGGTTTCGGCTCTAGGAAAATATTATTAATTGCTAAAATTCTGTCATCACAAAAAAAAAGACACCACCTTATTATGTTAGAATCCAAGAACATTGAGAATTGCTAGTATTAGATAAATTACTAATATTGTTTATTGTTCACTCACCAAAAATTAAATGCAACCGAAATATGGAAAACAAACATTAAGATGCATTGGTCATTAATTATTAATACAAGGATAACCACATAAAATAAGATATTAAGATGAGACCAATGGCACTTTGATTCTTTGAATGAAGTTATCTAAAAAAGAAAACGAAAATGAGAGACCCAAGAAAAGCAAGCATTAAACAATGTAAGTAAAAATAATCAAAGCAAAAACTCAGTGTAAGTAAGGGACATGAAATGTTCAAATTAATAGAGATGAAAATGAAAGAAAGGAAAGAAGAAAGGTACCTCCAGAAGCAGCAGCAGAAGAAGAAACAGATAGTGGTAAAATGGAAAATGACATGAGCAGAAGCATTAGCAGCATGTCCATGAAAACTCTCACTTAAAAGAACCACTAACTATGCAACTGCAACATAAATAAAGAACACTGCATTCACTGTAAATTTCGAAGAAAACCCAGAACACAGAAAAAGATGGTGAAGTAAAGAAGAGAGGTAGCTAGAAAATTTGGGATTTTTGAGGTTGAGTGAGGGGAAAAGCAAATGAAAGTTTGCTCCTTTTGAGAGGAGAGAGAGAGAGTGAGGGGAAAAGGTACTTATAGTGAATGTTAATCAACCTAGCTTTTTAATCTGAACTCAAACTTCACTCCAAAACTTAACTAAATATAATTTTTCAAATATAGTCTTATTAATACTACTTACTATTATCAATATATAATTTTACAAATGAAAATTTATATGTGAATGTTTTATTAATCACTTAATATATGTATATATGATAAAAAATCAAAGAATCAATAATATATGAAAAACACAATTAAAATGATAATTATATTAATAGATAAATTATTGTGAAAGATTGTACTATCTACCTAGTGTGATTATTTTTTTATAAATAATTAGCAAAAACAATTGAAAAACACAATTAAATTTATTCTATGTACCTAGTGTAATTATTTTTTATAAGCAAAAAATAAGGATAATCTTATAAGATAGAAGCACAATATTAATATTTGTAAAAATTAAAAACACGATATTTTTTTTAAGAGGATGTCAACTTTTTTTTACGGAGGGTATGTGTTTTTTTACTCATATTGGTATTTATTATGTTTTACAATTTCAAACACTCGAATATAAAAATGAATTCTGGAGGAAATAAAACAAAAAAACTTATAATTTTGTTTGGACTAAATACTGGACCAAATTTAAAATGTAATATAATTATTCGGTCTGAGTGGTAGTCTTTTTTATTTAAAAGAATAAGTAATAGTCTTCTTTTTTAGTACATTGGAAAGCAAGACAAAACTAACTTAACAAATTCATATCTTAAAGGTACTTAATACTAAAGACCTAAGACTGATTGTGTCTCAATCTTCACCATATAATTTGTCTAAGTGTTACTCTCCTTTAGAATAAATTTGACCAAATAAATAATATATATAAGCCTGTGCACATGACAAAAAGAAAATTAGCATTCTTAAAATGAAAAAACAAATAAAAAGAGGGAGCTAATTGTAGAAGAATAATGAAAAACAATTTTTAAAATGTAAATAAACAAGAAAGAAAAGTAGTTTTCTCCAAGTTTCCATGTTCTGCAGGTTCAATGCAGGTAAAATGTAAATAAACAACAAAAAGAGCGTACAACTACAATTGTGTATGCTAAAAATGGATGAATATATGTTTGTTTTATATTTAGTGTCGCTCTATGTGTTATTACCAGTGTTGTTGGAACCGGACTGGACCGGACGGTCCGACTGGTCTGACCGCTGACCGGACTTGAAAACGGCTATGGTTTGCCGTCTTAACCGAATGAGAGTTGGACCGCTTTGAACCGGAAAAAAATCCGGTCCGACCATGTTTAAACCGGTTAAACCGGATTAACCCGGGAAGTAAACCGGACGGCTCACTTAAAAAAAAAAAAAATGGGACAATGTTCTAATATTTTGTTTTACTACGGTCCAAAAAAAGATAAATGGGTATTATTTCAATATAATTATACATAATTATTAATTATATAAAGTTTTACATTTATATATAACTATATATTTATAAATAAAAATTATTAATTATGTACGAAATCACCCGGTCAAACCGGACGGTTTAACCGTTTAAACCAGTTAAACCTAATACGGGACCTCTGCCAGTTTGACGTCCGGCTCGGGTTTCACAACACTGGTTATTACATACTTAGTTTATTCTATGTGTCATCATCTTGTGATTGGTTGAAAAAATATATTAAATTAAAATTTAATTTTTAAATAATTTTCTGACCAATCATAAAGTCATGACACATAGAGTGACATTAAGTATGAAACAGCAGATTGACAGATAAAAATAGTTAGACTTGATGAGAGAAGTAGGTAAGACAAAATGTTATAAATAAAATAAAATGACATCATAACCTATAGTTGTTACTTGTAGTTACTGAGAAAGAGAAAGTTTGTTTTTTTAGAAAGGGAGAATATGGATGATGCCAAGTTCTGGAGTTTAGCAATCGGAATATATATATAAGAAATAAATAAAATTCACATCAAATTGAGCTACCTCATGTAAAATTTATTATATGGTTCAAAATCAATATTTTCAACCAATAGTATATATCCAATGTAGATTTATGCACTGTCATCAACCATTTATTTATATTGCTTTTCTTTCTTGTAAAGAGTCGATGCTTACATTATTTTCTCTTCAAACAAATCTACACCATTTATTTGGATCATAGATATGATTTCTCTGACTGTGATAGATTAATTTTCTGTACATGACCATTTTTATGTTTTCTTCAATTGCTGCCCTTCCCCTGTACCATGCTTTATTTTTATTTTCAATTCATGTCACATAGCTTTTGGATTAGCAAGATAATGGCACCCCAATAATGAAAATATTTGCTTGCATTACTTTTTATTCAAATTGATATTCAGAACCTTCAAAAAAAAAATTGGTCTATACATAGAAATAAGAAAATAGATAACCAGATAACATATGAGAAATAAGCTACTAAATAAATATAATATCTAAACTGGGCTTTTATTCCCACAATGTAACAAATTGTGGCATAATAGCAGTGGTTCATGCTACAATGTTGGAAAATTAAATCCAACCAACCTTGCAAGTTTGAAGTAACAAGGGAAAAGCCCTACACCACAAAAATTAATTAAGGTAAAGACCTACCTATGTACTGAACATAGTTTCATACTTAAGAATGTGACCACAAGTTTTGATCATAGAAGAATAAATGCATCTGCTTATAACATTTTTAAGTTACAACAATATTGTTCTCTGAAATAATGTCCTATAAGATGGGCTAGTATCATTATTGCTTGGGTGGAAGAGTATTAGAAGCAGTAATTGCATGGAAGTTAGCACCATTGTTTTCTGCAGTGGAAAACTCCTCAGGTTTTTTGTATGGTGCTGCACTCATCACCCTGCAATAACACAGAGAATGGCCTCATATTAATAGTAAATTCATGTATAAAAGTAATTTACTCCTTCAATTTTGAAGTGGTACAATGCGAGTTTGTGAAGGAATGGTTACCCTTCATAAATTTTTAAACTCGCATAGGAGGAAATTATTGCCACTTCCCCCGTTCTATCACCTCATTTCCTCTCATCTCAACAAAATCTTAGGGAAGAATGGCACAAAAGAGGTAAACAAGTAGCACTTGACAACCAAAGCAGTGAACCATACAATTATAGTCCATTCAATGTAGGCCTTAAGCTGGTTCTAACAATTAATCGGAGGAATGGAACTATGTTTTCCTTTTGTTGAGAAATAGAAATCATGTGTCAGGTTATTCCCCATCTCCCCATAAGAAATTCGTGCAACGGGACTCACCTTTCCTTACGCTTTTCCAAAAACCGAGCCAAGGATGCTTTGCGAGCCTGTGGCACAGCTGCATAAAAGATAACTTGTAAAATCATTAAATGGAAACATTTGCAATGGTCAAACACATTGATAACACCACACTGCAGATGGATTCATCCCTTGTTAAAATGTAGCAATCATAAAATATCCCCTAACAAGAGATCAATAAACAAAATAACATAGAACTTCAGAAATGTGATACCATAAGAGTGTGAGAAATGAAATCTCCAACATACCTGATGTCAACATAGTGGTTACATTGACTACTTTTGGAGGCTCCACATTGCTGACAGGAGTGGTGGTAGCTCCTGTTGGTTTAGCTGTCAGAAATTCATCAGTGCTAGTTGAGCCACTCCCTGACTGTGCACCGGTATGTGACGAAACGGATAAAGGACTTGAAAGACCGGAGCTCGGTGCTGCACTTGCAGCTTGACTCACAGGCACACAATCACCAGCTGTCAACTTTGAGCCAGGTGCCTGAACTTTTGACTGTTCCGTGTTAGAAACAGCAGAAAAGCCATTGCCAGCCATTAACATGATTGCTTGCGCCTGAAGAAAGATTGGCATACATAAGCTTAATCAAGGTCTGATCTACAAGGAATACAAAGTATATGCTCCTAATTTTCATTTGTATTTGTTTATTTATTGAGTAATCAGTCAATATAATCCTTCAAAGATACTAGTGTCACTAGTTAGGTCCTCCAAAGTTTTGTCACCAATTAAGCCCTTTTAGGATTTATAGTGGTGTTAATGAAGGATTTAACTGGTGACAAACCAATATGGTGATGGTTTAAATCTTTGACAGACTTAAATGGTGACCAACAACTTTTGAGGATCTAACAGGTAACACTATTATCTTTGGTTGAGTAAATTGAAGGTTTAGTCTTATTTATTTTATTGCGAAGATGAGGAATGCAATAACCAGAACGACATACCTTCTCAGCAGAGATATCATCGAAGACATTGACAGTGCCCCCATAGAAGATGGTAAGTTGAGCAGAAGGTGCAGATGGTTTCACGCCATTACTTCAAAATAATATAAATAAAATGAAAACAAGTTTGTGCGTTGTACACATAAAAGTTCAAGATCAAATTGAAATTACCATGATTCAGTCATTGCAGCAATAGAACCAATGGTGGGAAGAACTGAATGAGATGCTGTAACGGGTATTCCCCCAAATAGTGGCTGCTTCACATTAACACCATTCATATTCGGACCAGCAGTTGCAAAATGACTCTTCAGGAATGGGTTCCCGGTGACTGCCTGATTGGAAACTGAAAACATCTTCACATCATGAGGACGATTCACAGAATTCACATCATGTTGTACAGGATACGGAGTCAGGGAAAAATGAAAGCCACCTTGTGCATCATGGTTGAAAGATTTCTAAATAGTAAGAACAAGCAGTCAATGGAAGGAAGAGTTAAAAGTAGCTGATACTTAATGTTAGATCTTGTGGACGGGTGGATCCAGAGAGCACCGGAGGTAGGGACAGGGTATATACAAATATGTGCAGTAAATATTTGGATAAAGGTATTTCTTTACAAAAATGCTACATATATATAACTAATTGTACAAGATATATACATGCTTGCCCCTGGATGCGTCCCTGATTGTGGGTGAAGTCAAGGTATCAGAGGGACGCTGGAATTTAGAATTTGGAACAACCCACATGCGATGTTGCAAAAGAAAACCTAAAGGTAGATTCAGACCCAAAAGTGAAGTTCATATACCAGAGAAGAAAATTGTCTTCTTAAACAGCAGAGTTGAATTAAAATTAGAATACCAATAAGAACATATTGGAGTCACCCGAACTGTTAAATGAGCATAAGCATATTATGTTCATTTCACTTTAATATAAAGCCTAAACAAGACTGAATTTTGTTTTTTTTTTTCCAATTTTGGAGCAAACACAAAAACTGAGAGAAAGGGTAGTATCATACCAGGGGTTCACCATAGGAGTGTTTTTTACTAGAATCAAATGCATCTGCACTAATATTTGTCACCATCTTTTTAGCCTTGTCATCTTGATAAGCCTTGAAGGACATCAAATGTGGAACTGCAGAGACTTTGTTGGAGAAGAGCCATTGTGCAGCCGAGTTCTTTACGAAGCCTACACAATACACACACAAACTGATCAGAAACACATGCTAGAAGAATTTCATACCTGAATTGATTGCCGAAAAATTCTTAAAGGATAAATAAAGAGGGAGACCAAAAGGGAGAAAAATATATCAGAGTTTCAGGATTTGGTGTCTACTATCATTCTCTTGGAAGCATAGATACGGATCAGGGATATAGAAACTACACCATATGGATATGGAAAAAAGAATCGACTGGAAGCATCTAAAAATATGAAAGCATTTGATATGATGCATAGGAGATATGGGTACCACAATCATTTTGAAGTATAGATACTACATGGCTTATTTGATATCTATCTACTTTTAAGCCTATAGAAGCTTACCCAAATGAACAAAATTGGCAAGGAATTTACAATGATTTTCCTCCAAATTGCAAATTTAACACACACATGCACACTCTTTTAATTATCTAAACCAGAATCACAACTTACATAGTTCAACTAATAAAATCTAACATATGTGAATCCCCTTAACCAGTGAGATTATGTATACTATATGACTTATTACAGAAGCTGTTGGATTGAGCTAAAATACTATTTAATAACATTAGATTAAATCCAAGCTGTTGAGAGTATTTGTCTAGAGTATTTAGAATTTCTCCAAATAGATAGGTCATAACACATAAAGGAAGAAAATTGTGCCATCCAGTCTAATAAGAACTTTTTTGGTACTAAACAAGGAAAAACAACAAATTCCTCAGAAATCCACTCATGTTGACCAAGAAAATCCAAGAACATGGTAAAAAAAATTAATTTTCTAACTCAAATAAACCTGCATGCAATCTAGAAGGATATGATTGAACTCTGACAGAAAAATAAACAAAGGGAAAGCAAGGATAAAGTTGATTAATAACTTTTAACTCAGACTCAAAATTTGCTTATGAGTATGAAACAAACATGCCTGATTCATCGTTGATCTCTTCCTTGTCCACCGCAAGTGGTTCTTTTGAGCTTAGACCCATGAAATCTCTCTCCATTTCAGAGCCAAAAACTGTGTCAGAAATCACAATCCAATGAAAAACCCAACAACCGAAAACTTGTTCCTTCACAAAAACATTAACTTTAGGAACAGAGAAGCAAAACAAAGAAGACCAAAGGTAAAGGGGACCAACTACAGAAGAACAAAATAGAAAGAAAGTTCAATATTTAATACAACAAAGTTTCATGACATCTTAACCGTTAAATTTTGTATTTTTTTATAAGATAAGAAAAAGGAAAGTGTTTAAATTAGTGCTTTAGAATAAGAATAAGAAACTTCAAAAATAATCTTGTGTTAGAAAAAGAAAATTTTAAAAACAATGAACTTATACATATATGCTTGACCTTAGGGAAATTTATATCAATAATATATTAGTTTAGTAGTGTAAGATTTCACAATATTCATAAAAAGACAATAAGGTTAAGATTTGTGATTCTTGGAAATGACAGTTAAAGAGAGAAGTAGGGTGAATATATATTTTGCTACTAAAGAATAAGAGTATAATATTTATGTACTAAGTCTATAAAAATGTATACACAATTAATATATCATTCCCCTTTTATTTGAATTTTCAATAATGATTGAAAATAAATAATAAAAGATATACATCGTTTTCAAACAAGATAAAGTAGGAATTAACAAAACATTAAAAAAAATAAGAATTATCAAAGGTTGTTGGTTAATGGTCAAGTAAGGGAGCACGTGGGTAATTTATCCTAACTAATACGTGTCTTTGTCACTGACTCACTCTGACCCTACCACGTTGATTCCAAGCATAAAATATTGAAATATAATATATACTTTATAAATTTTACATATTAAACAACTAAAACAATGATGTCCATTGTTTTAGGTTTAAGTGGTTTCTCATTAAACCACCAAACTAATTGAACCCAATTAAAATATAAAAATGTGATTGGTTCATATATTTCTATATAAGAAATTGTTTGTGATCGATTTGGTTAGGCTTCATAGTATTGAAATCGATGATACTTGATATATAGTACTATGATTTCTTATTTTTCTTGTAGACTTGACTTGT
This sequence comes from Lupinus angustifolius, assembly GCF_001865875.1. Taxonomy (NCBI): domain Eukaryota; kingdom Viridiplantae; phylum Streptophyta; class Magnoliopsida; order Fabales; family Fabaceae; genus Lupinus; species Lupinus angustifolius. The sequence goes on along the minus strand of NC_032014.1, from coordinate 10,147,229 downwards.
ATAAACAAAAAGTGGCTAAAAAAGTTATTATAACATTTGAGTAAAAACGAGTATATCAAGTAAGTAGAACACAACATTAATCATACATATAATGATATACACATGACCAAATTAACATATTTCATGAGAAAAAGTGAACCAGTGATCCAAGCATCCTTTTGTTTAGTTCGATTATTATGGAAATACGCAACAACAAAACAACCTAATTAAATCGTTAGACTCCTATCCATCATAGCATAGTGCTTCAAATGTGTAATTAATATACTTACATATATTATATTTTTATAATTTTTCTATAATAGTTATGATCATTATTTTTTCCTTCATTACATTTCTTACTAATTAGGTAGCGTTAGAGACTTAGAGTTATAAAATCATTTACTAATATTGTTATGGTTTTTAAAAGATATGAATATATATAATATTTTTCCTAAATAATCAAATGTGTTTTTGACAAGTGTCTTTATAGTACTCAATCCAGAAAAGAAGATATATATTTAATTTAATTTTTTATAGACAAGATTTTTTAAAAAGTTCGTCAAAGTAATAATAATTATGTTTTGCTTATATTTAAGTATGAAGGAGGTATCTTATACTCAAAACAAATTAATCTAATAAATATTACTTGAAGAGATAGTGCAATTATATTTGTGCTACCAAATGTATCATCTTATTATTTATGGGTAAGAAATTAATCACTTTTGGGATGTGTGATTATTTCTTCCAACAAGTATCGCTAATAGAAATTGAATTATTAACCTTTTAGTAATCTTAGAGACCTACTGAAATTTTATACCACTTGACCAATAACTTATTGGTAAATAATACGTATAGTTTAAAACATTAAAATTTGATTGTAATAATAAATGAGAATTAATGCTAACCTATGTTGTTTTTTCATACCTAATTGTGGGTGAGTGACAACCTCACACATTTTTTTGTACTTCCACGCCACATAATACATTTCAGTTATTCGACAGATTATATCACTGTATGTATCATCAATTGTAATTAGTTAAAAAAATAATTAATTATTTAATTTAAAAATATTTTTTAATCAATCATAGGAATATGATACATATTGTGACACAATTTATAGGACAACAGATTTGTTTTCTCATACCACACACATAAGTATTACTATCAAGCACGTGTGTGCAACATGTGAAGACTTTTAGCTCGTGAGTATAGTGACCCCAGTAGCGGGACCAACTCACCTAAAGCCAACGAGGGAATAACTTATTCAACTTTGGATTGGCTCGTGTATTTTACTCAACCTTCTATAAAGAAATATTTAGCCATATGTGTTTCAATCCAGGAATACTAATAATTTCACTTAAAAATCCTTTTAAGGATATAAATTTAAGTATTCAATGTAAACAAGTGTTTCATTGTTCTGGAAATGCAAGAAAACATACAATACTTTCTATGTTACATAATTAGAAGGTTTTTGATAAAGAGATTTTAGATTTTGCTGGTGGCAAGGATAAATTAACCTATCTTATCGCTTGGTTTGAATGGTAAGTCTATGAATTTTTTTACCATGCAATGCAACTTGTAAAATAAAAATATATTCTATATTCAAGAAAACTCACTGGGTCTTCGTAATCTAAGCCTGGTCATTTTTGGAGTTATTTTTTTAAAAATATTTATAACTCTAGCTAACATTAATATATATTGCTAGTACATTATTATCTTTGTTCCCCACGCTATTGTATTTTAAGGTCGTAAATGAAGGAATGAACTTCATCTTATCCTAAACATATTAAAATGAATAATAATGATCGATTATATTTTATTTGTATTACCTTTTAGTCACCTAACTCTTCACATTCATTCATGAGCTAAGTGAAAAAATATATAAGTGAGTTTGACATTATATTTTGATCCAAAATCTTAAAATATTAGGTTTATGTATATATTCAGTCATATATTCTTTAACTCATGTATTTTTGCACAATGTCTACGCTCATACTTATAATACCCAAACAGAATTTGTGTTTTCACAGTTGTACAAATTTCTAATATAAAATGGAGTTATAATAATCTGGCTTATACTTCCACACATGCAGGGATCACACATGATGTATTGTCCGAACACAATTGCTTCTGAACAACGAAACACAGAATCATGACAAGTGTATAACTATAGTCTTAAAAATATATCATTTGATAATTGATGATGCTTCAATTGATCAAATATAACATGTTCGATTGGATTTAATAATGTTATCTTTTAGTATATGGCAATGATGTTATATTTACATTTCTTTAATAATACCTTCACATAACAAACTGCACGTTGTCTACACTTCTTTAATAATATCTTCACGTAACAAACTGCACGTTGTCTTACTTATCTACATTTCTTTAATAATACCTTCACATGGGAAAATTAGTTTATATAGTTTTATAATATATTTTTTATATATTCTTAACTAAAAATAATATAGATAATAGATGATAGAATTACCGTATAAAAATTGTAATATTAACCATACATAATATTAAACTCAATAATGAAATTGAGCAAATTTATAGTTTATTGGATAATTATTATTCATTAATACCCTATTCATTAGCATGACATAAGTTATTTATTATATCATATAGCAATAAATAAAAAACGCAAATAGTTTACTTAGTGACAAGAACTACTGAATTCTCAAGGTTGATGGTTCAATTTCTGAATTCTTTTCTTATCCAAAAGAAGGTGAAAAAAATACTTTTGATAATATAAAAAAACGAGATTAAGAATAGGAGTCATTTGTGAAAAGTTACCCCCGAAAACATTAGTATATTTACTTGAAGTCGAGAACTTTGGTATTGTCTAAACAAATGAAAAATAGTTAGTTCTATATAATTTATTATTTTTTGGCATATGATATAAGTACGTGACAAACAAAGCATTAGAAAAAATAAGTAACTTTGACCGAAAAATAAGTAAGTTTATTCAGTCATAATTTGACTAAGCAAGAAATTAAATTAATAAGAAATAAGTATTTATATTGAGAAACAAAATATATTAATTTACTTTCTTTAACCCATTAATTAATGAATACTATCAACCAAACATAATAACATTTTTTTCTAGTACATCAAACATAATATTGATGGTGCTTTTTTCTTTCTATATTGTTCTATTTATATATTATCAATATAATTTTATTTTGGTTATTCCAAATAATTTTTTTACAATGTTATAAAATCTTTGTTAGTATTCTTCTAAACCTTTGAGTCTCTTTAATTTCATATCGAATAGCAGCAATCCCAAAATTCCCTTAACAAACCCTAAATCTCAAAGTCTAAAACATTATTAAAAATGTTCAAATTTCATAATTTCAAGCATGGTTTAATAAAGATATCAAAATATAGTTGAACAATTGAAATGAAAAAAAGAAGTCATAAGGTGATCTGATGGTTATGGTGAAAAAGTTTAAGGAATGAAGCTTCATCCATAATAAATTTAAAAAATAAAAAAGAGTTATAAGATAGTTTAATTTAATGGTTAGGGTGGAGTAAATGAGATTGAATGTTCAAGTCTCGCTCTTATCAAATACTAATATAGTAAGCTGATAAAAAAATGAAAGGGAAAACATTCATTAAATTCTACTAAACAATTATCAATACTCATGGATGACAATCTTATATATCGATTAAGAAGGGATTAACAACAAGAGTATAATGTACATAAATCTTGATGAAACATTGATTTAAATTCATTAATTGAGTAAAATAATCTTAACCACTAATCATATTCAATGATTTAACTTAATGCATATTATTACAATATACTTTTCACAATTCACACCCGATAATATATTAGTCTTTTTTAGAAACGTGCTTACTTGTATATTAATAGCTTAAAAAGTCAAAGGTGCTTACCATCATTTTTATATTTCTATATTGTAAACAATAAGTGTCATTCATTTTCTCTATAATGTCAGAGTCATAGTAGACGGCAAGAATCATCCCTGATCAATTGTGATAAATATAAAATGAATTTGTGAAATAGACAAAGGAAATAAACAAATTTTGAAGGTTCCTTTCATCTATACATGACAGAGACATTTTGAAATATATCCATATATAATATTTTTAAAACCAAAATATTATACAGTAATCTCTAAGAAACGATTTGAATCATTGAGTTAACAATAACATGCCCCTCAAATGTGTTTTATCATATAATAACTTACTTTTAAATGATACTTCAATTAGATTAATGGCGAGTTTTTAAGTGAATACAATATAACTTAAAAGATGCTGCAAATGTCCACCTTTCTTTACAATTAAAACAATAATGTTTGAATCTATCACTTTAAACAATTTATTCAAGAGAAAAAGATGTATGCACTGATAGTGTATGTGTTTTATACACTGTCATTATATCATCTATCATTGATATTTAATTATAGTTAACTTTTAAAAAAAAAGATAATTCAAATGAATGATGAATAATAAATTGTATATGTACAAATCTTTACACTCTCTGTGTATAGATTTTACGCTCTTTATTCAAACCTGAGTCTCTGGTCATTAGTTGAAGATGCATGTAAAGTCAACCTAAAACTCTAACATGTTTATGCTTTAGATTGGTATCATTTCTCTTTCTTTTCTAAAAGAGCAATTTTACAACGTGCTACAACTAATTAATTAGCTTGACATTTTAGTTGATCAATTATAAACAATTGAACACACTAATATATATCCAATGTATCTCTATAAGTTTATCTATGCTTTGTCTATTGTCTTATTATATTCGAGTTTGTTATAATGTACTATATAACTTCCTGGTGGTCCTAGCCTATTTTTCAGTTATTAACTAGTGCCACAATTTGATGGATTATGTTAATTAATTATTAGTTGATTTAAAATGTTAATGAGTGTTCTCAAACATTGCTAATGATTAAAAAGTATCTAAGTTTTGTATGGAAAAACTAAACACATAACTTCTCAACACTATATATTTACCACATTGCCAAATATTCTACCATTATTTTGAAGTATCATTAAGTTAACTTTTTATTAAGTTGAACTTATTTTTCAATGTTGATTTATTCATTTTATATCTCTTAAACAATGATTATTTTAGGATATTTGTCTTTACACTACTTGTTTACAAAATGCAACTTTAATATTGCAACAAAAAATAGAAAGTGTAGATATTACTTCACAAACTAGCACGTGCTCTTATATTGTTCTGTTCAATTATTACAACAGACACTCTACCACAAAAATTTAAAACCTTCATAATCTGCAATAAAATAAGTAAATATTGTCGTTTCTAATCCATTTTCTATGGTGTACCAGTGAAGTTGATATTCACCAACCATCTTAGATAATAGATACAATTAATGTATTCCAATTATTTTCGTTGTCTGTAATTTTCAATCAGTTTCCAGAGAGATTCAATTGACAGAAAGTGATGTATATGATCTCTATATATTTCCCAGTTTAATTTTGGTTAAAAGTTACAATCACTTTGCAGGATTGTGTTCACTATGAGGGACCTATTTGCACTCGAGATAAAGATTCTTTTTATTAATGGAGAGGTAAGTATATGATTTTACATGTGTTTTTAATGACAAATTATATTATATGTAAAAGGATAAGAATGTCTTATAACATTATTGTTTCATTTGTTTTTGTGGTACTTGCCTCTCCATTAATAGAGAGGATCCTTAATCCTTTGAGATACATCAAGATTCCATTTTTGTAACTATCATAACCACATTATTGTAGTTTTGACATTTGTACATTAATATATAAAAGGAGGGATTAAATTCGGCAAATTTATTTTTGTAGTGCAATTTGACTACAAATTTACGTCTATAGCGTACATTTTTCGTTTATTACAAGACTAGTATAATTTTTTATAAATCGGCAATCAAATGCACGATTTGTGTAATTTTTTTCTTTCAGATCCACCTAACTCGGCAACACTGTCGGAGTTTTATTTTTTTAAGAATTCCAATAGAAATCGGCACTTCCATTGAAGTTTTTCAACACATTTCAATATATATAAATCGTCATTATTGTTGGAGTTTTAGGTGTAGGGAATTTTTAATCCCTGTTCCTGAATAATCGTCACTTTCATTGGAGCTTTTTTTAACACATTTCAATATATAAATCAACATTGTCGTTGGAGTTTTATGTTATGTGAAATCGGCCCTGACAATGGAGTTTTATGTATATAAATTTTTAATTTCCTAGCTAAATTAGCAATGCAAAGAAATTTGTTCTTCATATATAAATTTCACCCAACCAAGTTCATTGCAACAATAATAGCAACTTAATGTGGGACTTCATCATATAGACGTCATTAAGATTTTCTGCAATTTAATGTATTAAAGTTTTAATATTGTCATATGGTGTTGCTATTATTGTTGCAATGAACTTGGTTGGGTGAAATTTATATAGAAAAACAAATTTCTTTGCATAGCTGATTTAACTAGAAAATTAAAAATTTATATCCATAAACCGATTTCACATACACATAAAACTCCAATGACAATGCCGATTTATATATTGAAATGTGTTAAAAAAAACTCCAATGTAAGTGACGATTATTCAGGAACCAGGATTAAAAGTTTCCTACACCTAAAACTCCAACAAGAATGACGATTTATATATATTGAAAAACTCCGATCGAAGTGCCGATTTCTATTGGAATTCTTAAAAAAATAAAACTCCGGCAGTGTTGCCGAGTTAGGTGGATCTGAAAGAAAAAAAATTACACAAATCGTGCATTTGATTGTCGATTTATAAAAAGTTATACTAGTCTTGTAATAAACGAAAAATGTACACTATAGACGTAAATTTGTAGTCAAATTGCACTATAAAGGTAAATTTGCCGATTAAATTCATTAACTCTTACACTAATGTAACTTAATATAAATCTTAGTTTCTTAGCAACCATGCTAGAAAGAAAAGAAGGGAATTGAAAGAGCAAAAAGAGAAGAAATATTGAACTTTCATTATTGGAATTGAATTATGTATAAAGGCAAATTGCAAAGAATTTATACAAAGGAAAATTGGCAGTTGCTTGAAACTCAAGCTAGCATTTAAAGTAAATCTAGTCCTAACTACCATAACCGAAAACTATCTAAGAATGAGTTATTTTCATCTTTAACATCCCCTCAAGCTAGAGAGTGAATATCATTAACTCTCAACTTGGTTATAAGGTAGCAAACGTGAAAAGTCGGATCTGGAGTTTGGAATAACCACCAATAAAAGAATGAATCACCAATTAAAGAGAGGCGAATATCAGAACTTGATCTTGGACTAAAGATACTATGAGACAATATTGTATCTACCTTTGTCACATCCCACGTTATGTCAAGATTGGAGAAATTTTGGTGAAGACTTTGAATACTCAAAAGTAAAATTACATGTAGCCTTGGAGTCATCAGATCTTGAGTGGCAATCTTGGAGATGAAAACAAGAAATATCGAGGAAGGAGATGAAGAAAAAGAAAGTAATGATCAAAATATATCATTAGGGTCTTAAAGAAATTTCAAGAGATATAAGAATTCTTAAAAATATAGCACATGAAACTAGGAATATTATGCTAGTAGAATTAATGGAAGAAATATAAGAATTCTAAGAAGAGAATGAATTGAAATTGAAAGTAGTTGTTCATCAAGAACTAACATAATAGAAAGAAGATCAAATGAGATTATCTCAAGAATACCATATTGGTTTTTTGGCTAAAGAATGAGAGAAAACTAGGATGTCATCAAATATGAATTATTTTTTTTGTTCAATGAATGCTCAAGAAAACCATTTTGGTTTCTTGGCAAAAGATTGAGAGAAATATGGGAATTTTTTTTTTACTCAAGAATATGATAAAGAAAGAAATAGAAAGAAGCTTGTTGAAGAATGTTCCAATCCCAATGATAAAAATGATAGGGCAAGTGTACCAATTGATGAACCCTCAGATAAGATACAACTTGATGAACCGTATGTGCTGAAATTCTTGGTTTTGATTCTTTTGCACTCACTCACTTTGATGGTTAATGCATGATGATGTCGATGAATAAGCCAAAAAAGTCCAGGATGAAATGATCAATAATAGAATACCAAAGTCTTCCTCTAGTAGATTCATGAACCTCTTGCAAGAAAGTTGTTGTTTCATATGTGTGGCTCATTGAGAATGACGATGATTCTTTGCTGAATCTTGGAAGATGGAGCCATAAGTGGAAGTTACCAAAATAATAATTACGCTATGATATCATCTTAGTTTCTTAGCAACCATACAAGAAAGAAAAAAAGGGAATTGAAAGAGCAAAAAGAGAAGAAAATATTGAACTTTCATTATTGGAATTGAATTATGCATAAAGGCTTCCAAAAATTTATACAAAGGAAAAATGGTAGTTGCTTGAAACTCAAGCTAGCATTTAAAGTAAAACTAGTCCTAACTACCATAACCAAAAACTATCTAAGAATGAGTTATTTTCATCTGTAACAATAAATTAAGTTAATCCAACCATTAAATTACATTATATAGAGCAACAGAACATAGGTCATTTCTATCAAATTTGAAGAAAAAAATGGGAACATCAATGGATGTAATCAAATAACACCCATTTAAAAACAAATTGAGTGCAGTAGGTGTTTGAATAATTTGATCATTCCTCATTATGTATATAATATTGGGGAACTCATATGGGAGACCCATTAGGGATTTTCTTGTGTTCAACTGTTCATAGTCAACATGGCAGTGGTGGGGGATGAATCATCCCTTCTGTTGTTGTTGGATCCATTAAACATGAAATTGTTAGTCTACTAATGTAAGGGCCCACTAAATCCTTAGAATAATAATAAAAAGTCAATGATTTAATTCTTGTGAGCGACACTTGTTGGGAGAGGCAACCATGTACCTCGAAATAGATTAATTCCTTACCTAAAAGAGTGAAAAAATATCCTTAGTAGTATAAAAAAATCTCATATCAATAAGGAATATCAATAACTTTGTGGGTAGTATATAGAATCAGGATATAACAGCAAATTTCAAAGAATATTGTTGGTATAAGGCCACGCCAACAACAATGGGTTTGTATGGATTTGTCTGCAAACCTTTTTTCGGTCTTACTCTTTTTAGATAAAACTGGCCATACATATCACATGCTTTTATTTCATTTTTCATGGTGCCACATTAATAATGGGCACCAACTTCACCAATTTGCTTTTAAGTTGATAACTTTGGCTTAGAATTGTTATTATATTTTGGAATCTTTCCCATCAAAGCTAACTAACAACTTCTTTCTATAAAGACCACTCACTGAGACTTAAAAGTTTGTTTATTAGATATTGATCCTTGCTAAAACTATGTAACTTGTGGAAGTGCGTGATTGCACCCACGTGAACGTTTATAAAAAAGAAGAAAAAAATCCTATCTTATTTTCCTTTGTGTCACAATCAAAATGACGTGTGTAAAAATTGAGGTAAGATTCTTACATGTTTGAGAAAGTGTTTTCATACAAAATTGGTTGAGTTGGAAAAAAGCTAGATGTAGATTACTATTATGTCTTATTTCACATTTCTTACATAGATAGATGGCAGAATCAAAGTGAAGTGTGTAAAAAATGGTACAAGATGTAAATAGATGATAAACAGTGACAACTCAAGGTCGAGATCATTATGTTCTGCATAAAAGATTTTCAGATAATCTTAACCATTTGTATTTACTTATATTACTAACAGTATGTTTGAATGGTGTTTGATGAAGGCTACTTTTTTTAAGCACACTAATCCTTTTGAGGAATTGTGAGTAAAGCCATTAATCCTTTCTCAATCCTTTTGGTAACATTTACAGATGAATAGAGGAATGGTAAATCAAACAGGCTAAAGTGGTATTTTGCAATATAAAGATTGTAAGAACAATAAAATTACATATAGTAGTATAGAGGAATGGTAAACCAAACAGGCTACTAGGACACCTTCCCATCAGGGGATTTCCCGGAAAAGATCGTCTCTAATTGCTTATGAAAGATATTCAGTTCATCATAATCGAAGTTAAACAAGGATGCTAATTTGGGCAGGCCAATTGCAATTGGTGCTGATTTTATACCTGGCTCTGCTCAACTCATTGCTGAAAGAGTTGAACTTGGGCAAAGCTGGCTTGCCTGAACTCAGGTCCAGAAGGAACATTGAAATTATTATAATAACAGTTGGTGATAGAGTACCTCACAGTCATTTAAGTAAAGATTAATGTTCCTCAAACACATAAGGCCATAAGGGTAACAAGAGACAATCATAGACAATTTAAGTGCAATGTACAAATTTTTGTCACCAAATGTAGTGGGAAGGAAAAATATATCACTTCTGTGTTGTAACATACTATAGCATAGTTTGCCAGAAAAGTACAAAATAAAAAAAAGTATAATAAACTATATCTATAATTCTATATCCTCACCAATCAAAATGAAAAAACAGTAAGGAAAGAATTCAATACAGTTCAAACTGAAGAAACTGCTTTAACCATTTACAAGTGGTTCACTGATTTCAAGCAATTCATTTTTGAGACCAGTGAAAACAACAGAATCTGTTTCCAGGGGCTTGAACTTAACTAGAGCTGAAGGTACCAGATCCTCTTCCTCTATTGTTTTAGCATTTTCCCCTGGTTTTGGAAAATGAGGGATCACTCGTCGTTTGATAAGTACAGGATGGATTAGCTCAAATTCCAAAGCCAGTTCTTTTAATGCTGAGCTAACAAACTGCTTCAACATATTAAACAAGAAAAATGCTGAGTTAATTGTTCAGAATATGCATCACTAAAACTATAATGTTTGGTGCATGAAGCCATGAACAGAACAAGATCCTAAACAAATCCAATCAAACAACTGTGTTGCATCATGCATGAGTTCACACAACAATATACATCATAAAAACGGTCAAGTTATCTAAGTAGGGAACTTTGATGTAAATACAGAAACAAAGCTCCAAATTAGATTACTGGTATTTTGGCTATAAGCATTATTAAATGGGTTACTTAAATGAGACTTATCATCACCAGAACTCTTTGTAAAATCTTTATCATTATATGAAAAGCTCCTTCGAGCATCTCAGTGACATCTAGAAACCAATATGGACGAATCATTTATAACCAGTCCTCACCAGATGGGCAAACGGAATTTTTTGTTAAAAATCGGAGGCTAGGCAAGCCTGAGTCGTACATGAAAAAGATGGAACATAAAATCAAGTAGCTAAGGACAAACCTCATAAAGAGCAGTAGTTGGTTCAAGTGGAGAAAATACACCTTGAAGTACAACTCCATCTGGAAACTGAATCCTAATAATAGTTCTTGTGTATCTCTTCCTGGCAGCTTTTGCTTGCTTTTCTTTAAGTGATTTAGGGATTAAAAGCTGAGACTCTTCAAGCCTTTTTCTCCTTAATTCAGCTTCTCTTCTCACCTCTTCAGCTCCAAGCTTATAGAAGGAATCTGGTAGCTCAATTTTAGCTGCAACGCTTTCAGGAACGGAAAAGAAGACCTTCACCTATAAGTGCCATTTTTTTCACAAGGCAAAAAAAAACAGAGACATCATCAATCTGTACAATAATAGCTAAAGCATCAAACTGAATATGTTCAACCGGTAAGGTGATGTTAACAAAGGAAGAGGAGAAACACCGGAGATTAGATTTATCTCACTCATACAGTCACAGCAGATTTAGATATGTATGTTGATCACTCCATTTATCTCACTCCATTTATATATTATCCTTGGCAATCAGTTTTGGAAGCAGTATTCAGTATTCATTATTCATTATTCACCAGTAAGTTAACAATTCTCAAGCTTAAGGAAAAGAAGTACTTGCTACAGATGCATTGATACAACCTTCTTATATTGATTATGTGCTATGACATGTAGCTTTTATTTGTTATCTTTGATGCTGTGAAGTGAATTTAAGTGACAAAAAATGTTTCTGTTTCTTATATCAAACTTAGTACACTACCCATTGGTTCAACAGAGAATATAAGATTATTCAAAACACAGATATTAAATCATGAAGATGAATGCTACAAAGCATGGTTTTCTACTTTAAATACCTGGTTAATGGTCACTTTAACCATTTTTGTGTTAAAAATTGCATACTACATACTTTGAATAGGGATTAGTAAATTGTTCTCTTTTCGATTTGAATAATTGTTTCATAAATATTATATTTGGAATTTAGGATGGGTTTCTTGTGTTGATACTCGAGTGCCGTCATAATACGCAGCTCAACTTAGTAGTCTTGATTACACCTTTTCTCTTCATGAAACTAAAGATACTGCTCAAGACGGTGCAGGATTATTGTTCTATTCATTCCAATGAATAACAAGCCACACCCGAATTTAAACAAGCATATGCCAGCCTTAGTTATCAACTGTTTCAAAAGTGTCACTTAGTCCATCGCCATTTCTTACTATAAAACCCTAGAAAATCACCCGTGCAATAAGCACAATATGGGAAATACGGAAATTGCTCATGCTAATGAGCTACAGCAAAACAGAAAGCTGGTGTGGCGATGAGAAGGGAGGGAGTCAATAGGGTAAATGGTTACATGGGGGTTATATACATGATAAGAAGGGGAGAGGGGAAAGGATATGATTTGGGTCATTTGTCTAGGGAGGAAGCAGACCCTCTAAGTCTTCAGTTTCTATTTCTATCTTTTCTTTCTTGTTTTTTCAGCTTAATTACGATGAATACCTTCACTGCAAGGAGCTAGATTCCATTTTTCTTCTAGTAAATTTCTGGTACCTATCAAGGCCACACTCAAATGAAACCAGCATATGTCATCCTTAGTTATTAACCCTTGCAAAAGTGTCTAAGTCCAATTTTCAGTTTCACTATACAGCCCTAGACAATCACTATCCAAAAGAACCCGCAGTCTTGCTTTGCCTCTTACTTTTAGAACCCAGAAACAAAAGCAAGATATAAGAATAACAAGATACCAATGTATTAAAATCACAGTTAGCTAACTAATTGTGCTGATTAGCTAATGAGATTATAATTATATGCTTCATACCATTTTCTTAGCTCTGCTGTTCAGGAGTGTGTTAGACATCTTTTATGTTAATTGTTCATTATATTTTTATCAATGCTACTGAGGTTAGATCCAAAATGTGGCTTGCTAAATCTTCAACAGTTTAGTTACTTATTTACTAGTAGTAGTATTTCAGCCATAATATGAATTCAAACTACACAGAAGATTCCTATAAGAGCAAAATGCACATTGGATATACCTAAATGCATCCAAGACACACTCCTAAAAGTAAAATAAGAATCGGATGATAACACATTTTCTCCAAATCCACATTTCAAAAGCATTATCATATGATTATTACCTGTCTGTCGACCTGCTCCAGTTCATCGGCCTTTGCATCTATCTCAGCAGAAGCTGCATGCACCAAATTCTCCTTTTTTGCAGGTTCTTGAACCAATTGTGATTCAAGTAACACAATTGATTTCTTAATCAATTTTATCTGCTCCTCTTTAGGAACCTCCATCACTGCCCAAGTCTCTCCATTCTCCTCCCCAATTTCAAAACCCACAAAACCCAGCAACTCGACTCCACCCATAACCTCACCAACACTCTCTTTTATCTTTGGATTACTCATCCTGATCCTCCGAAATTTCGCATTATCCGGCTCCCTAACAATATTCCTCAACAATTTGAGAACAACATCAACTGATCCCTCAGATGGGTTCCCTGAAATATAAGTACCAACACAAACCTCCAATTCACCATTATTCCACTCAATTTCATTCTTCTTCTCAGAGACAACAACATTTCCATCATCACTTTCAATTGGATTACTCAAACAACTATCCACATGTTCAGAAACCTCTTCTTCAGATCTAAATGATTTTCCACAAATGGGGCATTCATAAACGTTGAGTGAATACCCATTTTGAGATCTCTTCCCTGTAGTAACCAGAGAATCAAAAGGGTCAAACCCATTTCGAGGTTTGCGATCAAGATCCGATTTTTCACCTTTCTGGATCCCATTCTGATCGGATTTGATGTTTTTTTGAGGCAAGGGTTTGGGATTAGTTGGAGAAGAAGTGAGTTTGTGATTGGTTGGAGCAGAAGACGATTTTGAATTGGGAATTGAATTGGTGGGTGAAGAAGATGAAGAAGAACCCAAAACTCTACCTTGGCCTTTGAATTTGGGAGAGGAGGATGAAGAGGAAAAAGGGTTGTTGACTTTTTTCATGAAACCCTTTACTTTGTCTTTAACGTCATCCATTGGAACAATAAAGAACTGAAAACGAAAATCAAAAGGGAAAAACAAAAACTTTATATGAAGAAGAAGAAGGCCTCGCAAGCTTAGAAGAGAATAATGGAATGGCGCGTGCGTGCGTGCGTGAGATGAGATGAGAGAATTTCCAGAAACTGGGGTTGACTAAGTACCGTTGACTCAGGTTGTTAATAGGCTTACATTAAAGGAGCACATCTGATATCCACAAATTTGTCACTCTGTGTGTCACTGTTTGTAATTAGTTGAAAAAAGTATATTTAAATTAAAAAGATATTAATTAATTATTTTTCTGACTCATCATAAGCAGTCACACATTGAGTGATACATTTTTATGGGAAAATAGATGTCCACTCGTAGATTACAACGGATTCACATCTAAGTTTTTTGTGTCACTCTATGTGCCAGAAGATATGGTTGGCCAGAAAATTATTTAATAATTACAATTTTAATTTAAATATTTTTTTTCCAATCAATTAGAAATGAGGTATAAAAAGTGGGACAACATATGTGCTCTTAGTTTAGAAGAGTGTTGCACAAGCTGGTTTTTTATTGTAGACTATAGATCAAGGGAATAATTGGTTATTGTTTAATTAAGTGTTTCTTTTATAGATTTTAGTATAAAATTAAAAGTTATTTGTCTTTGGTTAAAATTAAAATGACATTTTTTAGGTTTTGTGCTATGTTTCTCTTGTTGTAACACGGATTATAATTTAAAGCTACTAAAAGTAGATTATGAAGTTTTGATTATTTTCATATTCTAATTATAGAAATAAACTTATTCAAATATTCTAATTAATTTTTTAAATAAGTGATATCATTGCAAAATAATCTCAAATGGATGTAATTTTACTTATTCATTTTATGTTAAAGTTAACTCAGATGTTCCCTTTATGAAATGTTCTGAATTTAATTTTTTCATTAGCAAATAATAATTAGAGGAAATATGTTATATATGACATAATGTATGAATTTTATCATTATGTATATCTAAAATATAAAATTATGTAAACAAATTGATGAAAGTTGTTCTTAGGGCTCTTAAGTTTAAATTTCTTTAGATATAATTGCAAACTTGCAAATAATTGAGAAAGGAGTATTAAGATCGATAGTAGTCTTATCCGATAAACAAAATTACTTACATTTTTATGTTTACATGGCAAGTTATGAGTAATTTTGAGTTTGCCTTTTGATGTGCCACCACAAGTAGTATACTACACTAAAACTCTACAATACTGGCATTTTCTGCCTCAACTCCTGACCAAAAAGCTATTCTCATTTTGCCCCCATCAGATAAGGTGCACCCTACCATACTACACTAAAACTCTACCATACTTAGCATGAAGCATAGGAAATGAATAATTGGAGACAAATAGGGAAACAAAACTGACCGCTGAGATTAAATTTGACATGTAGTTGAATTCCAATCTCAAAAAGATTGTGTACAGTACCTACTTATCTCATCTTGCTAGTTAAGTCTAGTCTACACAATAATTTTTTTCCATATTATCCTCAATGATCGAACATACTAAAAGGTGCACCCTTATAAAATTAATGCATGGCCGTTTTAACATTTTTTGTGCAAATTATGACTGCAGACAGCTCCTTCAGACTCATATCATGCCAAAAAAACAAGAATCAACACTGATTTGTCCCTTCAACTCATTACTCATCATGCCCATGGCAGATAAATAGTGAATTAACAAGAGAAAAATGTCATCATGTCCATGATGGAAGACATAAATTACAGGAAAAAGCAGTGCAACCAAAATCATCATGCATTGTATCACATTTCAAGGCTCAAGGTCACATGAGGCACCAATCCTGCCTCAGTGACCTTGGAAAACCATGATACCATGCATTGTCTGATGTTAGGTAATAATAAGGTAACACTGCACAATATTTTCGTAAAACAATAAAATTGATTTCATCAACAAAATATAATGAAGTGTAAGGTCCTATTTACCATGCATGTTCTAAATCAAAGGTCTAATTTCTTTTCTTGTAATTCATCCCATAATAATACCGTCTTCAGCAGTGATATAATCTAACCAATTAATTGGCACAAAAAAAGACAGTAAATGCACCATTTAACTTTTAGAAACAGAGTTGGTAAACAATCCAAGTCAGTAGATGCACCATACTTTCATTAAATGATCAAAAAAGGAAAAGGTTCCCGCTGCCAAATTAAAGTCTGCAGTAAAGGCAGTTTCGACATAATTCGAAATAAAATTTGCATTAACCCGTGAACTGGGATGCTCTATTGAATATAATTATTTACATTATTATTCTTGGATTCTCACCAGAATTACACAATACAACATCTCAGCACCAGCCCCTTCTGGTCAATCCTGCCTTCTTCATTGCCTAAAAGTCATAAACACAATCAGTCAGCTTCACCATACAGGTTTCTTAGCAGTATTGTAAATCTTCTAAGTTCTAAAAACTGATATACTAGTTCCAACAATGTTACATCAAAGTATCAAAAAGGTCATAATCTACTCAGCACATGCTAAAAGATAGGAGTTTAAATTTGATCCACAGTCAGTGCATAGTGCTTTGCAGTTTGCACAATGGCTGAATGACATGTCGGCATTTAGAACATTATAAGAAAAAGTTTGACTTCCTAGACAGTTGTTAAGGTAGTCAAACTCCTTTAATAATCTGGCAATGCATGATTGGATGGTAGTACAAAGAAATATTATATATATAGTGGACCAAAATTGCACATACACAGTTGAAATTCAAAAAAATTGTTATGTAATATCATAAAAAAGGATATATTGTTTAGTAAATTAAGTAAATATAGAGAGGATTCATAGTAGGCACTAAATTTGGAATTGGTCTTCTTAAATAGAATTTAAATATACTCGACAAAGATTCAAGTCTTTCAGTATCAAGTTCTGGGATTAGCCACAAATGCAGTGCACAGTCTTACAAAGCAAGTTATCTAGAAACGAAATCAACTAGTATCACTACTTGCTCAAAGAACAATCCGTCAGAAAATTCTTAGAACTATTATATGAGGTTAAATGAAGAACAGATCAGAAGTGTAATTCAGTACATTTTCTTCAAGTTTTCAGAAACTTCATTTCGAAAACATGGTAAGCTCAACAGTATAATACCCTCGATAATCTATGAAAAATAACTTTCAATCATTTAACCAACAGATGCAGCAATTTCACATCAAAAGAGGGAGTAATCTATCACAATATATGACCATCTTTAGCCACAGGTTTGGTCTTTGGACAGTGATGGAAGCAACAATTCTTATGGTATCACAAATGACAAATTGATGACATGGTCCACATTACAGAAGCTACTAATTTACAAAAGACATTGAACTTGTGCATATAGCAATTGATAAATTGAGATAAAAAAACTAGCAACAATCAGAAACAAACCTTCGAGAGGCTGAGCTAGCTTCCGGTTTTGTGGAGACGTCATTTCTTTCTTCAATTGCATCAAAATGTCTTCCATTGTACACTCTCTTTTCCAATTAGCAAGCATGGGGAACAAATGTGGATCAACCTGGTAATTTAGTTATTTATAAGTTCTATTTCAATCACAACAGTGTACGGAACCTTGGCCAAAATGTTACCTACCATTCCAGTTTCTTGGTTGACACAAGTCATGTTAATCCTTGTTTGAAATCTAACAGATGGCGGATTGTTAGGATAATCCTGGCCACAAAACAATTTCAACTGGTAGATACGCCCTTCATGAACAGTCTGGTAAAATAATTCACTAAATCATTATATTGTTACACATATTTTACTTGGCAACTAAAATGTGCCACAACATTAAATGCATTGAGGTAAGGCACAACAACAAAAACTAATGGGCATAAAAGTATTTCAGATAATAATGGGATACAGTAACAGAAAAGAGAATGTGGACTTCAATTACTTAGAAATATTTAGTTATTTTAAACCATGTTTTCTCTGAACAGCTTGATGCCATAAGAAAGTAGAGTCCAGATGAAAGCACCATAATATCCCCATAACCATTGAATTGACAACTAAATATTCTAGGATACCAGACCCCAATACCCAAACGCCTTTCATGCTAAATGAAATATAACCTATTCCCAAATAAATGAGGCAAGCAAACACCAAAGTTTACTAACATAAGTTGGCAAGGATGATGTGTATTGATAAACAAAATAAACAAGCAAAAGAGAGAGCCATAGATATCTTACAGAATAAAATAAATTCAGAAACTCTGAAAAGAGGTTTTTATTGCATCAAATGTAACAGAATTTTGGCAAAGAACAGAGAGCTTACACCAGGAGGCCCAATAATAGTACCAGTCCACGACTGCATGTATACATCATCAGCATCATCCATTCCATAGCTAACAGTTCCATCTCCAATTCCCTTCTCACCTCTCTCAAGCTCTTCCAATAATCTGAAACTCCTAGGGACTGCATAGACAGACCCATAATATTTAAAAAGAAACTTCAAACTACAAATCCACATTTTATTAAAGAAAAAGGTTGCAATAACTGGTGAACATGGTCATTAATAAATTACATTTACAAATACGTTGAAATAAAAAAAAAGGGAATATGCAAACCACACTGCAAAGGCTTGTAAACTTTAGTAAATTGCAGAAAGTTGAAGAATTGATAGAGAGAAAAGACGAGAGAGAAAAGGAAGTGGTAACTGCCACTCCTTGATATTATTTCAGATTATGAGAATTGATGCAATGAATGAGAAGTGCATCTCTATTTATAGATGATGCCAAGCTTCTCTTACAAGTCTAAGAGGTAGTTTTAGTAACTACCTTACTAACTAATCTAATCAACAAAATCTTAATTAATACAAGTGAATAGAAAGCTATTCACTAATAAGACTTTACACTTTTGGTCACCCTTTAAGTTCATTGATCATATAATCTTCTCAAGGTCTCTATTCACATATCCAATTATCAATTATAACTAATAAAAAGTGAATGACTTAACTAGTGGTTCCAGATGCTGGCAACTGATCTATTGGCTGAATATCAGCACAATTAATTTGGCCAAACAGATCTCAGCTCAAAAGTAACTAGCTTAATTCAGCTCATTTATAATTGAGCTCAATTAGCATGCCCTGCTCTAGTCTATTGTTCCTTCAAGACCAATAGAAGAATGGACCAAATTCAAAAAAGTGAAAATACTAAATCCTAAGTAAGTAATTCAATCATTATGAGGGCTGATACCTGGGCTACAAGCCTACAATATCATCTTAAAAAACAAATAAAACCATGCATTATGTCTTCTTGTTTTTCAGCCAGCACCGCCAGCGCCAGTGCCTCTTTTCCATGCTTCTTTCATTGCTACAACTTTCCTCGTCGTGCACCCTTATCCCCTCCTCCCTCCGTCTTTGCAACTGTGTGGTCGCTATGAAGGGGCTACAAGAAACAATTTCTTCATGGTTCCACAACTCAATGTGTTCCTTTCTCTCTTTTTCGAATAGAAATCTTTCATCCAGTTTCCTTCAAGAAGATGGTTGCCAACTTTCGTGATCTAGACCACATTCCACTTCCAGATTACAAAAGTACGACAAACTAGTAGTTGCAAATTGGTATGCAGGAAGAGGCAGGTAAGGAAAATTTGGTAATTGTGATGCAAAGTGCAAATGTGATGAAGGGGGGGAAGGGAAGGAAAGAGTTCTAAGAAATAGGAATCCCCAATCACAAATCCTCCCAAAATCAAAGGCATGAGAAATTCCCCAGCATAGGATGAAAGGAGGGGTTACAAAATGAACTTCAAGGAATTCACATGAGTAGCATTGACCCCAAGTTTGACATATCACCCATCCTGATGTAGTTTATAATAATCATTATGACCAAAATGACTCCAAAATGAAGAACTAGAACCCATAATGAATACAGAAATATTTATGTACACCAGATTCCAAGGCTAACCTAATCCACCTTCCTATACATGCCAAATAAGTTACACCAAATGCGCTAATCTCCTATTCCACATCCCAGCATAACTGGAGATAACGAGTTTGTAATCATAACATCAACTCCATCCACTTTTACCTAATTTTACTCCTGCTCTTTCATTTTATATGTAATTAAACTATTTTCTAACCTTGCACACAAATGTGAGCCACAATTCAAGGAATCGTGACAAAGTCAATGGGATGATTGAATGGATAAGACAGCAATGAAGCAACTAGCAAGATGCAGTTAAATATGTGTGCGTGGAATATGCCAAAGCATAAAGCCTCATATTTCCACACCAAGATAACTACATACGAACAAGAAGATGTGCCTAAAATTTAAAATCTTCGCAAAATGCAAGCAATAACCCCATTTTCGGCCAATGAAACAGTGAGGGTAAACAAAAACACAACCAAATACATAGTTACCATTACATGTTCTTCAAATTAAAAGCTCTCCTCCTTCCTATATTACATGGTCAATTTTTCATTTTTGGATATGCATCAGAATAAACGCCAACAGTTGAATGGTAAAGACCATATTCCACAGAGTCAAAGGTCCAACCAAATGCAAAGTAATCATATAAAGAAATAAATCATAACACATACGCAACAGAATCAAATTCACCCAATTCCAAACAAATAGACTGAAATTAGAAATTCTAACACACACATATAAAAACATAAAAAGCTTCACGCTTTGAAATCAATAAAAATTTGGGATAAAATGTTAAGAATTGACAATTAAAAAAAGGAGAATCAGGAGGAGAAAGGAGAAGATGGTTGAATACTGACCAACAACGGTGGATCCTTCAGAACCCATTCAGATTGGGTGAATCGAAAGATGAAGAAGGAGCGTGTTAGGGTTTTGGAATTGTAGAGAGAGAAAGTCACAAAAAGGTAGAGAGAGGGAGAGAGCGTGGTGAAGTGAAGAGTCAAAGTGATGATTGCTATTTCTGCAAAAAGTGGAAGGTCAGTTGCACGTAATCTTATATCTTATATTAAAGGAAGTAAATGATTTTAATTTCCAATATTGTTAGAAAGAATACTTATACATAAAAAAGAAATTAATAAATAAAAGTAAGATAATATTTTTAATAATACAAAAAATACTAGTAAATATTACTTAAGTTTAATCCAATAATGGATTATTACTCAATTGAAAAATGTATTTTCCCAATTTAGTTATTAGTATTAAAATTGTCAACCCAACCCAGAATAACACATCAATCATGAATCCAATAAAATTGAATAGAGGAGGATATCTATATTTATATTTATACTATTAATAAAGGGAAAACACAAAATAACTACTTAACATGGTGTAATTTGTGTTTTCCTATTTTTCCCTCAATATCTTTTTATTTCTACCAAAAAAACCATATAATATTATTTTCTTATTTTATCCTTATTATCTTCTTATTTTAAAAGTGTATTTAAAAAATTGAATATTAGACCAATTGAATAAATTCAACCGTAAATTTAGCGTAAAAAATTATATTTGAGATTCTAAAATACAAATTATACATTACAAACGATAGGAAAGCAGGTTGACAGGCACGACAGTGCATGTCAACACGCTAGTGTTTATAAAACTACAAATGTCTCCCCAATGGACATATCTCATAAAAACATATATTTTTGTGTGAAATGAAATTTAGTAATATATGATTATATAACTAATATACAAGCGATAATTAATGAGTTATTCAATCTTATTGGATTAGTGATTGATTTTAATATTAATAATTAGATTGGTGACATATATTTTCAACCAACCAAATAGAGTAACATATGCTATAAAATAGCAAATAGTTCCCCAATGTATGATATTGAAATTTAGTAATATATGGTTATATGATTAGGTAAACTTTATCCTTACCCTTATCCATATACAATGCAAATTTCAAAGTGTTAATCAATTTTATTGGATTAATGATCAATGTGTTATTCCATTGGGCTGACAATTGATTTTAATACTAATAATTAAATTGATAAAATATATTTTTCAAGCGGTCAAATAAAGTATTACATGCTTATAAAACAATAAATATTTCCCCAATGGATATATTTGAAAAAAACATATTTTTCTGTCTAACCAAATTTTGTAATATATGATTAGGTAAAGTCTATACTCATCAATATACAAGCGACAATCAAGGTGTTATTTAATTTTATTGGATTAACAATTGATATGTATTATTTTACTGGATTGACGATTGCTTTAAATACTAACAATTAAAGGAGAAAATATATTTTTCAACCAATCAATTAGAGTACCATATGCTTATAAAACAATAAATATTTCCCTAATGGATATATTTGGAAAAAATATATATTTTTGTGTGAAACGAAATTTAGTAATATATGATTAAGTAAAGCTTATCCTCATGGATATACAAGCTACAATCATTGTGTTATTCAATTTTATTTGTTGGATTGGCAACTAATATGTGTTATTTTATTGGATTGACAATTAATTTTAATATTATAATTAAATTGAGAAAATATATTTTCAACCAGTAGAGGAGGTAATTTTTGCTATTCAACTTCACTCTTGGAATATTATCTCTGCTCGTTTCTCTCCTTTCCCTTTCTCGGTCATGGATTAGGTGTGGATCCCTTCAAATTGTTTGAATTGGTGTGTGTAATTTTGTTGTGGATAGAAGCACTACTTGTTCTCCTAATGTTTTTCTTTTAATATAATATATTGCTGATAAAAAAAAAAAAAAAAAGTAAGTAGCATATGCTAATAAAATAGCAAATATTCCCCATAGATGGTATGTGAAGAAAAAAATCGAATTGGAATTTAGTAGTAATATATGCTTATATGATTAGGTAAAGTTTATCCTTATCTTATCAATATATAATGCAACAATGAATGTGTTATTCGATTTTATTGAATTGATGATTTATATGTTATTTTATTGGGTTGACAATCGATTTTAATATTAATAAATAAATTGAAAATATATATTTTTCAATTAATCAAATAGAATAAGTTAAGCTTATAAAACAATAAATTAACTAATAGATGATATTTGAAAAAACATGTGAATTGAAATTTAGTAATATATGCTTATATGATTAATTATGTAAAGTTTATCCTTACCCTATTCA
Organism: Lupinus angustifolius; assembly: GCF_001865875.1. Taxonomy (NCBI): domain Eukaryota; kingdom Viridiplantae; phylum Streptophyta; class Magnoliopsida; order Fabales; family Fabaceae; genus Lupinus; species Lupinus angustifolius. The sequence continues at coordinate 10,123,922 of NC_032014.1, read as the reverse complement.
ATATAGAATGCCATAATCAATCTGACATGGTCTAAGTATAAGTGATTTGGTTCCTGAATACAATATCTAGATTCATATACATGTATATTAAGTCACTTGCCAATCAAGCTAAAGAATACTCGTTAAAACAAAAAAAATACACGATGTTAGGTTTTTTTGTTAGCTGGCTAGTTGCATTTAGAAGGTGTTTATTGTTTGGTTTGGATTAGTTTTGAGATAAAAAATTATATTTTTTTAATATGAAAGTTATTTTTGATTTGATTAAAATATCAATTTCTATCCAACACAAAATTACTTGTATAAGTTTAGTTTATTTTTATTTACTCTTTCCTATTTATATATTATAGAAAGTATATACGTTCAACAGTGTAAAACTGTAATAAGTTGATATATTTTAATAATTAGATTAAATAAATAGTATGGTTATTCTATTATATAGATAATCTATCATAAAATAATGAAAGGATAATAAAATTCAAATTTGTAAGTTAAGCATTCAATATCTCTATTGAACCTAATTTAAAGATGAGATTGGTTAAACTATTTTCTCATACTGGTATACATTTAATGAATTGAGATTTTGATTCACTTTTTATTTTTTCTAACTAACTATGGATGGATAGACGGATAAACACTTTATTATTTAAATTGGAATTTATTTTAGAGTATAATTTATAAAGAGACATATTTACATGTCATATTTAAAAATAAATGAGTTTTTTAGTGTTATCCGGAATAATTATTTAAGATTAAATTTTAATTAAAAATAAATTTGTGATATGTTTTGTTGGTTATATTTAAATGTTAGATACTTCATTATATAAGAGCATTTTATTGCTTGATCTGATTTAGGGAGTACACATGTATATAAGAGCATTTTATTGAAGTTGCATAAAAATTACAAGTCTATATCTACAATCCTATTTCTCTCCCTAATAACCTAGTTAATCCTCTAGCAACAGCCTTCACCTTTTGTATAAAAATACAAAGAAAATTTGACAATGTAGTAACTGTAGATTTAACTTGCAAAATTTATTCTTCAAAAATTAAAGTTAAAGATATCAATTTATGCTAATATCTTTCCATTGTTGAGGAGACCTTAGTCGTTTAACCAATATATCTAATGCTTCCTTCATCCACCAATGATGACAAGCTTCTCTGGCTTGAGCAACAGTCATCTACAAAAAATGACCACAAAGAAAAAATTAGAAAAATATGTAAGTATACATGCACATTTTAATAGTAATAAACATGCACAAATTGAAAGAAAAAAAAGAGTAGAGTCTAAACATACCCATATTCTTAACCTCAGATTTTTCTCTGGCCATAGATCAAGTTGCTCCTTGACAAACAAGGGAAACATGTACCCTTCATAGTATATGCCATGTCTTTTGCTAATGAAATTCCATTGACCTAATGTATGCTGCCATATGAATAGCAAAAGTATATTTCAATATTACATTGTAGCCAAAATAATTTACCTAAAAGGAAAAAAAAAGAACTGAAAAAATAAGAGTGAGGTGCTTATTGTATAATATATATATATATATATATATATATCCAATTATAGTATAGTATAATATTTATGTACTATCAGTGTAAATGTTTATATATTTAGTATATCATTCATCATTCATTCGTATTACTTTTATTTAAGAGTCAGTAATAATTAAAAATGGACGGTGAATAATACAATGACATTGTAAAAAATTGTTACACCGTAAATGCATATATATTTTTATGTTATATTATACCTCAACAATTCCTATGACTCCTGCTTCTTCAAGGGACTCCCTAGAAGCTGCTTCTTCTAAGGTTTCATCAAGTTCCCATCCTCCCTTTGGAAACATCAATGTTTGACATTTCTGTGAACTAACCACTAGTACTTCCAATTCGTTGCTCATATTACCATCCATGTCTTCTTTATATCTATAAGGTATGCATCTATAAAAGCACACATTATAACAACCGAGTCAATAAATGAAACCAATAATCAAATATATATATGCAAATATGATGAAGGTATTGAAGCTTAATTAAATGTTAAGAGTCATCAATTAGTTTCTACTATATTATGAATATAATTAAGAGTACCTTCATTATAACTTTCTTATTATGTGAGTTCTAGCGTATTACTTCATCTTTTATACTATAGAATTCAAGCAATTCTCAATTATAATTATACAATACTTAATTAAAAAATCATGGAATATGCCCAACAAGTAACCTCTTAAAATATATATATATGTGTGTGATTAACATTTAATTTTATATCAACTTAAATATTGAAGTGAGTCATATGATAATTTACTTGTGCATCAATTGCGTGCAATTATTATATACTCATTGGTAAATTTTTCTCTCTCTATTCATGCAACTCTAAAACAAGAGTTACATATACCACTATGTGCAAGATACTCAAAGAAGTTCAATGAAATCTATGCCTAAACAAAATATCCAAAACTATATAAAAAATAACGCCACCAGGCACCTACCAACTTCAATTGAAAATTAACACACGTGAAAATTTTAGTCAACATAAAACACTCCACAAAACAAAGCAACTATATACCAAAAAAGCAATATCAAGTAAAAAAAAAAAGACTTTGAAAATAAATAAACTAACCCTACAACTTGGCGACCACCCTTGTTGTTGTATCTCTGCAACTCCCTTCCTGAACGAGATACCAAGCAAGCCATCTTTGAAAGACTAGATTTTCACTCACAGCACAGACAAAGTTAAAGGAAAAGCAAACAAAACCAACAAAGTAGACAAGAATATAGAAGAGGGTTTAGCTATTAATGATTAATATGATTATGATCTTTATGTGAGTGGTATGAGATGTAAAAGAATGAAGGGTGGAGAGAAAGAGTGACCAAAAGGAAGTTATATATAGAAAAGGTTCAGAATATTGGATGCTATAAGCAACTTAACACAAGTCACACGCGTATTTGTCGCCTTCCCAGACATTTCTGATCTATCTCACAAATTGGAACATAGAATATATAGAATACAGTAATGAAAAGAGAAGCTAAGATATATAGATAGAATATAGAATATAATAATGAAAAGTGAGGCTAAGATATAATACGTACATATATATGTGGAATATAGAATATGATAATGAAAAGAGGTTAAGATGTCTTATTCCGCTAACAATCTAATTTTCACCATTATTTGCATTGGCTTGTTAAGTCAACAATAATTAATCACAGAGCTGGTGATTAGTCTATGATAAGCTGAATTAAAAAGAATATTAGTAGTAATAGTGTGGTTTGTTTTTTCTTTTGCCCACGGAGTCTCCACAATATATTTAGTCTACACCGGCCTATGAATAATGATCTTCATGCTGATTATGGACAAAAAGAACACGTATGAGCCCTTCATTTTACATATCATGGCCTCTTATTCTACTTCATGACAGATTTTTTATTAGCATAAATTGCATAATGATAAAAATGAAGCTAGGTTGAATTTAAGTTCATGCAAATTACTCAAACCTCTTATATATCAGTTATGAATAAGCTCATTAATTTCATGTTATATATCAATAGGTTGCACAAAAGAAAAAGTTGGATGTTTGCTTGAGGATTATATATATATATATATATTGGAAATGCAAAACAAGTTTACGTGTGTGCAATGTAGAATGGAAGATAGGAGAGTTGAGGGTGTCATCGTGATAAACCTTGAAGTTATAGAGTATAATTTCCCCTGAAAGATCATATAAATTTTAGGTGATTAACATAAAATTAACTGTATATTTCAGTTCAAGAAGATATATTTATTGTATTTCAAGAACTTGCAACGATTTATTTAGAGGAAGAGCTTGTTTGATTTAAATTGGAAGTGACTTGCATTAGTTTCACTTATTGAAATATTAAATAAATGCATAGAGTTATAAATAAATAGTTTATAGGAAAACATATGTAAGAGATATATAGGTGATTGAATAAACATAATTTATATATCTCAACTTTACCCTTACTATTATATATGCAAAATATGCTTAAATAATATTTAGGTAGTTGAACATGTATAATTTATTTTAATTTCATTTATATACTTAAATGGTGGTAATTGAATGATAATATAATATCTTCAATTTTGTAATATTATAATGAAAATAATTTTACAAAAAATGACTCAAGAGGTTATATATGATTACTTTATGTTACTTTTAAAATGGAGAACATATTATGGTATTTGAAACACTAAAAAACCAAACAACTTAACATTTTTAGTCCTATTTTCCATCTAAGAAAATTGTTCCATGTTCATTTTGATATATCATATTTTTGAATAAGTATCATAATACAATCAAATCAAATATTAAAGGCTTATTCTTTTTTAGAAGATACTTCTTTTATAATAATTCATATCATATAGAGATTTTACAATCAATTCCAAACATAGCCAAAATTATAATATCATATATAATTAAACTTTCAAACAGAATTATAATATTGTTTATACTCAAAATAAATGATATGATATAATTATCTAAAATGAAATATATAAAAATTAAATATTATAAAAATAACATCATTTAAAAGCAATTACATGTTACATCAGAATGATTTAAAAGAGCCACTCAACCTGTGTTCAAATAATGTATAAAAGAGAAGAAAAAATTCTGTATCTATACTATATATAAAGCCAAAACATATTATAACTATCTACATGACATAATTTTCACCTACTTATTTTATTCTTACAAATAATAATTACTACTATATTTTTCCGTATAATAAAAAATATAAATGGGGTTAAAGGAAATTACGTCCACTAAATATATCGAACTATTGATGCAGTTTTTAATAATATTAGAATTTATTTTTATATTTTATCAAAAAATTATAATATTATGTACAAAAAAATATGATATAATTCTCTAAACTAGAATATATAAAATTAATTGCTAAATACTAAAAAGTAAGAATGCGGGTCGGCAGACACAAAGTGACTGTCGACATGCTAGTTATATATAAAGTCAAAACATGGTGTAACTTTTACCATCGTATAATTTTTACTTCTTGTTTCGCCCTTAATATTTTTTTAATTTTTACAAAAAACATATAACCCTAAATAATCACCACCAACCTACTAATTAACCATATCTCTTACCTTAAAGTGAATATTATCATAAATACAAAAAATTTATAATATAAAGTATACAAAATACAACAAAATATATTCTAATTTTAAAAATGAAATATATAAAAAATTGAAAACTTAGTATTATTATGCAATATTAATGGCAGACAAATTGTGTGCACACACTAGTATCAAATAAACTCAAATCATTTTTTTTCTCTTCTCGTAAGCAAATTCAAAATGATCGATCTGGACAAATGTGAATCCTTTAATTTGTATAATATAATAATATCTGACTAAGACTGAGTACCCAGTATAGTTTTCAGACACATGTTTTACATGTGCCTGAATTGTGAATATCATGTTTCAAAAACTAAAATACGTGTGAACAAACTAAGATTCCGTAATATTTCGTGGCATTTTTTATAGTATATCTGAGTTGAATCATCAAAGTTAGTTGTCTATCAGGCATGTTATATATCATTTTATTTTGCTTCATGCAACTGCTAAAGCATTTTCCTAATACAACAATGTAATCTTTTTTTAAAAATTACTCCAATTTTTAAGATTTTGGGATTGAAATCGTTCATTCAACCTTGAGGTAAGTTCAATAATTAAGTATCTGTTTGCGTAGTTAAGATGATAAGTTGATAAATATTTTTAAGTATTTTGGTTGTGAAATATTTTTTTATTATAAATAAAATGATAAAGATGTATATTTTAATCTCTCTATTATTCAGAATTATTTCGTGGCATGAGACTTGATTCAGGCACATTTATATTATTGATTTTATAAATTATATATAAACTTATTTAAATAATCTATAGTTAAATTGTGTTAATGTATCTTAGGTCATTGATTTTAGAACACACACTTATTTTTCCCTTATTACACAAAATATAACTTGTTTGGAAAACACTTATGTTCATTCCCTAGCTAGTGAATCCGAAGGCAGTGGTATTTATTTTATTTTTCCTTTATTATTTCACCTCTCATGCAATACTTTCATACAATTTGATAGGCATTGTCACTCTAATTAGTTTGTCCATAATGTCAAAATTTACCACAAACAATTAATGATTATAACATTGAAGTTAAGTTCGTAAAGAATACATATTAACACGAGAATTACATATCTTGATCGATAGAGTGTTCATAATAAGCTATAAAGAACTTATGAAATTTTCATTTGATTATAAATACTTAAAATGAATATCATACCTTTAAAATAAAAAGAGAATAAAGTATCTTCTGGTATAAAAAGATAAATTATATCATCTAGTTATTAAAATCATGACATGTGTCATGTTTAATTATTTTTCTACAAAAATATTTTTAAAATTAGATAAAGTAGTACAAATGTTATATTTTTATAGGTTGTAGAAGATAAAATATTTCTTAGTATTGTGAGATATTCTCAAATAAAAAAACAGAAGTATTTACCAACTGGACCTGTTGAGTCATGTAAGCCCATCAGACTTATAAGCATGCCAAGATTGGGTCATGCATATTTTATAATTCGAATTAGGCTACTCTCACTATATGCGGAAACTCATGCAACCCAACATAGGACATGACAATACTTCTCAAGAACATACATTCTTATACTCACTAAGTACTAGAACTTGATACAAAGATGAATAGATATTGATGTATATATTGTATTTTGAAGTAGAGTTGATGTAAGTAAGGGTGAGCAGGATTCGATCCTACCCGTTTATCCAACTTAGCCCAATTGTGATTGAATCTGAATAGGGTTGGGTTTAGGGTCGGGTTCGAGATTAAAAATTAGATTCGATCAATATTTAGCCTGATCCACAGTTACTCATTCAACATGTTTGTAGGTGTTTATATTCAATTATGTACGGATTAATGACATCTTTTTGATCAAAATTATAATTGATTCTCTAATTGTTTTTATCATATATACATGATTAACCATATATGCACATATCATTTGATATCTCAAATTACATATCCATAATAAAAAAATTGAGAATAAATTATCTATAATGGATTTATATTATATTTAATCGAGTTTGGGGTTATGTTCTTGTTCATAGGCTGACCCAATCGATATTTAGGGTTAGGTTAACTTCAGATCTTGGACCAAGTCCAAGTTTAAAAAATGATCTAATCAATATTTAGGATCGCGTAAGGGACAAACATTATCTAGCTCATGCTTACCCATAAATGTAAGAGAGATGTCATCTTATCTAGGGACAAGGATCACATGTAGGGATGACAAAAAACTCGACCCATGGGTATCTGTGGAAATACCCGCAACGGATACCCGCAATAATAGCCTATAGGCGAGAGCGGGTTTTGTGATATCCACCCTACGGTACCCGCAAATTTATATATTTAGTTTTTAGTTCAATTTTAATATATATTTATTATTATTTTAAAATTATATATCATATACTTTATTATTATTTTATAATAAATTATACATACTTGACTATGATCATAAATTTATCATATAAATATCATATTATTCATGTAACAGTTATTTTTACATATTGATTATTACAAATTATATAAATATATAATTAAAATTAAAAACTCGTTGAGTACCCATAAGTACCCGTTACCTGCATGGGTACCCGCAAATATTGCAAGTTTGGGCACGAGAAAATACTGCCCGCATCTGCATGCGCCCGTTGTCATCCCTAATCGCATGTCTCATAATTTTCCTATCCACGTATCGCAAACCAATTAAACTTCACAAAATAATATTAAAATATTAATTTATGATTTTATAATTTTCCCTTATCTACTTATGCATTTGACATTTGAAGTTTATAAGTGTTAATGTTATAACTTATTGTTTTAGTTAAATGAACCAAAAAATAAAAGGAGGTTGTGTTTTTTTTAAAACGGAGATCGTAGTAGCTTTTGAAAGCTAGCTCATGGAAATTAAAGTTATTTGAGCTATTTTTAAAAGATTTTCAAACGCTATAAGATTTAAATTCATGTCTTATTTTTTTCCTTTGTTTCTTAACAAATAATCACTATTTTTCCTCGTAACCCAATAATATCACATATCCATTTAATATTTTAATACAATTGATAGATATGACATGTATACAAAAGTTAGATATAATGACAAATGATTCACCAATAATAAATTTTGTGAGGAATTGAACTCAACCATCTTACTAATTAAAAAGTGTTAAAAATAGGCACTCAATCATTACCCACAACTTATGTTAGAAATGTTAAAATTTAATCTGAATAAATAAACTACTTAAATTATAATTAAATGGTGGTTATACATGTGATTGAATTAAATGGTGGTTTTGTAGTTTTGGTCAAATATCAATGGCAAGTACTGTTGGACAGGAATGGTTACGTTATTGTTGGACTATTTGGGTCAACCGATTTTATCATTTACCCATTATTTGTTTTCCCTTTTCCTAAGTTCCTTCCTTTGACTGGTATTCTAAACCTAACTTCATGTTTATGAATCATTAACAAAACATTATTTGATGCATGCATGTTGCAATGGACCATACAATTTAAGGTAAGTCCTCCAAGTCACAAAAAACATTGGAGTCACACCGGCACTAATTTGGCAGCCTAAGATTCACTAGTTAGAAAATAGGACCAACTTTGGAAGAAAAAAAGAAAGAGATTCATCTCCTATGCTGTAGAGGAAGGTTATTATCTTTGCTCTTGATTTTAAAGTTAAAAATATCATATCATTATATTTAACTGATAAAAATGTCACATCATATTATTTATTTTTTACTTTTTTAATATACTTCACTTTCGAGTATTGAAGAGGATCTTCATCCTTAAAAAATTGATTTATTTGACCTAAAATTAGTCAGCGAATATAAAACAAATAAAGGAGAAAATTTTAAGCAAAGTGGGTGTGAATAGATCATAAAATATATCAAAATGAATTATACTTGGTTTGTTTCCATTGGCTCGGGTGGCTTACCCTAATTGTCTTTTTAGGTGCCATGTGCTTTGAAGAATTTTATGTAGTGCAAGCCATTTCTCTATTTAGAAAAGGGACATGTTAGTTGCCACACATTTTGTGAAGTGGGATCTTTCATTCACATTATGATTTAGGTTTCATTATCAAGTTTTTCATGGATATAGAAATATATAAATTTTCATATAAATCCTAGTTCATCACTTGAAGTTGGGTGATCTTTCTAATCTTATAGATGTGTGTCTTCCTTGATCAATTTAAAAAAGATAGTTTAAAATCTATATATTGTTAGTGTAAATTTTTATATATTGTCAGTCTATCATTCATTATTAATTTGTATTACTTTTGTTTGAGAGTCAATAATAATTAACATATTAATGATAAATGATTTACTGACAGTGCAAAAAATATTTACACTATTAGTGTATAAATATTAAATCTTGAAAAAGATAGTTACAATAAATCTTCTAAAATGAATTGAAAAATGAAAAAAAAATATGGGACTAAACTTCTAAAATTTAGACCTAGACACTCATATTTTATTTTTCCTCAACAAGTAGAAATATATTAAAACAACAAAACAGGTTCAACAAATTCTAAACTTTTTTATTTATTTTATATAATTAAGGATATTCTCATCCAATAATTAAGGAATTACTTATTTTCAGAATATATGGTTATTCAATACACTCTAAATGTTTTATCTAATTCAATACATTCTAAACGTTTAATAATATTATTTAATGTATATACTAATAGAGTAAGTCTTTTTTCACTGTCAATAAATTATCCACAATTGATTTATAAACTAGTATTGACTCTCAAACACAAAAGTAATATAAACCAATGGTGAATGATAGGTTGAGAGTATAAAAAACTTTACATGTCAGTGCAAATATTTTAAACTCTAAATAATAATTTTCTAACATTTCATTGTCATTAATATGTTGATGCCTATCATTTCTTTCCATTGCTCCTCCAGGTGTTTGATCACCCTTTCTATCTCAATCTTTCGCTACTGATATTTTTATTTCATTTAGCTACCAAAAGGGAAATGATATGTACATCTCTCATATTTTAATACGGGAAATTTTGTTTTATAATGAAGATGAATAATGGGCTTTGATGTTCCTAACTTTATATGTTGCGTTGCTCCCAAATAAAGTATTAAAATATGTCAACAATTTTGGCATTAAATGATTTTTCAAAGTGGAAAGGAAAGAAATCCATTAATCAAATTGATGCATATTTACTATTTTATTTAGAGTATACTATCTATGAGTATAATTGTTAGGAGGTAATAATTATTAATACATGAATAACGACAATATAAAGTATAAACATTGTGTAAAAACATTATATTATAATCATGAACATGGTTTAAAAGAATATACTCAACTGGTTTGGTAAGTAATCATAATCAATATAATTAACATTTTGTTTGGTATGGACTCAAATGTCAGCTTCAAATTAAATCCATCTAAATGGGCAAGGCAAGATCCCTAATAAAACTTTCAATAAAATTAAATAATTTTCTTAATTTTACTTCTACAGTCCAAAATTTGTCTTTTGGTATCCATGAAAATAAATTAACCATCATTTCTCAAAATACAAATTTGAAACATATTAGTCCCTATCTAATATTGTTAGAAACAAGTTTGGATTTGTTGTGCAATGACTCATATCTCTAGATAACAGCAATACAAGTTATGGGTTTGGGCTTATGTAAATGGGTGAGGTAGAGGGCTATATATAAACCTAATGTAACAAGGAGAAGAATAGTAAAACACTAATCCTTATTCTCTAATAATATATAGTGGTAGTCGCTCAACGCTCCCGGGGACGTAGACACAATTGGTCGAACCTCGTTACCAAATCTCTTGTGTTATTCTCTTGTCTCTATACTCTTTACTATTTGATTGTTCACTTGGTATCAGAGCGCTTTTAACCCAGGTGCCAAATTCGAGGTGAGGAAGTTCAATGGAACTGGTAATTTCGGGTTGTGGCAAAGGAGGGTTAAGGATGTATTGGCTCAACAATGTCTACCAAAGGCGCTGCGTGAGAATAAACCAGAGGGTATAGATCAACTGGATTGGGAAGAGTTGAAGGAGAAGGCTGCGGGAACCATATGGCTCTGTCTATCAGATGAGATGATGTATCATGTTATGAATCTGACATCACCAACAGAGGTATGGGAGACATTAGAGAAGCGGTTCATGTCCAAGTCTCTAACAAATAAGTTGTATTTAAAACAGAGACTATATGGCCTGAAGATGCAGAAGGTGCTGATTTGCAACAACATCTCAACAATTTTAATCAAGTGATCAATGACTTGCAGAAACTTGATGTGAAGGTTGATGATGAGGACAAAGCAATAATATTATTGTGTTATTTGTCAAATTCCTATGAACATTTGGTGACAACATTGACGTACGGGAAAGACTCAATCAAACTGGATGAGATCACATCTGCAATTCTGTCCCACACTCAAAGAATATATAATGTAGGTGAAGGGTCTCAGGGTGATGCTCTGTATGTGAAAGGGAGCCAAGCGTGTGGGAGGAGACAAGGTAGAGGAGATCCTGCCAAAGGGAAAAGAACAAATTCCAAGGGCAGAACACTAGTAGAGTGTTATAAGTGCAAACAGACTGAGCATTACACAAAGGATTGTCCCAATGAATGGAGTCATAGCAAGCCGGTGGGGAAAGATGGAGTATCTACATCTACAAATGTTGCACAGAAAGATGACTCTGGTTACAACAGTGAAGTTGATCTACTATCTGTATCATCAAATCATAGTACATAT
>NC_032014.1:10108910-10111971 GCF_001865875.1 Lupinus angustifolius | reverse complement strand
ACTCAGAATTGTTGATGGATGATGGTGTAGTGAAAATGTTATGTGAGGTTGGACATATACCAGATTTGAAGAAGAATTTGGTTTCTTTGGGGACATTGCAGGCCAAAGGATTTAGCTATAGAGCTGATGGAGACAATGATATTCTTCGACTATGCAAAGGTGCTCTAATTGTGATGAAGGGTAAAAGGACTACAGAGAACACTTACAAGTTGTTAGGGAGAAGAGTTGTAGGTGGAGTTGCTGGAGTGACTGAAGAGATCTCAATAGATTCAGACCATGGTGCAACAAAATTATGGCACATGCGTTTGGGACATATGAGTGTGCATGGCATGACATAACTATGCAAAAGAGGACTGTTGAGGGGAGTCAACAAATGCAAGCTAGATTTGTGCAAGTATTGTATGCTTGGAAAACAGACACGAGTTAGTTTCAAGGTTGGCCAACACAGGACTCGAGGCATTTAGATTATGTCCACACTGGGATGGGAACCCACTCAGGAACCATCCGTAGGAGGTTCTAGGTATTTTTTTTACCTTCGTTGGTGACTTTTCTTGCAAGGTCTGGGTATATTTTCTGAAGCATAAGTCATAAGTCTTTGTCAAGTTCAAGGTTTGGAAGGCAGAGCTAGAGAACCAGACTAGTAGGAAAATCAAATACATGATGTCAGATAATGGTACGGAGTACAAAAACTCACAGTTTCAGAAATTCTGTGAGGAACATGGCATTCAGAGGCACTTTTCAGTGAAAAAGACTCCTTAGCAGAATGGTGTTGCAGAGAGGATGAATAGAACTCTTATAGAGCGGGCCAGATGTATGAGACTGAATGCTGGATTTTCCAAAGGATTTTGGGCAGAGGCACTTAGTATGACATGTTATGTCATCATAGATCACCACAGGCTTCATTAGATGATAAAGTTGCAGAAGAAGTATGGACAGGTAACCTAGTCAATTATAATATGTTACGCATATTTGGTTGTCCTGCTTATATACATGTACCCAGTGATGAACGATCGAAACTTGATCCTAAGTCAAAGAGGTGTATCTTCATTGGATATACCAAAGGTGTGAAGGGGTTCAAGTTCTGGGATCCAGTTTCCAGAAAGGTGGTGTTGAGCAGAGATGAAAGATTTCATGATGAAATGGTTCAGGTGAATAAAGGCAAGGAACCATGCACTAGTTCAAGTCAAGAATATGATGATTCTCAGGCAAAGAGTTCAGGTGTGCAGGAGTATCTACTTGTTAGAGACAGGGATAGACGTCCTATCAAACCTCCAGAGAGATATGGATTTGAGGATATGGCTTCAGTGGCTCCCCATATCAGTTCAAGAGATCCATGTAGCTTTCAAGAGGCTATAAACAGCCAGGAGAAAGAACAATGGATGGGTGCCATGATGGAGGAGATGAAGTCTTTACAGAAGAACCAAACTTGGGAGCTTGTTCCATTACTCCCTCCCTAGACAAGCGTGCAGTTGGGTGCAAATGGGTGTACAAGAGGAAGCCAACAATATTATAAAAAGAAGGGGAAAAGTTCAAGGCTTGTCTTGTAGCAAAATGGTATTCACAGCAGAAGGGGATCGACTACAATGAGATTTTCTCCCCAGTGGTGAGACACACTTCTATCAGGGCAGTGCTTGCCTTGGTAGCCAGCTGGGATATGCACTTAGAACAGATGGATGTGAAGACTGCCTTTCTCCATGGTGAATTAGAGGAGAAAATTTACATGACACAACCAGAGGGGTTCAGTGCAGCTGGACAGAGTCACTTGGTTTGCAAGTTGAAGAAGTCTCTATATGGGTTGAAGCAGTCTCCCAGACAGTGGTACAAGCGGTTTGACACTTATATGTTGAAGCTTGGTTATAAGCGTTGTGAGTATGATTAAGGAGTTTGACATGAAAGATTTATGGGCTGCTAAGAAGATTCTTGGGATGGAGATTCACAGGGATATGGGAGCTAGAAAACTATGACTCTCCCAACAAAGATATGTTGGAAAGATCTTAGAGAGATTTAATATGAGCAATGTTAAAGTAGTGAGAACTCCATTGGCAATTCATGTAACACCGCGAATTTTACGATTTCGAATTATAAGATTTTATTAATATTTTTATTAATTATATATTCGAAAATGAATTTCTGGGAAATTTCGGTAAAGAATTAGACGAAACTCTAGTTGAGTTTTAGTCTTGAAATATTGTTTCCCATTTTGTGGTAAATTTTGGTAATTTTCGGAGACAGTCGGTTCTGAACCACTGTCAGGGCCGAAATCCACCCGGTACGGCTCAAAAAGTGGTTTTTGAGTTCCGTAACTCGGAATCGAATTCCGATCGCACCGTTGGCTTCGTAATTTCATTTCGAGTCAATATAGACCCTGAATACACTCATACCTATTTTCTAAATATTTTTCACTCGGAATGCCGAAATCCGAAATTCTAATCGGATATTACGATCGGGCGATTTATAATATCCGATCGGGTATTAGCCGATAATACTTGAGCATGTTTATCGCACGTATCCGTGAAGGGTCATTTCGCATTGGGATGCGAAAGTTGACTTCCATAAAGTAAACCTCACATCACTCAATCTCATCATTAGCCACCCTATGAAGCCACCCTAGGAGATCTTCATGATTGCCTAGGAGGGAAGATTTCCCTCTCCCCTTAACCCTCACACTCCCCACTTCACTCTATCACTTTAGCATTTTCAAAGAAGAGGTAAAAATCCTCTCTTCACTTTTCTCTCATTTTTCTCCTTTCTTCTTCCATCTTCAAACCTTGATCTTTCAACATTCAACCAATGGATGTTGATGAGATTTAAGTATGATGTTCATGAGCATGTCAAGAACATATTCAACCGTTGAAATTTTCTAAAACGCTTTCTAACTCATTTTCTTCTCAAAACCGAAAATGATGATGTTCTTGAACTTATGAAAATATTTTGTTGAAACCATGAACAACTTGTGTTCATGGAGTTATTATAATATTGTATTACATACTTTTTATTGTTTTAGCCAAAGGGGACGATGATAAAGTCAAAGGAACCTTTAGGAAAATGTTTTGGAAAAATG
>NC_032014.1:10108176-10108810 GCF_001865875.1 Lupinus angustifolius | reverse complement strand
GATGAGGATGAGGATGAGGATGAGGATGAGGATGAGGATGAGGATGAGGATGAGGATGAGGATGAGGATGAGGTTGAGCATGAGTATGAGGATGAGTATGAGGATGAGGATGAGGATGAGGATGAGGATTAGGATGAGGATGAGCATTAGAATTAGAATTAGGGTTAGGATTAGGATTAGCATTAGGATGAGGATGAGAATGAGGGTGAGGATGGGGATTAGGAATATTGTTAGGATTAGGATTAGGATTAGCATTAGGATGTGGATGAGGTTGAGAATGAGTATGAGGATGAGGATGAGGATTAGGATTAGGATTAGGACTAGGATTAGCATTAGGATGTGGATGAGGATGTGGTTGAGAAAGAGGTTAAGAAAGCGGATGAGGATGAGGATATGAAAGAGGATTTGGATGAGGATGAGGATTTGGAATAGGGTTAGGATTAGGATTAGCATTAGTATGAGGATGAGGTTCAGCATGAGTATGAGGATGAGGATGAGGAAGAGGTTCAGAAAGCGGATGAGGATGAGGATGTGAAAGAGGATTTGGATGAGGATGAGGATGAGGATGAGGATGAGGATGAGGATGAGGATGAGGATGAGGATGAGGATGAGGATGAGGATGAGGATGAGGATG
>NC_032014.1:10107460-10108076 GCF_001865875.1 Lupinus angustifolius | reverse complement strand
GGTGAGGACGAGAATGAGGATGAGGATAGGATGAGGATGAGAAGAAGGAGGAGAATATGATAAGGACGTGGATGAGGAAGAGGATGAGGATAGGATGAGGATGAGGACGAGGATGAGGATGAGGATGGGGATAGGATGAGGATGAGAATGAGGATGAGGATAGGATGAGGATGAGGATGAGCAAGAGGATGAGGATATGGATAGGATCAGGAGGAGGAAGACGATGAGGATGAGAATGAGGATGAGGTTGAGGATAGGATGAGGATCAAGATGAGGATAGGATTTGGATGAGGAAGAGGATGAGGATGAGGATGAGGATGAGGAAGAGGATGAGGATGAGGATGAGGAAGAGGATGAGGATGAGGATAGGATGAGGACGAGCATGAGGATGAGATGAGGACGTTTATGATGAGGAGGAGGATGAGATTGAGGATAGCATGAGGATAGGATGTTGATGACGACGAGGATGAGGATAGAATGAAGATAGGATGAGGATGAGGATGAGGATAGGATGAGGATAAGTATGAGGATAGGATGAGGATAAGAATGTGGAAGAGGAAGAGGATGAGGATGAGGATATGGATATGATGACGAGGAGGATGAGGATGAGGAAGAG
>NC_032014.1:10106634-10107360 GCF_001865875.1 Lupinus angustifolius | reverse complement strand
TGAGGATAGGATGTGGATGAAGAAGAGGATGAGGATAGGATAAGGAAGAGGATGAGCATGAGGAAGAGGATGAGCATGAGGATAAGGATGAGGATAGGATGAGGTTGAGGAAGAGGATAGGATAGGATGAGGATAGGATGAGGATGATGATAGGATGAGGATGTGGATGAGGATGAGGATGAGAATGAGGAT
Source organism: Lupinus angustifolius (assembly GCF_001865875.1). NCBI lineage: Eukaryota > Viridiplantae > Streptophyta > Magnoliopsida > Fabales > Fabaceae > Lupinus > Lupinus angustifolius. The sequence goes on along the minus strand of NC_032014.1, from coordinate 10,107,168 downwards.
GGGGATAGGATGAGGATGAGGAAGAGGGTAGTTTGAGGATGAGGATGAGGATGAGGATGAGGATAGGATGGGGATGAGGATAGCATGAGTATAGGATGAGGATGAGAATAGGATGTGGACGACGACGAGGATGAGGATTAGGATGAGGATACGGATGAGGATGGGATGAGGTAGAGGAAAAGGATAGGATAGGATGAGGATGAGGATGAGGATAGGATGAAGACGAGGATGAGGATGAGGAAGGGGATACGATGAGGACGAGGATGAGGATGAGAAGAGGATGAGGACGAGGATGAGGACGAGGATGAGGATGAGAAGAGGATGAGGATAGGATGAGGACGAGCATGAGGATGAGGATAGGATGACGACGAGGATGAGGACAAGGATGAGGATGACAATAGGATGAGGATGAGGATGAGGATGTGGATAGCATGAGGATAGGATGAGGAGGAGAATGAGGATGAGGATAAGATGTGGATGACAACGAGGATGAGGATAGGATGAGGAAGAGGATGAGGATGAGGATTAGGATGA
>NC_032014.1:10104497-10106534 GCF_001865875.1 Lupinus angustifolius | reverse complement strand
GGATGAGGACGAGGATGAGGATGAGGATGAGGATAGGATAGGATGAGAATGAAGATGAGGATAGGATGTGGATGACGACGAGGATGAGGATAGGATGAGGAAGAGGATGAGGAAGAGGATGAGGACGAGAATGAGGATGAGGATAGGATGTGCAAGAGGATGAGGGTGGGATGAGGATGAGTAATAGGATGAGGATGTGTTTGAGGAAGCGGATGAGGATGAGGATTGGATGAGGATGAGGATTAGGATAGGATGAGGATGAGGATATGATGTGGATGTGGATGAGGACAAGGATGAGGATAGGATAGGATGAGGATGAGGATAGGATGAGGATTAGAATGTGGAAGAGGATGAGGATGAGGATTGGAGGAGGATGAGGATAAGGATATGATGAGGAGGAGGATGAGATTGAGGATAGCATGAGGATAGGATGTGGATGACGACGAGGATGAGGATAGAATGAGGAAGAGGATGAGGAAGAGGATTAGGATGAGGATGAGGATGTGGATAAGATGAGGATGAGTTTGAGGAAGAGGATAGGATGAGGATGAGGATAGGATGAGGATGTGGATGAGGATGAGGATGAGGATGAGGATAGGAAGAGGATGAGGATGAGGATAAGGGTGAGGAAGAGGACAAGAATGAGGATGACGATAGGTAGAGGATGAGGATGAGGATGAGGATATGGTGAGGATGAGGATAGGATGAGGATAGGATGGGGATGAGAATGCAGAATAGAATAAGGATGAGGATGAGGATAGGTTGAGCATGAGGATGAGGATGAGGAAGAGGTTGAGGATGAGGATGAGGATGTGGATAGGATGATTATGAGGAAGTGGATGAGGATGGGGATGGGGATGAGGATAGGATGACGTTGAGGTTGAGGAAGAGGATAGGATGAGGATGACGATGAGGATAGGCTGAGAATGAGGATGAGGATGAGGATGAGGATAAGGGTCGGGATGAGGACGAGAATGAGGATGAGGGTAGCATTACGATGAGGATGTGGATAGGATTAGGACGAGAATGAGGATGAGGATAGGATGTGGATGAGAACGAGGATGAGGACGATAATGAGGATAAGGATAGGATGAGGATGAGGATTGGATGAGGATGAGGATTGGATGACGATGAGGATCGGATGAGGATGAGGATTGGATGAGGATAAGGAAGAGGATGAGGATGAGGATGAGGATAGGATGAGGACGAGCATGAAGATAGGATGAGGACGAGGATAGGATGAGGACGAGAATGAGGATGAGGATATGATGTGGATGAGGACAAGGATGAGACTAGGATGAGGATGAGGAGGAGGATAGAATGAGGGATGAGGATAGGATGGGGACGAGAATGAGGGTGAGGATAGGATGTGGATGAGGACGAGGACGAGGATAGGATAGGGTGAGGATGAGGATGAGGATGAGGATAGGATGAGGATGTGATTGAGGATAGGATGAGGATGTGGATGAGGAAGAGGATGAGGATGAGGATAGGATGAGGATGAGGAAGAGGATGAGGATATGATGAAGATGAGGATGAGGATGAGGATGAGGATGAGGAAGAGGATGAGGATAAGGAAGAGGATGAGAATAAGCTGAGGACGAGAAAGAGGATGAGGGTGAGGATAGGAAGAGGATAGGAAGAGCACGAGCATGAGGATGAGGATAGGATCTGGATGAGGACGAGGATGAAGATAGGACGAGGATAGGATGAGGAAGACGATGAGGATGAGGATAGAATGAGGAAGAGGATGAGGTTGAGGATGAGGATAGGATGAGGACGAGCATGAGGATGAGGATAGGAATCGGACAAGAATGTGGATGACGATAGGATGAGGATAGGACGAGAATGAGGATGACGATAGGATGACGATGAGGATGAGGATGAGGATATGATGAGGAAGACGATGAGGATGAGGATATGATAAAGATGAGCAGAGGATGAGGATGAGGATGAGGATGAGAAAGAGGATGAGGATATGGATAGGATGAGGAAGAGGATGAGGATGAGGAAGAGGATGAGGATAGGATGAGGACG
>NC_032014.1:10104146-10104397 GCF_001865875.1 Lupinus angustifolius | reverse complement strand
TGAGTCTGAAAATGAGGATAGGATGAGGATTAGGATGAAGATGAGGAGGATGAGGATGAGGATAAGATGAGGATGAGGATGGGGATGAGGATGAGGATGAGGATGAGGAGGAGGATGAGTCTGAAAATGAGGATAGAATGAGGACGAGCATGAGGATTAGGATAGGATGAGGATGAAGATAAGGATGAGGATGAGGATGTGGATGAGGAGGAGGATGAGGATAAGATGAGGAAGAGAATGAGGATGAGGAT
>NC_032014.1:10102913-10104046 GCF_001865875.1 Lupinus angustifolius | reverse complement strand
GAGAACGAGGACATGATGAGGATGAGAATGAGGATGAGGATGAGGATAGGATGAGGATGCGGATAATATGAGGATAGGATGAGAATGAGGAAGAGGAACAGGATGAGGATGGGGATGAGGATGAGGATGAGTAAGAGGATGAGGATGAGGATGAGGATGAGAATGAGGATGAGGATGAGGATGAGAAAGAGGAAGAGGATGAGGACGAGAATGAGAATGAAGATAGGATGAGGACGAGGATAGGATGAGGACGAGAATGAGGATGAGGATATGATGTGGATGAGGACAAGGATGGGAAGAGGATGAGGAAGAGGAGGAGGATAGAATGAGGGATGAGGATAGGATGAGGACGAGAATGAGGATGAAGATAGGATGTGGATGAGGATAGGAAGAGGATGAGCATGAGGATAGGATCTGGATGAGGATGAGGATGAAGATAGGATGAGGATGAGGATGACGATGAGCATAGGATGAAGACGAGGATTAGGATGAGGAAGACGATGAGGATGAGGAGAGGATGAGGATGAGGTTAGGGATTGGATGAGGATGAGGCTAAGGATAGGTTGAGGATGAGGATGGGGAAGAGGATGAGGATGAGGATGAAGATGAGGATGAGGATATGATGAGGAAGACGATGAGGATGAGGATAGGATAAGGATGAAGATAGGATGAGGATGAGGTTGAGGAAGAGGATAGGACGAGGATGTGGATGAGCATAGGATGAGGATGAGGATGAGGATGAGGATGGGGATGAGGATGATGAGGAGGATGAGGATGAGTCCGAAAATAAGGATAGGATGAGGATTAGGATGAAGATGAGGAGGATGAGGATGAGGATAGAATGAGGATGAGGATAAGGTGTGGATGAGGAAGAGGATGAGGATAGGATGAGGATAGGATGAGGATGAAGACGAGGATGAGGATGAGGAAGAGGATGAGGATAGGATGAGGATGAGAATGAGGATGAGGATGAGATGGGGATGAGGAAGAGGATGATGATGGGGGTGAGGAAGAGGATGACGATAGGATTAGGTCGATAATGAGGCTAAGGATAGGATGTCGATTAGGACGAGGATGAGGATAGGATGAGGACGAGAATGAGGATGAGGATGAGGATAGGATGTGGATGAGGA
>NC_032014.1:10100724-10102813 GCF_001865875.1 Lupinus angustifolius | reverse complement strand
ATGAGGATGAGGATAGGATAGGATGAAAATGAGGATGAGGATAGGATGGGGATGTGGTTGAGGATAGAATGAGAATGTGGATGAGGAAGAGCATCATGATCAGGATAGGATGAGGATGAGGAAGTGGATGAGGATATGATGAAGATGAGGATGAGGATGAGGATGAGGATGAGGATGAGGATGAGGATTAGGATGAGGATAGCAAGAGGACAAGCATGATGATGAGGATAGGATCTGGATGAGGACGAGGATGAAGATAGGATGAGGATGAGGATGACGATGAGGATAGGATGAAGATGATTATGAGGATGAGGATATGATGAGGATGAGGATAGGATGAGGATGAGGTTAGGGATTGGATGAGGATGAGGCTAAGGATAGGATGAGGATGAGGATGGGGATGAGGATGAGGATGAGGATAGGATGAGGATAGGATGAAGTGGAGAATGAGCATGAATATAGGATGAGGATGAGGATCAGGACGAGAATGAGGATGAGGATAGGATGTGGATGAGGATAGGTTGAGGATGAGAATGAGGATGAGGAAGAGGATGAGGAAGAGGCGGAAGATAGGATGAGGGATGAGAATAGGATGAGGGTGAGGATGAGGATGAGGATGAGGGTACGGTGAGGATGAGGATGAGGATGAGCATAGGATGAGGACGAGGATAGGATAGGATGAGGATGAGAATGTGGCATAGGATAGGATGTGGATGAGGATGAGGATAGGATGAGGATGTGGATGAGCATAGGATGAGGATAAGATGAGGATGAGGATGAGGATAAGGATGAGGATATGAGGATGAGGATGAGGAGGAGGATGAGGATGAGTCTGAAAATGAGGATAGGATGAGGATTAGGATGAAGATGAGGAGGATGAGGATGAGGATGAGGATAGAATAAGGACGAGAATGAGGATCAGGATAGGATGTGGATGAGGACGAGGATTAGGAAAGGATGAGGATGAAGACGAGGATGAGGATGGGGATGTGGATGAGGAAGAGGATGAGGATAGGAGGAGGACGAGAATAAGGATGAGGATAGGATGAGGATGAGCAAGAGCATGAGGATATGGATAGGATGAGGAGGAGAAGGAGGATGAGGATGACGATAGGGTGAGGACGAGAATGAGTATGAGGAAAGGATGTGGATGAAGACGAGGATTAGGATAGTATGAGGATGAGGACGAGGATGAGGATATGATAACGATGTGGATGAAGAAGAGGATGAGGATAGGATGAGGACGAGGATGAGGATGAGGAAGAGGATGAGGATAGGATGAGGATGAGGATGAGCAAGAGGTTGAGGATATGGATAGGATGAGGAGGAGGGTTAGGATGAGGAAGAGGATGAGGATAGGATGAGTATGAGAATGAGGACAGCATGAGGGTGAGAATGAGGATGAGGATAGGATGAGGATGAGGATGAGGACAGGATGAGGTTGAGGATAGGATGATGATGAGGAAGAGGAAGAGGATGAGGATGAGGATGAGGATTAGGATGAGGATGAGGATGAGGAAGAGGATGAGGATCAGGATAGGATGAGGACGAGCATGAGGATGAGGATAGGAAGAGGACAAGTATGAGGATGACGATTCGATGAGGATATGATGCGAATGAGGATGAGGATAGGATGACGATAGGATGACGATGAGGATAGGATGAGGAAGACGATGAGGATGGGGATAGGATGAGGATGAAGATAGAAAGAGGATGAGGTTGAGGAAGAGGATAGGATGAGGATGAGGATGAGGGTGAGGATAGGATGAGGATGAGGATGAGGATGAGGATAGGATATGGATGAGGACGAGGATTAGGATAAGATAAGGATGAAGACGAGGATGAGGATGAGGATGTGGATGAGCAAGAGGATGAGGATATGGATAGGATGAGGAGGAGGATGAGGACGAGGATGACGATAGGGTGACGACGAGAATGAGGATGAGGATAGGATGTGGATGAGGACGAGAATGAGGACATGATGAGGATGAGAATGAGAATGAGGACAGGATGAGGATGAGAATGAGGATGAGGATAGGATGAGGAGTAGAATGAGGATGAGGAAAAGGATGAGGACAGGATGAGGATG
>NC_032014.1:10100323-10100624 GCF_001865875.1 Lupinus angustifolius | reverse complement strand
TGAGGATGAGGATAGAATGAGGATGTGAGGAAGAGCACATGAATGAGGATGATGATATGATGAGGATGAGGATGAGGATGAGGATGAGGGTAGGGTGAGGATGAGGATGAGGGTAGGGTGAGGATGAGGATGAGGATGAGAATAGGATGAGGACGAGGATAGGATAGGATGAAGATGAGAATGCGGAATAGGATAGGATGTGGATGAGGATGAGGATGAGGATAGGATGAGGATGTGGATGAGCATAGGATGAGGATGAGGTTAGGATGAGGATGAGGATGAGGATGATGATGAGGATGAG
>NC_032014.1:10099787-10100223 GCF_001865875.1 Lupinus angustifolius | reverse complement strand
ATGAGGATGAGGATAGGATGAGGATGAGCAAGAGGATGAGGATATGGATATGATGAGGAGGAGGATGAGGGTGAGGATGTTGATAGGGTGAGGACGAGACTGAGGATGAGGATAGGATGTGGATTTGGACGAGGATTGGGATAGGATGAGGATGAGGATGAGGACGAGGATGAGGATTTGATAAGGATGTGGATGAGGAAGAGGATGAGAACGAGGATGAGGATGACGAAGAGGATGAGGGTAGGTTAAGGATGAAAATGAGGATGAGGATAGGATGAGGATGAGGATGAGAATGAGCAAGAGGATGAGGATATGGATAGGATTATGATGAGGAAGAAGATGAGGATACGATGAGGACGAGAATGAGGATGAGGATTGGGATAGGATGAGGATTAGGATAGGATGAGGATGAGGATGAGGATAGGATGAGGATGAG
>NC_032014.1:10097486-10099687 GCF_001865875.1 Lupinus angustifolius | reverse complement strand
GAGGAAGAGGATGAGGATGAGGATGAGGATGAGGAAGAGGATGAGGATGAGGATAGGATGTGGACGAGCATGAGGATGAGGTTAGGAAGAGGACAAGAATGAAGATGACGATAGGATGAGGATAGGATGAGAATGAGGATAAGGATAGGATGACGATGAGGATGAGGATGAGGATAGGATGAGGAAGACGATGAGGATAGGATGAGGATGAAGATAGGAGGAGGATCAGGTTGAGGAAGAGGATAGGATGAGGATGAGGATGAGGATGAGGGTGAGGAAGAGGACAAGAATGAGGTTGACGATATGATGAGGATGAAGATGAGGATGAGGGTAGGGTGAGGATGAGGATGAGAATAGGATGAGGACGAGAATGAGGATAGGATGAGGACGAGAATGAGGACGAGGATTAGGATAGGATAAGGATGAGGTTGAGGATAGGCTGAGGATAGGATTAGGACGAGGATGAGGATAAGGATAGGATGAGAACGAGAATGAGGATGAGGATGAGGATAGGAAGAGGACAACAATGAGGATGAGGATAGGATGAGGATGAGGATGACGGTGAGTATGGGGATGAGGATAGGATGAGGAAGTCGATGAGGATGAGGATAGGATGAGGATAAAGATAGGATGAGGAAGAGGTTGAGAATGAGGGTGAGGATGAGGGTGAGGAAGAGGACAAGAATGAGGATGAGGATAGGATGAGGACAAGATGAGGATGAGGATGAGGATAGGGTGAGGATGAGGATGAGGATAAGAGGAGGACGAGGACGAGGATGAGGATAAGGAAGAGGTTGAGGATGAGGATGAGGTTGAGGAAGATGATAGGATGAGGATGAGGATGAGGGTGAGGAAGAGGACAAGAATGAGGATGATGATTGAATGAGGATGATGATTGGATGAGGATAGGATGACGATGAGGATGAGGATGAGGATACGATGAAGACGAGGATGAGGAAGTGGTTAAGGATGAGGATGAGGATGTGGATAGGATGATGATGAGGAAGTGGATGAGGATGAGGATGGGGATGAGGATTGGATGAGGATGAGTTTGAGGAAGAGGATAGGATGAGGATGAGGATGAGGATAAGGGTGAGGAAGAGGACAAGAATGAGGTTGACGATATGATGAGGATGAAGATGAGGATGAGGGTAGGCGAGAATTAGGAAGTGGATGAGGAAGAGGATAGGATAGGATGAGAACGCGAAAGAGGATCAGGATGAGTATAAGGATGATGATGAGAATGAGTAAGAGGATGAGGATGAGGATAGGATGATGACGAGAATGAGAATGAAGATAGGATGAGGTTGAGCATGAGGAAGAGGATGAGGATGAGGATGAGGAACTTGATGAGGATGAGGAAGAGGATGAGATGAGGATGAGGAAGAGGATGAGGATGAGGAAGAGGATGAGATGAGGATGAGGAAGAGGATGAGATGAGGATGAGGAAGAGGATGAGATGAGGATGAGGAAGAGGATGAGATGAGGATGAGGAAGAGGATGAGGATGAGGATGAGGATAGGATAAGGATGAGGATCAGGATGAGGATGAGGATTGGATGAGGATGAGGATGAGGATGAGGAAGACGATAGAATGAGGACGAGAATGAGGAAGAGGATAGAATGAGGATGAGGAACTGGATGAGGATAAGGAAGAGGAGGAGGATGAGGATGAGGATAGGATAAGGATGAGTATGAGGATAGGATGAGTAGGAGGATGATGATAGGATGAGGATGAGGATGAGGATAAGGATAGGATAAGGATGAGGATAAGATGAGGATGATGATAGGGTGAGGATGAGGATAGTATGTGGATGAGGATGAGGATGTGGATATTGATAGGATGATGATGTGGAAGTGGATGAGGATGAGGATGGGGATGAGGATAGGATGAGGATGAGGTTGAGGAAGAGTGTAGGATGAGGATGAGGATGAGGGTGAGGATAGGATGAAAATGAGGATGAGGATAAGGGTCAGGATGAGGATAGGATGAGTAAGAGAATGAGAATAGGATGAGGACGAGAATGAGGATGAGGATAGGATGTGGATGAGGACAAGGAAGAGGATAGGAGGTGGATGAGGCTGAGGAAGACGATAGGATGAGGACGAGAATGAGGAAGAGGATAGGATTAGGATGAGGAAGTGGATAAGGATGAGAATGAGGAAGAGTATGAGGATGAGGATGACGATGAGGATGAGGAT
>NC_032014.1:10096480-10097386 GCF_001865875.1 Lupinus angustifolius | reverse complement strand
GAATACGATAGGATGAGGACGAGAATGAGGAAGAGGATAGGATGAGGATGAGGATGAGGAAGAGGATGAGGTTGAGGATGAGGATGAGGATGAGGATAGGAAGATGATGAGGAAGTGGATGAGGATGAGGACGAGGATAGGGATGAGGATAGGATGAGGATGAGGATGAGGATGAGAATAGGATGAGGACGAGGATGAGGTAGATGATAGGATGAGGATGAGGAAGACCATAGGATGAGGACAAGAATGAGGAGGAGGATAGGATGAGAATGAAGAAGTGGATTAGGAAGAGGATGAGGAAGAGGATGAGGATGGATAGGATGAGTATAAGTATGTGGATTTGATGAGTAGGAGGATGAGGATGAGTTTGAGGATAGGATGAGGATGAGGATGGGGATGAGGATAAGGATGAGGTTAGGATGAGGATGAGTATGTGGAAGAGGATGGGGATGAGGATGAGGATGAGGAAGAGGATGAGGATGAGGATGAGGATAGGATGAGGGCGAGCATGAGGATAGGATGAGGATGAGGATGAGGATGAGTAAGAGAATGAGGATGAGGAAGGGTAAGATGATGAGGAAGAGGATAGCATGAGGACGAGAATGAAGATGAAGATATGAGGATGAGGATAGGATGAGGACAAGAATGAGGATGAGGATAGGATGAGGATGAGGATGAGGATAGGATGTGGATGAGGACGAGGATGATGATAGGATGAGTATAAGGATGAGGAAGAGGATCACGATGCGGATGAGGAAGAGGATGAGTATAGGATCAGGATGAGAATGAGGATGAGGATTAGGATGAAGATAGGAAGAGGACAAGAATGAGGATGAGGATAGGATGTGGATGAGGACAAGGATGAGGATAGGATGAGGATGAGGATGAGGATGAGGATGAGGATGT
>NC_032014.1:10095565-10096380 GCF_001865875.1 Lupinus angustifolius | reverse complement strand
GATGAGGATGAGGATAGGATGAGGATGAGGATGAGGATGAGGATGAGGATGAGGATGAGGATAGGATGTGGATGAGGATGAGGATGAGGATGAGGATAGGATTAGGATAGGATGAGGATGAGCATGAGGATGAGGATAGTATGTGGATAAGTATGAGGATTTGATGAGTAGGAGGATGAGGATGAGGATGAGGACGAAAATGGGGATGAGGATAGGATGAGGAGGAGGATGAGGATGAGGAAGACGATAGGATGAGGACAAGAATGAGGAAGATCATAGGATGAGGATGAGGAAGGGGATCAGGAACAGGATGAGGATGAGGAACCGGATGAGGATGAGGAAGAGGATGAGAATGAGGATAGGATGAGGATAAGTATGAGGATTGCATGAGTAGGAGGATGAGGATGAGGATGAGGATAGGATGAGGACGAGAATGAGGATTAGGATGATGACGAGGATGAGGATGAGGATGTGGATAGGTTGATTTTGAGGAAGTGGAAGAGGATGAGGATGGGGATGAGGATAGGATGAGGATGAGGTTGAGGAAGAGGATAGGATAGGATGAGGATGAGCAAGACGATAGTATGAGGTCAAGAATAAGGAAGAGGATCGGATGATGATGAGGAAGTGGATGAGGAAAAGGATAGGAGGAGGATGAGGAAGAGGATGAGGATGAGGATGAGGATGAGGATAGGATGAGAACGAGAATGAGGATGAGGATAGGATGAGGATAAGAATGAGGATGAGGATGGGATGAGTAGGAGGATGAGGATGAGGATGAGGATAGGATGAGGACGAGAATGAGGATGAGGATA
>NC_032014.1:10088806-10095465 GCF_001865875.1 Lupinus angustifolius | reverse complement strand
ATGAGGGGTAGAATGAGGACGAGGATGAGGATAGGATGAGGACGAGAATGAGGATGAGGATAGGATGAGGATGAGGATGAGGATGAGGATGAGGATGAGGATGAGGATGTGGATAGGATGATGATGAGGAAGTGGATGAGGATGAGGATGGGGATGAGGATAGGATGAGGATGAGGTTGAGGAAGAGGATAGGATGAGGATGAGGATAGGATGATGGTGAGGATAGGATGAGGACGAGGTTGAAGAAGAAGATAGGATAAGGATGAGGATGAGGATGAGGATGACGAAGACGATGACGATGAGGATTGGGATTAGGATAGGATCTGGACGAGAATGAGGATGAGGATGACGATGAAGATAGGATTAGGAAAGAGAATGACGATGAGGATAAGATGTGGATGAGGATGAGGATAGGATGATGATGAGGAAAGGGAAGAGGATGAGGATGGGGATGAGGATTGGATGAGTATGAGGGTGAGGATAGGATGGGGATCAGGATGAGGATTAGGATTAGGTTGAGGATAGGATGAGGACGAGAATGAGGATGAGGACACAATGAGGATGAGGATGAGGATAGGATGAGGACGAGATTGAGGATGAGGATAGGATGAGGACGTGCATTAGGAAGTGCATGAGGGTGAGGATGAGGAAGAGGATATTATAGGATGAGGATGACGATGAGGATAGGATGAGGATGAGAATGCAGAAGAGGATGAGGATAATGATGAGGATAATGATGAGGATAAGGATGAGGATATGATGAGGATGAGGATAGGATAGGATGAGGATGAGGATGAGGATGAGGATGAGGATGAGGATAGGATGTGGATGAGGAAGAGGATCAGGGTAGGATGAGGACGAACATGAGGTTGAGGATGAGGATAGGATGAGGACGTGCATTAGGAAGTGCATGAGGGTGAGGATGAGGATAGGATAGGATGAGGATGAGAATGAGAATGCAGAAGAGGATGAGGATAAGGATGAGGATAAGATGAGGATGAGGATATGATAGGATGAGGATGAGGATGAGGATGAGGATGAGGATAAGGATAGGAAGAGGACGAGCATGAGGATGAGGATAGGATGTGGATTAAGACGAGGATGAGGATGAAGATGAGTATGAGGATGAGGATGAGGATAGGATGAGGAAGTCGAAGAGGATGAGGGTAGGATAGGATGAGGATGAGAATGAGGATGAGGATGAGGATGAGAGGATGGGGATGAGGATAGGATAAGGAGGAGGATGAGGTTAGGATGAGGATGACGAGAATGAGGATAGGAGGAGGACGAGGATGAGAAAGTGTATGAGGATAAGGATGAGGATAGGAGGAGGACGAGGATGAGAAAGTGTATGAGGATAAGGATGAGGATAGGAGGAGGACGAGGATGAGAAAGTGTATGAGGATAAGGATGAGGATAGGAGGAGGACGAGGATGAGAAAGTGTATGAGGATAAGGATGAGGATAGGAGGAGGACGAGGATGAGAAAGTGTATGAGGATAAGGATGAGGATAGGAGGAGGACGAGGATGAGAAAGTGTATGAGGATAAGGATGAGGATAGGAGGAGGACGAGGATGAGAAAGTGTATGAGGATAAGGATGAGGATAGGAGGAGGACGAGGATGAGAAAGTGTATGAGGATAAGGATGAGGATAGGAGGAGGACGAGGATGAGAAAGTGTATGAGGATAAGGATGAGGATAGGAGGAGGACGAGGATGAGAAAGTGTATGAGGATAAGGATGAGGATAGGAGGAGGACGAGGATGAGAAAGTGTATGAGGATAAGGATGAGGATAGGAGGAGGACGAGGATGAGAAAGTGTATGAGGATAAGGATGAGGATAGGAGGAGGACGAGGATGAGAAAGTGTATGAGGATAAGGATGAGGATAGGAGGAGGACGAGGATGAGAAAGTGTATGAGGATAAGGATGAGGATAGGAGGAGGACGAGGATGAGAAAGTGTATGAGGATAAGGATGAGGATAGGAGGAGGACGAGGATGAGAAAGTGTATGAGGATAAGGATGAGGATAGGAGGAGGACGAGGATGAGAAAGTGTATGAGGATAAGGATGAGGATAGGAGGAGGACGAGGATGAGAAAGTGTATGAGGATAAGGATGAGGATAGGAGGAGGACGAGGATGAGAAAGTGTATGAGGATAAGGATGAGGATAGGAGGAGGACGAGGATGAGAAAGTGTATGAGGATAAGGATGAGGATAGGAGGAGGACGAGGATGAGAAAGTGTATGAGGATAAGGATGAGGATAGGAGGAGGACGAGGATGAGAAAGTGTATGAGGATAAGGATGAGGATAGGAGGAGGACGAGGATGAGAAAGTGTATGAGGATAAGGATGAGGATAGGAGGAGGACGAGGATGAGAAAGTGTATGAGGATAAGGATGAGGATAGGAGGAGGACGAGGATGAGAAAGTGTATGAGGATAAGGATGAGGATAGGAGGAGGACGAGGATGAGAAAGTGTATGAGGATAAGGATGAGGATAGGAGGAGGACGAGGATGAGAAAGTGTATGAGGATAAGGATGAGGATAGGAGGAGGACGAGGATGAGAAAGTGTATGAGGATAAGGATGAGGATAGGAGGAGGACGAGGATGAGAAAGTGTATGAGGATAAGGATGAGGATAGGAGGAGGACGAGGATGAGAAAGTGTATGAGGATAAGGATGAGGATAGGAGGAGGACGAGGATGAGAAAGTGTATGAGGATAAGGATGAGGATAGGAGGAGGACGAGGATGAGAAAGTGTATGAGGATAAGGATGAGGATAGGAGGAGGACGAGGATGAGAAAGTGTATGAGGATAAGGATGAGGATAGGAGGAGGACGAGGATGAGAAAGTGTATGAGGATAAGGATGAGGATAGGAGGAGGACGAGGATGAGAAAGTGTATGAGGATAAGGATGAGGATAGGAGGAGGACGAGGATGAGAAAGTGTATGAGGATAAGGATGAGGATAGGAGGAGGACGAGGATGAGAAAGTGTATGAGGATAAGGATGAGGATAGGAGGAGGACGAGGATGAGAAAGTGTATGAGGATAAGGATGAGGATAGGAGGAGGACGAGGATGAGAAAGTGTATGAGGATAAGGATGAGGATAGGAGGAGGACGAGGATGAGAAAGTGTATGAGGATAAGGATGAGGATAGGAGGAGGACGAGGATGAGAAAGTGTATGAGGATAAGGATGAGGATAGGAGGAGGACGAGGATGAGAAAGTGTATGAGGATAAGGATGAGGATAGGAGGAGGACGAGGATGAGAAAGTGTATGAGGATAAGGATGAGGATAGGAGGAGGACGAGGATGAGAAAGTGTATGAGGATAAGGATGAGGATAGGAGGAGGACGAGGATGAGAAAGTGTATGAGGATAAGGATGAGGATAGGAGGAGGACGAGGATGAGAAAGTGTATGAGGATAAGGATGAGGATAGGAGGAGGACGAGGATGAGAAAGTGTATGAGGATAAGGATGAGGATAGGAGGAGGACGAGGATGAGAAAGTGTATGAGGATAAGGATGAGGATAGGAGGAGGACGAGGATGAGAAAGTGTATGAGGATAAGGATGAGGATAGGAGGAGGACGAGGATGAGAAAGTGTATGAGGATAAGGATGAGGATAGGAGGAGGACGAGGATGAGAAAGTGTATGAGGATAAGGATGAGGATAGGAGGAGGACGAGGATGAGAAAGTGTATGAGGATAAGGATGAGGATAGGAGGAGGACGAGGATGAGAAAGTGTATGAGGATAAGGATGAGGATAGGAGGAGGACGAGGATGAGAAAGTGTATGAGGATAAGGATGAGGATAGGAGGAGGACGAGGATGAGAAAGTGTATGAGGATAAGGATGAGGATAGGAGGAGGACGAGGATGAGAAAGTGTATGAGGATAAGGATGAGGATAGGAGGAGGACGAGGATGAGAAAGTGTATGAGGATAAGGATGAGGATAGGAGGAGGACGAGGATGAGAAAGTGTATGAGGATAAGGATGAGGATAGGAGGAGGACGAGGATGAGAAAGTGTATGAGGATAAGGATGAGGATAGGAGGAGGACGAGGATGAGAAAGTGTATGAGGATAAGGATGAGGATAGGAGGAGGACGAGGATGAGAAAGTGTATGAGGATAAGGATGAGGATAGGAGGAGGACGAGGATGAGAAAGTGTATGAGGATAAGGATGAGGATAGGAGGAGGACGAGGATGAGAAAGTGTATGAGGATAAGGATGAGGATAGGAGGAGGACGAGGATGAGAAAGTGTATGAGGATAAGGATGAGGATAGGAGGAGGACGAGGATGAGAAAGTGTATGAGGATAAGGATGAGGATA
This sequence comes from Lupinus angustifolius, assembly GCF_001865875.1. NCBI lineage: Eukaryota > Viridiplantae > Streptophyta > Magnoliopsida > Fabales > Fabaceae > Lupinus > Lupinus angustifolius. Next base: position 10,091,132 of record NC_032014.1, on the reverse strand, counting down.
GGAGGAGGACGAGGATGAGAAAGTGTATGAGGATAAGGATGAGGATAGGAGGAGGACGAGGATGAGAAAGTGTATGAGGATAAGGATGAGGATAGGAGGAGGACGAGGATGAGAAAGTGTATGAGGATAAGGATGAGGATAGGAGGAGGACGAGGATGAGAAAGTGTATGAGGATAAGGATGAGGATAGGAGGAGGACGAGGATGAGAAAGTGTATGAGGATAAGGATGAGGATAGGAGGAGGACGAGGATGAGAAAGTGTATGAGGATAAGGATGAGGATAGGAGGAGGACGAGGATGAGAAAGTGTATGAGGATAAGGATGAGGATAGGAGGAGGACGAGGATGAGAAAGTGTATGAGGATAAGGATGAGGATAGGAGGAGGACGAGGATGAGAAAGTGTATGAGGATAAGGATGAGGATAGGAGGAGGACGAGGATGAGAAAGTGTATGAGGATAAGGATGAGGATAGGAGGAGGACGAGGATGAGAAAGTGTATGAGGATAAGGATGAGGATAGGAGGAGGACGAGGATGAGAAAGTGTATGAGGATAAGGATGAGGATAGGAGGAGGACGAGGATGAGAAAGTGTATGAGGATAAGGATGAGGATAGGAGGAGGACGAGGATGAGAAAGTGTATGAGGATAAGGATGAGGATAGGAGGAGGACGAGGATGAGAAAGTGTATGAGGATAAGGATGAGGATAGGAGGAGGACGAGGATGAGAAAGTGTATGAGGATAAGGATGAGGATAGGAGGAGGACGAGGATGAGAAAGTGTATGAGGATAAGGATGAGGATAGGAGGAGGACGAGGATGAGAAAGTGTATGAGGATAAGGATGAGGATAGGAGGAGGACGAGGATGAGAAAGTGTATGAGGATAAGGATGAGGATAGGAGGAGGACGAGGATGAGAAAGTGTATGAGGATAAGGATGAGGATAGGAGGAGGACGAGGATGAGAAAGTGTATGAGGATAAGGATGAGGATAGGAGGAGGACGAGGATGAGAAAGTGTATGAGGATAAGGATGAGGATAGGAGGAGGACGAGGATGAGAAAGTGTATGAGGATAAGGATGAGGATAGGAGGAGGACGAGGATGAGAAAGTGTATGAGGATAAGGATGAGGATAGGAGGAGGACGAGGATGAGAAAGTGTATGAGGATAAGGATGAGGATAGGAGGAGGACGAGGATGAGAAAGTGTATGAGGATAAGGATGAGGATAGGAGGAGGACGAGGATGAGAAAGTGTATGAGGATAAGGATGAGGATAGGAGGAGGACGAGGATGAGAAAGTGTATGAGGATAAGGATGAGGATAGGAGGAGGACGAGGATGAGAAAGTGTATGAGGATAAGGATGAGGATAGGAGGAGGACGAGGATGAGAAAGTGTATGAGGATAAGGATGAGGATAGGAGGAGGACGAGGATGAGAAAGTGTATGAGGATAAGGATGAGGATAGGAGGAGGACGAGGATGAGAAAGTGTATGAGGATAAGGATGAGGATAGGATAAGGAGGAGGATGAGGAAGAGGATAGGATGAGGATGAGGACGAGAATGTTGATGGGGATAGGATATGTATGAGGATGAGGACGAGAATGTTGATGAGGATAGGATATGTATGAGGATGAGGATGAGGATAGGATGAGGATGAGGATGAGGAAGAGGATAGGTTAGGATGAGGATGAGGAAGACGATAGGATGAGGACGAGAATATGGATGAGGATGATGATGAAGATAGGATTACGAAAGAGAATGAGGTTGAGGATAAGAAGTGGATGAGGAAGTGGATGAGTATAGGATGAGGATGAGGATAGGATGAGGATAGGGTGAGGATGAGGATGAGGATGAGGATAGGATGATGATGAGGAAGTGGAAGAGGATGAGGATGGGGATGAGGATAGGATGAGTATGAGGTTGAGGAAAATGTTAGGATGAGGATGAGGATAGGATGAGGATGAGGATGACGATAGGATGAGAATGAGGATGAGGATGAGGGTGAGTAAGAGCATGAGGATGAGGATGAGGAAGAGCATGAGGATGAGGATAGGATTCGGTTGAAGATGAGGATAAGATGAAAATGAGGATGTGGAGGAGGATGAGGATGAGGATAGAATGAGGACGGGAAATAGGATGAGGATAGGATGAGAATGAGGATGAGGAAGAGGATGAGGGTAGGATAAGGACGAACATCGGGATGAGGATGAGGATAGGAAGAGGACAAGCATGAGGATGAGGATAGGATGTGGATTAAGACGAGGATGAGGATGAAGATGAGGATGAGGATGAGGATGAGGATGGGGATAGGATGAGGAAGTCGAAGAGGATGA
>NC_032014.1:10088168-10088706 GCF_001865875.1 Lupinus angustifolius | reverse complement strand
GAATGAGGATGAGGATGAGGAAAGGAAGAGGACGAAAATGAGTATGAGGATAGGATGTGGATGAGGACGGGGATGAGGATAGGATGAAGATGAGGATGAGGATGAGGATGGGGATGAGGATAGGATGAGTATGAGGTTGAGGAAAATGTTAGGATGAGGATGAGGATAGGATGAGGATGAGGATGACGATAGGATGAGAATGAGGATGAGGATGAGGGTGAGTAAGAGCATGAGGATGAGGATGAGGAAGAGCATGAGGATGAGGATAGGATTCGGTTGAAGATGAGGATAAGATGAAAATGAGGATGTGGAGGAGGATGAGGATGAGGATAGAATGAGGACGGGAAATAGGATGAGGATAGGATGAGAATGAGGATGAGGATGAGGATAGGATGCGGACGAGAATGAGGAAGGAAGAGATAGGCTGAGGACGAGGATGGGGATGAGGAAGAGGATAAGGATGTGGACAAGGATACGATGAGGAGGAGAATGAGGATGAGGATGAGGATAAGTAAGAGGATGAAGATGAGGATGAGGA
>NC_032014.1:10086676-10088068 GCF_001865875.1 Lupinus angustifolius | reverse complement strand
GAGGATGAGGGTAGGATGAGGATGAGGATGAGGATAGGATGTGGATGAGGACGAGGATAGGCTGAGGACGAGGATGGGGATGAGGAAGAGGATAAGGATGTGGACGAGGATACGATGAGGAGGAGAATGAGGATGAGGATGAGGATATGATGAGGATGAGGAAGAGGATAGGATGAGGACGAGAATGAGGATGAGGACGAGGATAGGATGAGGATGAGGATAGGATTTGGATGAGAACGAGGATGAGGATAAGATGAAGATGAGGATTAGGATAGGATAGGATGAGGATAGGATGAGGATGAGGATGAGGAAGACGATAGGATGAGGTCAAGAATAAGGAAGAGGATAGGATGCTGATGAGGAAGTGGATGAGGAAAAGGATGAGGAGGAGGATGAGGATGAGGATGAGGATGAGGATAGTATGAGGACGAGAATGAGGATGAGGATAGGATGAGGATAGGATGAGGATAGGATGAGGATAGGATGAGGATAGGATGAGGATAGGATGAGGATAGGATGAGGATAGGATGAGGATAGGATGAGGATAGGATGAGGATAGGATGAGGATAGGATGAGGATAGGATGAGGATAGGATGAGGATAGGATGAGGATAGGATGAGGATAGGATGAGGATAGGATGAGGATAGGATGAGGATAGGATGAGGATAGGATGAGGATAGGATGAGGATAGGATGAGGATGAGGAAGAGGATAGGATGAGGACGAGAATGAGGATGAGGATAGGATGTGGATGAGGACGAGGACGAGGATGAGGATAGGATGAAGATGAGGATGAGGATAGGATCAGGATGAGGAAGAGGTTGAGGATGCGGATGAGGATGAGGATATGATTAGGACGTTCATGAGGATGAGGATGAGGATGAGGATGAGGATGAAGATAGAGTGAGGAAGAGGATGAGGATGAGGATGAGGATAGGATGAGGACGAGAATAAGGATGAGGATGATGATGAAGATAGGATTAGGAAAGAGAATGAAGTTGAGGATAAGTTGTGGATGAGGAAGTGGATGAGTATAGGATGAGGATGAGGATAGGATGAGGATGACGATGAGGATAGGGTGAGGATGAGGATGAGGATGAGGATAGGATGATGATGAGGAAGTAGAAGAGGATGAGGATGGGGATGAGGATAGGATGAGTATGAGGTTGAGGAGAATGATAGGATGAGGATGAGGATAGGATGAGGATAGGATGAGGATGAGGATAGGATTTGGACGAGAATGTGGATAAGGATGAGAATAGGATGAGGATGAGGAGGAGGATGAGGATGAGGATGAGGAAGACGATAGGATGAGGATGAGAAGGAGGATGAAGATATGATGAGGATGAGGATGACGATGAGGATGGGATGAGGATGAGGATGAGGATGAGGA
>NC_032014.1:10085131-10086576 GCF_001865875.1 Lupinus angustifolius | reverse complement strand
ACGGATGAGGAGGAGGAGGAGGATGAGGATAGGATGAGGATGAGGATGAGGAAGAGAATCAGGAGAAGGATGAGGATGAGGTTGAGGATAGGATGAGGATGATGATGAGGAAGAGAATCAGGATAAGGATGAGAATGAGGATGAGGATAGGATGTGGACGAGAATGAGGATGAGGATAAGGATTGGAAGAGGACGAGAATGAGGATGAGGATAGGAAGAGGACGAGAATGAGGATGAGGACGAGGATGAGAATAGGATGAAGATGAGGATGAGGATAAGGATGAGGGTAGAATGAGGATAGGATGAGGATGAGGATTAGGATCGGATGAGGATAGGATGAGGATGATGATGAGGTTATGATCAGGAAGAGAATGAGGATAGGATGCGGATGAGGACGAGGATGAGGATGAGGATGAGGAAGTGGATGAGGATGAGCATGAGGATGAGGATAGGATAAAGATGAGGATAGCATGAGGATGAGGATGAGGATGAGGATGAGGATGAGCATGAGGATGAGGAAGAGGATAAGGATGGGGATGGGGATGAGGATGAGGAAGAGGAAGAGGATAGGATAGGATGAGAATGAGGATGAGGATAGGATGAGGATGAGCATGAGGATGAGGAAGAGGATAAGGATGGGGATGGGGATGAGGATGAGGAAGAGGAAGAGGATGAGGATGAGGATAGGATGAGGATGAGCATGAGGATGAGGAAGAGGATAAGGATGAGGATGGGGATGAGGATGAGGAAGAGGAAGAGGATAGGATAGGATGAGAATGAGGATGAGGATAGGATTAGAATGCGGAAGAGGATGAGGATGAGGATAGGATGAGGACGAGGATGAGGATGAAGAAGAGGATGAGGATGAGGGTAGAATGAGGATATGATGAGGAAGAGGATGAGGATAAGACGAAGATGAGGATGACGATGAGGATGAGGATAGGATGAGGATGAGGATGAGGATAGGATGAGGATGAAGATGAGGATAGGATGAGGACGAGAATGAGGATGAGGATGAGGAAGTGGATGAGGAAGAGGATAAGGATGAGGATGAGGAAGAGGATGAGGATGAGGATGAGGATTAGGATGAGGATGAGGATGAGGATAGGATAGGATGAGGATGAGGATGAGGATGAGGATGAAGATAGGATGTGGATGAGGACGAGGATGACGATAGGATGAAGATGAGGATGAGGATGAGAATAAGATGAAGATGAGGATAGGATGAGGATGAGGACAGGAAGAGAACTAGAATGAAGATGAGGATAAGATGTGGATGAGGACGATGATGAGGATAGGATGAAGATGAGGATGAGGATGAGGATAGGATGAAGATGAGGATAGGATGAGGATGAGGATGAGGATAGGATGAGGATGAGGAAGAGGACGAGGATGAGGATCAGGATAAGGAAGAGGATGAAGATGAGGAAAGGATGAGGATGAGG
>NC_032014.1:10082180-10085031 GCF_001865875.1 Lupinus angustifolius | reverse complement strand
GAGGATGAGGATGAGGATGAGGATGAGGATGAGGATAGGATGAGGACGAGAATGAGGATGAGGATAGGATGTGGATGAGGATATGATGAAGATGAGGATGAGGATGAGAATAAGATGAAGATGAGGATAGGAAGAGGACGAGAATGAAGATGAGGATAGGATGTCGATGAGGACGATGATGAAGATAGCATGATATGAGGATGAAGATGAGAATAGGATGAGGATGAGGATGAGGATAGGATGAGGATGAGGAAGAGGATGAGGATGAGGATAAGGAAGAGGATGAGGATTAGGAAAGGGTGAGGAGGAGGATGAGGATAGGATGAGGATGAGGATGAGGATCAGGAAGAGGATGAGGATAGGATGAGGACAAGAATGAGGAATTGGATGAGGGTGAGGATGCGGATGAGGAAGAGGATAGGATAGGATGAGGATGAGGATGAGGATAGGATGAGGATGAGAAGAGGATGAGGATGGGGATAGGATGAGGATGAGGATGAGGATGGGGATAGGATGAGGGCGAGGATAAGGATGAGGATAAGGAGGAGGAGGAGGAGGAGAAGGAGGATGCGGATGAGGATTTGATGAGGATGAGGATGAGGATGAGGATGAGGATATGATGAGGATGAGGATAGGATGAAGATGAGGATGAGGATAGGATGAGGATGAGGATGAGTATGAGGATGAGGAAGAGGAAAGGATGAGGCCGAGAATGAGGATGAAGATATGATGAGGATGAGGTTAAGGATGAGGATAGGATGAGGACAAGAATGAGGATGAGGATAGGATGTGGATGAGGACGAGGACGAGGATGAGGATAGGATGAAGATGAGGATGAGGATAGGATGAGGATGAGGATTGGATATGATGAGGACGATAATGAGGATAAGGATGAGGATAGGATGAGGATGAGGAAGAGGTTGAGGATGCGGATGAGGATGAGGATATGATGAGGACGTTCATGAGAATGAGGATATGATGAGGATGTTCATGAGGATGAGGATGAGGATAGAGTGAGGACGAGAATGAGGTTGATGATAGGATGTGGATGGGTACGAGGATGAGTATAGGATGAGGATGAGGATGAGGATAGGATGAGGACGACAATGAGGATGAGGATAGGATGTGGATGAGGAAGCGGATGAGGATGAGGAAGTGGATGAGGATGAAGATGAGGATGAGCATGAGGATGAGGATATGATGACGGTGAGGATAGGATGAGGGTTGGATGAGGATGAGGATGAGGATGAAGATCAGGATGAGGATGAGGATAAGGAAGAGGAGGAGGAAGAGGATGAGGATAAGACGAGGATGAGGATAGGATGAGGATGAGGATGAGGATAGGATGAGGACGAGAATGAGGATGAGGATAGGATGTGGATGAGGACGAGGATGAGGATAAGATAGGACGGGGATGTGGATGAGGATGACGGTTGGATAGGATGAGGATGAGGATAGGATGAGGATGAGGACGAGGATAGGATGAGGAGGAGGATAAGACGAGGATGAGGATAGGATGAGGAGGAGGATAAGACGAGGATGAGGATAGGATGAGGAGGAGGATAAGACGAGGATGAGGATAGGATGAGGAGGAGGATAAGACGAGGATGAGGATAGGATGAGGAGGAGGATAAGACGAGGATGAGGATAGGATGAGGAGGAGGATAAGACGAGGATGAGGATAGGATGAGGAGGAGGATAAGACGAGGATGAGGATAGGATGAGGAGGAGGATAAGACGAGGATGAGGATAGGATGAGGAGGAGGATAAGACGAGGATGAGGATAGGATGAGGAGGAGGATAAGACGAGGATGAGGATAGGATGAGGAGGAGGATAAGACGAGGATGAGGATAGGATGAGGAGGAGGATAAGACGAGGATGAGGATAGGATGAGGAGGAGGATAAGACGAGGATGAGGATAGGATGAGGAGGAGGATAAGACGAGGATGAGGATAGGATGAGGAGGAGGATAAGACGAGGATGAGGATAGGATGAGGAGGAGGATAAGACGAGGATGAGGATAGGATGAGGAGGAGGATAAGACGAGGATGAGGATAGGATGAGGAGGAGGATAAGACGAGGATGAGGATAGGATGAGGATAAGGATGAGGATGAGGATGAGGATGAGGAAAGGATGAGGAGGATGAGGATGAGGATGCGGATGAGGATGAGGATATGATTAGGACGTTCATGAGGATGAGGATATGATGAGGACGTTCATGAGGATGAGGATGAGGATGACGATGAGGACGAGAATGAGGATGAGGATAGGATGTGGATGGGTACGAGGATGAGCAGAGGATGAGGATGAGAATGAGGATGAGGATGAGGATAGGACGAGGATGACGAAGAGGATGAGGTTAGGATGAGGACGACAATGAGGATGAGGATAGGATGTGGATGAGGATGCGGATAAGGATGAGGAAGTGGATGAGGATGAGGATGAGGATGAGGATGAGCATGAGGATGAGGAGAGGATGAAGATGAGGATAGGATGAGGATAGGATGACGATGAGGATCAGGATGAGGATGAGGATGAGGAAGAGGATGAAGATGAGGATAGGATGAGGATGAGGAAGAGGATAAGGAAGAGGAGGAGGATGAGGATGAGGATAAGACGAGGATGATGAAGAGGATGAGGAAGAGGAGGACGATGAGGATAAGGATGAGGATGAGGATAGGATAGTATGAGGATTAGGATGAGGATGAGGAAGAGAATGAGGATGAGGATGAGGATGAGGATGAGGGAGAGGAGGGTGATGAGGATGGGATGAGGGATGAGGATAGGATGAGGATGAGCATGAGGATGAGGATAGGATGAGGATGAGGATGAGGATGAGGATGAGGATG
>NC_032014.1:10081605-10082080 GCF_001865875.1 Lupinus angustifolius | reverse complement strand
ATAGGATGAGGATGAGGATAGGATGAGGATGAAGATGAGGATAGGATGAGGTTGAGGAGGAGGATAGGATGAGGATGAAGATGTGGATAGGATTTGGATGAGGAAGACGATAGGATGAGGAAGATGATGAGGATGAGGATAGGATGAGGATGACGATGAGGATAGGATGAGGATGAGGTTGAGGAAGAGGATAGGATGAGGATGAGGAATAGGATGAGGATGAGGATGAGGATGAGGATGAGGATGAGGATGAGATTGAGGAGGAGGATGAGGATGAGAAAGAGGATGACGATGAGGATGAGGATGAAAATGAGGATGAGGATACAATGTGAATGAGTTCGAGGATGAGGATAGGATAGGATGAGGATGAGGATGAAGATGAGGATAGGATGAAGATGAGGATGAGGATAGGATGAGGAAGACGATGAGGATGAGGATAGGATGAGGATGAGAATGAGGATGAGGATCAGGATGA
>NC_032014.1:10077263-10081505 GCF_001865875.1 Lupinus angustifolius | reverse complement strand
ATGAGGATGAGGATAGGATGAGGATGAGGATGAGGATAGGGTGAGGATGAGAATCAAGATGAGGATGAGGTTGAGGAAGAGCATAGGATGAGGATGAGGATGAGGGTGAGGATAGGATGAGCATGAGGATAAGGGTCAGGATGAGGATAGGATGAGGACGAGAATGAGGATGAGGATAGGATGAGGATGAGGACAACATGAGGATGAGGATGAGGATATGATGAGGACGAGGACGAGAGTGAGGATTGGATGAGGATGAGGGTGAGGATAGGATGAGGACGAGAATGAGGAAGTTGATGAGGGTGAGGATGAGGATGAGGATGAGAAAGATGATATGATAGGATGAGGATGAGGATGAGGATACGATGAGGATGAGAATGTGATGGAGGATGAGTATGAGGACGAGAATGAAGATGAGGATAGGATGTGGATGAGGACGAGGCTAAGGATAGGATGAGGATGAGGATATGATGAGGATGAGGATAGGATGAGGATGAGGAAGAGGAAGAGGATGAGGATGAGGAAGATGATGAGGATAGGATGAGGACGAGAATGAGGATGAGGATGATGATAGGCAGAGGACGAGATTGAGGATTACGATAGGCAGAGGACGAGAATGAGGATGACGATAGGGTGAGCATAAGGATGAGGATGAGGATAGGATGAAGATGAGGATATGATGAGGAAGACGACGAGGATGACGATAAGATGAGGATGAGGATGAGGTTTAGGAAGAGGATGAGGAGGAGGATGACGATGAGGATAAGGATGATGGTGAGGATGAGGATACGATGAGGACGAGAATGACGATGAGGATATGATGAGGATGAGGAAGAGGATGGGGATAGGGTGAGGATGCGGATAGGACGGGGATAGGATGAGGAAGAGGATGGGGATAGTATGAGGAAGAGGATGGGGATATGATGAGAATGCGGAAGAGGATGAGGATGAGGATGAGGATAGGATGAGGACGAGGATAAGGATGAGGAAATGTTGAGGATGAGGATGTGGATAGGATGATGACGAGGAAGTGGATGAGGATGAGAATGAAGAAAGGATGAGGATAAGGATGAGGATAGGATGAGGACGAGAATGAGGATGAGGATAGGATGAGGATGAGGAAGAGGATGAGGATAGGATGAGGACGAGAATTTGGATGAGGATGGGGATAGGAAGAGGACGAGCATGAGGATGAGGATAGGATGTGGAAGAGGATAGGATGAGGAAGACGATGAGGATGAGGATAGGATGACGATGAGGATGAGGAAAGGATGAGGATGAGGTTGAGGATAGGATGAGGATGAGGATAAGGATAGGATGAGGATGAGGATGAGGATGAGGATGAGGTGAGGATAGGATAGGTTGAAGATGAGGATAGGATGAGGACGAGCATGACGATGAGGGTAGGAAGAGGACAAGAATGAGGATGACGATAGGATGTGGATGAGGATGAGGATGAGGATAGGATGAGGATAAGGATGACGATAGGATGACGATGAGGATAGTGTGAGGAAGACGATGAGGATGAGGATAGGATGAAGATAGGATGAGGATGAGGTTGCGGAAGAGGATAGGATGAGGATGAGGATAAGGGTGAGAAAGAGGACAACAATAAGGATGACGATAGGATGAGGATGAGGATGAGGATGAGGCTGAGGATACTATGAGGATAGGATGAGGATGAGAATGCGGAATAGAATGAGGATGAGATTGAGCATGAGGCTATGATGAGGACGAGGATGAGGAAGAGGTTGAGGATGAGGATGAGGATAGGATGAGGAGATGATGAGGATGGGGAATGGATGAGGATGAGGATGGCGATGAGTATGAGGATAGGATGAGAATGAGGATGAGGATGAGGATGAGGATAAGGATGAGGATAGGATGAGGATGAGAATGCGGAAGAGGATGAGGATGAGGATGAGGATGAGGATGAAGAAGAGGATAGGATAGGATAGGATGAGGATGAGGAGAGGATGAGCATGCGGAAGAGGATGAGGAAGAGGATGAGGATAGGATGAGGACGAGGATGAGGAAGAGGATGAGGATGAGGATAGGATTAGAACGAGAATGAGGACAAGGATGAGGATAGGATGAGGATGAGGATGGGTAACAGGATGAAGAAGAAGATAGGATGAGGATGAGAATGAGAATGAAGATAGGATGAGGATGAGGATAGGATGAGGACGAGAATGAGTATGAGGATAGGATGTGGATGAGGACGAGGATGAGGATAGGATGAGGATGAGGATATGGATACGATGAGGAAGAAGATGAGGAAGAGGAGGAGGTTAGGATGAGGGATGAGGATAGGATGAGGGATGAGGATAGGATGAGGACGAGATTGAGGATGAGCATAGGATGGGGATGAGGACGAGGATGAGGACGAGGATAGGATAGGATGAGGATGAGGATGAGGATAGGATGAGGACGAGGATGAGGAAGAAGATGAGGATAAGATGATGATGTGGAAGAGGATGAGAATATGATAAAGATGAGGATGAGGATGAGGATAGGATGAAGATAGGATGAGGAGGAGAATGAGAATGAAGATAGGATGAGGATGAGGATGAGAATGAGGACGAGAATGAGGATGAGCATAGGATGTGGATGAGGACGAGAAAGAGGATGAGCATAGGATGTGGATGAGGACGAGAAAGAGGATGAGGATAGGATGTGGATGACGATGGGATAGGATGAGGATAGGATGAGGATGTGGATGTGGATGAGAAAGAGGATGAGGATGAGGATAAGATGAGGATGAGGAAGAGTATGAGGATGAGGATGAGGAAGTGGATAGGATGAGGACGAGAATGAGGATGAGGATGGGGATATGAGGACGACAATGAGGATGAGGATCATAATGAGGATAGCAAGAGGACAAGCATGACGATGTGGACGAGGATGAGGATGAGGATGAAGATGAGGATGAGGAAGACGATGAGAGTGAGGATAGGATGAGGGTAGGAACAGAACGAGAATGAGGATAAGGATGAGGATAGGATGAGGATGAGGATGAGTAACAGGATGAAGATGAAGATAGGATGAGGATGAGGATAGGATGAGGATGAGGATGAGTAACAGGATGAAGATGAAGATAGGATGAGGATGAGGATAGGATGCCGACGAGAATGAGGATGAGGATGAGAATGAGGATAGCAAGAGGACGAACATGAGGATGTGGACGAGGATGAGGATGAGGATGAAGATGAGGATAGGATGAAGATGAGGATGAGGATAAGATGAGGAAGACGATGAGGATGAGGATAGGATGAGGATGAGAATGAGGTTAAGCATAGGACGAGGATGAGGATAAGAATAGGTTGAGGATGAGGATGAGGATGAGCATGAGAAAGACGATAGGATGAGGACGAGAATGAGGATGAGGATAGGATGAGGATGAAGATATGATGAGGATGAGGATGAGGATAGGACGAAGAAGAGGATAGGATGAGGACGAGAATGAAGATGAGGATAGGATTTGGATGAGGACGAGGATGAGGATAGGATGAGGATAAGGAAATGATGAGGATGAGGATAGGATGAGGATGAGGAAGAGGGTGAGCATGAGGATGAGTAAGATGATGAGGATAGGATGAGGACGAGAATAAGGATGAGGATGACGATAGGAAGAGAGGACGAGAATGAGGATGATGATAGGTTGAGGATAAGAATGAGGATGAGGATAGGATGAAAATGAGGATATGATGAAGAAGACGACGAGGATGAGGATGAGGATGAGGTTTAGGAAGATGATAGGATGAGGATGAGGAAGAGAATGACGAGGAGGATGAGGAAGAGGATGAGGATGATGGTGAGGATGAGGATACGATGAGGACGAGAATGAGGATGAGGATAGGAAGAGGATGAGGAAGAGGATGAGGATAGGATGAGGATGAGGATGAGGATGAGGATAGGATGAGGACGAGAATGAGGATGAGGATAGGAAGAGGATGAGGAAGAGGATGAGGATAGGATGAGGATGAGGATGAGGATGAGGATAGGATGAGGATGAGGATGAGGATGAGGATAGGATGAGGATGAGAATGCAGAAGAGGATGAGAATGAGGATGAGGATAGGATGACGACGAGGATGAGGATGAGGATGAGGAAGTGGTTGAGGATGAGGATGTGGATAGGATGATGATGTGGAAGTGGATGAGGATGAGGATGGGGATGAGGATAGGATGAGGAGGAGGTTGAGGAAGAGGATAGGATGAGGACGAGAATGAGGATGAGGAT
>NC_032014.1:10076770-10077163 GCF_001865875.1 Lupinus angustifolius | reverse complement strand
ATGAGGATGTGGATAGGATGTGGATGAGAACGAGGATGAGGATGAGGATGTGGATAGGATGTGGATGAGAACGAGGATGAGGACAAGATGAGGATGACGATGAGGATAAGATAGGATGAGGAAGAGGATACGGGTTAAGATGAGGACAGGATGAGGATGAGGATGCGTCTGAGGATGAGGATGAGGATAGGATGAGGATGGGAATTAGGAAGTGGATGAGGATGAGGATGAGGATGAGGATGAGGAAGAGAGGGGATAGGATGAGGATGAGGATAGGATGAGGATGAGAATGCGGAAGAGGATGAGGATAGGATGAGGACATGGATGAGGATGAGGAAGAGGATGATGATGAGGATGAGGATAGGATTAGGACGAGAATGAGGATAAGAATGA
>NC_032014.1:10074231-10076670 GCF_001865875.1 Lupinus angustifolius | reverse complement strand
AATGAGGATGAGGATAGGATGTGGATGAGGATAGGATGAGGATGAGGATGAGGGTAGGATGAGGATGAGGGAGAGGATGAGGAAGAGGATAGGATGAGGGATGTGGGACAAGGATAGGATGAGGACAAGAATGAGGATGAGGATAGGATGTGGATGAGGATGAGGATGAGGATAGGATGAGAATGAGAATGACTATAAGGATGAGGATAGGATGAGGATGAAGATGAGTAACAGGATGAAGATGAAGATAGGATGAGGATGAGAATGAGAATGAAGATAGGATGAGGATGAAAATAGGATGAGGATGAGGATAGGATAGGATGCGGATGAGGAAGAGGATGAGGATAGGATGAGGATGAGGATGAGGAAGAGGATGAGGATAGGATGAGGACGAGAATGAGGATTAGGATGAGAATAAGGATAGCAAGAGGACGAGCATGAGGATGTGGACGAGAATGAGGATGAGGATGAAGATGAGGATAGGATGAAGATGAGGATGAGGAAGAGGAGGAGGATAGGAGGATGAGGATAGGATGAGGATGAGAATGAGATTGAGGATAGGATGAGGATGAGGATAAGGATAGGATGAGGAAGACGATGAGGATGAGGATAGGATGAGGATGAGAATGAGGTTAAGGATAGGATGAGGAAGAGGATAAGGATAGGATGATGATGAGGATGAGGATGAGGATGAGAAAGACGATAGGATGAGGATGAGAATGAGGATGAGGATAGGATGAGGATGAGGACAAGATGAGGATGAGGATATGATGAGGATGAGGACGAGGGTGAGGATTGGATGAGGATGAGGATGAGGATAGAATGAGGACGAGAATGAGGAAGTGGATGAGGATGAGGATGACGATGAGGAAGAGGATATGATAGGATGAGGATGAGGATGAGGATACGATGAGGATGAGAATGCGATGGAGGATGAGTATGAGGAAGAGGATGAGGATGACGATAGGATCAGGACGAGAATGAGGATAAGGATGAGGATAGGAAGAGGATGATAATGAGGATGAGGATAAGTAAGAGGATGACGAAGAGAATAGGATGAGGATGAGAATGAGGATGAAGATATGATGAGGATAAGGATAAGGATGGAGATGAGGATAGGATGAGCACGAGAATGAAGATGAGGATAAAATGTGGATGAGGACGAGGATGAGGATAGGATGAGGATGAGGATGAGGAAGAGGTTTAGGAAGAGGATAGGAAGAGGATGAGGATGAGGTCATCCTATCCTCATCCTCATCCTATCCTCATCCTCATCCTCATCCTCATCCTCATCCTGTCCTTATCTTGACCCTTATCCTCGTTTTATCCTCATCCTCATCCTCATCCTGTCCTCATCCTCGTTCTCATCCCCATCCTATCCTCATCATCTTTCTCGACCTAATCCTATCCTCATCCTCATCCTCAACCTATCCTCATCCTCATTCTCGTCCTCATCCTATCCTCATCCTGATCCTTATCCTCATCCTCATCCTTATTCTCATCCTATCCTCACCCTCATCATCATCTTCATCCTCATACTATCCTCTTCCTCAACCTCATCCTCAACTTATCCTCATCCCCATCCTCATCCTCATCCACTTCCTCATCATCATCCTATCCACATCCTCATCCTAAACCTCTTCCTCATCCTCATCCTATCCTCATCCTCATCCTCATTCTCGTCCTCATCGTATCCTCATCCTCACCATCATCCGGATGAGGATAGGATGAGGACGGGAATGAGGATAAGCATAGGATGAAGATGAGGATAGGATGAGGATGAGGAAGTGGTTGAGGAAGAGGATGGGGATGAGGATAGGATGACGATGAGGTCGAGGAAGAGGACAGGATGAGGATGAGGACGTGGAAGTGGATAGGATGAGGATGAGGATGGGGATGAGGATAGGATGACAATGAGGTTGAGGTGGAGGATAGGATGAGGATGACGATAGGATGGGGATGAGGATGAGGATAGGATGAGGAAGAGAATAGAATGAGGACGAGTATAAGAATGAGGATAGGATATGAATGAGGACGAGGATATGATGAGGATGAGGATGAGGATAGGATAAGGATAAGGTTAGGATGAGGATATGGATGAGGATTGGGTGAGGATGAGGAAGAGGATGAGGATGAGGAAGAGGATGAGGAAGAGGATGGGGATGAGGATGAGGATAGGATGCGGATGAGGACGAGGATGAGGATGAGGACGAGGAAGTGGATGAGTATGAGGATGAGGATGAGGAAGAGGAAGAGGATGAGGATAGGATGCAGATGAGGATGAGGAAGACGATAGGAGGAGGACGAGAATAAGGAAGAGGATAGGATGTGGATGAAGAAGTGGATGAGGAAGAGGAAGTCGATGAGGATGAGGATGAGGATGAGGAAGAGGAAGAGGAAGAGGATGAGGATGAGGATAGGATGAGGAGGAGGATGAGG
>NC_032014.1:10071848-10074131 GCF_001865875.1 Lupinus angustifolius | reverse complement strand
GAGGATGGAGATGAGGATGAGGATGAGGATGAGGATGAGGATGAGGATGAGGATGAGGATGAGGATGAGGATGAGGATGAGGATGTGGATAGGATGAGGACGAGAATGAGGATGAGGATAGGATGTGGATGAGGACGAGGATGAGGATAGAATAGGATGAGGATGAGGAGGAGGATATGATGAGGATGAGATTATGGAAGAGGCTGGGGATGAGGATGAGGATAAGATGAGGACGAGGACGAGGATGAGGATAGGATGAGGACGACAATGAAGATGAGGATAGGATGAGGAGTAGAATGAGGATGAGGCAGGACGAAAATGAGGATGAGGATAGGATAGGATGAGGACGAGAATGAGGATGAGGATAGGATGTGGATGAGGACGAGGATGAGGGTAGGAAGAGGATGTGGATGAGGATAGGATGAGGATAGGATTAGGATAAGGATGAGGATGAGGATAAGGATAGGATGAAGATGAGGAGGAGGATGAGGATAGGATGAAAATGTGGAAGAGGAAGAGGATGAGGATAGGATGAGGACGACGATGCGGATGAGGATGAGGTTGAGGATGAGAAAAGGATGAGGACGAGAATGAGGATGAGGATGAGGATAGGATATGGATGAGGATGAGGATGAAGATGAGGATAAGATGAGGATGAGAATGAGGATGAGGGTAGGATGTGGATGAGGACGAGGATGAGGATAGGATGAGGATGAGAACGAGGATGAGGATGAGGGTTGGATGAGGACGTGGATAGGATGAGGATGATAATGTGGAAGAGGATGAGGATAAGGATGAGGATAGGATTAGGATGAGGATGAGGATAGGATGAGGGCGAGAATGAGGATTAGGATAGGATGAGGACTAGGATGAGGACGAGGATGAGGATATGATGAGGATGAGGAAGTGGATGAGAATGAGGATAGGATGAGGATGAGGAAGTGGATGAGGATGAGGATAAGAATGAGGATAGGATAAGGATAAAGATAGGATGAGGATAAGAATAAGGATGAGGATAGGATGAGGACGAGGATGAGGATACGATAGGATGAGGATGAGGATGAGGATAGGATAGGATGAGGATAGGATGAGGATAAGAATGTGGAAGAGGATGAGGATGAGGATGAGGATGAGGATGAGTATGAGGATGAGGATGAGGATAAGGATAAGATGAGGAGGAGGATGAGGATAAGGAAGTGGATGAGGATGAGGAATGGATGACGACAAGAACGAGGATGGGGATGAGGATGAGGAAGACGATGAGGATGAGGATGAGGACGAGACTGAGGGTGAGGATAGGATGAGGAAAGTATGAGGACGAGAATTAGGATGAGGATAGGATAAGGATGAGGATAGGATGAGGATGAGGTAGTGGATGAGGATGAGGAGGAGGATAGGATGAGGATGAGGATGAGGATAGGATGAGGATGAGGACAAGGATGAGGACGAGGATGAGGATAGGAAGTGGATGAAGATAGGATGAGGATAAGAATGAGGATGAGGATAAGGATGAGGATGAGGATGAGAATGTGGAAGAGGAAGAGGATGTGGATGAGGGTAGGATGAGGACGAGGATGAGGAAGAGGATGAGGATGAGGATGAGGATTAGGATAGGATGAGGACGAGAATGAAGATGAGGATAGGATTTGGATGAGGACGAGGATGAGGATGAGGATGAGGATGAGGATGAGGATGAGGATGAGGATAGGATGAAGATGAGGATGAGGATGAGGATAGGATGAGGAAGACGATGAGGATGAAGATAGGATGAGGATGATTATAGGATGAAGATGAGGGTAGGATGAGGATGAATATAGGATGAGGATGAGGATAGGAAGAGGACAAGAATGAGGATGAGGTTAGGATGTGGATGAGGACGAGGATGAGGATAGGATAGGATGAGAATGTTGAAGTGGATGAGGATGCGGATGAGAATGTTGAAGTGGACGAGGATAGCTTAAGGACGAGAATAAGGATGAGGATAGGATGATGATGAAGATGAGCAAGATGATGAGGATGAGGATAGGATGAGGATGAGTCTAAGGATGAGGATATGATGAGGATGATGATGAGCAAGTGGCTGAGGATGAGGATGAGCAAGTGGATGAGGATGAGGATAGGATGAGGACGAGAATAGCGATTAGGATAGGATGAGGATGAGGATAGGATGAGAATGAAGATGAGGATAGGATGAGGTCGAAAATGAAGATGAGGATAGGATGTGGATGAGGATGAGGATGAGGATGTGGATGAGGATAGGATGAGGATGAGGATGAGGATAGG
>NC_032014.1:10065459-10071748 GCF_001865875.1 Lupinus angustifolius | reverse complement strand
ATGAGGATGAGGATAGGATGAGGATGAGGATGATGACTAGGATAGGATGAGGATGTGGATGAGGATAGGATGAGGATGAGAATGAGGATGTGGATGAGGATGAGGAAGAGGGTGAGGATGAGGATAGGATGAGGACGAGTCCGAGGATAAGGATGAGGATTGGATGAGACAGAGGTGGAGGATGAGGACGAGGATGAGGATAGGATGAGGATGAGCATGAGGATGAGGATAGGATGAGGACGAGAATGAGGATGAGGTTAGGTTGTGGATGAGGACGAGGATGAGGATATGATAGGATAAAGATGAGGTTTGGATGAGGATGAGGATAGGATGAGGATGAGAATGTGGAAGAGGATGAGAATGAGGATGAGGATAGGATGAGGACAAGGATGAGGATGAGGAAGAGGATGAGGATAGGATGACGAGGAGAATAAGGATGAGGATAGGATGAGGATGAGGATGAGCAAGAGGATGAGGTTGAGGATAGGATGAGGAGGAGACTAAGGATGAGGATATGATGAGGATGAGGATGAGCAAGTGGATGAGAATGAGGATAGGATGAGGACAAGAATGAGGATTAGCATAGGATGAGGATGAGGATGAGGTTACGATGAGGACGAGAATGAGGATGAGGATAGGATGAGAACATGACTAAGGATGAGGATAGGATGAGGAT
The DNA here is from genome assembly GCF_001865875.1 of Lupinus angustifolius. Lineage (NCBI taxonomy): Eukaryota > Viridiplantae > Streptophyta > Magnoliopsida > Fabales > Fabaceae > Lupinus > Lupinus angustifolius. The sequence continues at coordinate 10,071,072 of NC_032014.1, read as the reverse complement.
GAGGACGAGCAAGTGGATGTGGATGAGGATAGGTTGAGGACAAGAATGAGGATGACAATGAGGATGAGGATAGGATGAGGACGAGAATGAGGATGAGGATAGGATGAAGATGAGGATGAGGATGAGGATAGGATGAGGATGAGCATGAGGATAGGATGACGACGAGAATGAGGATAGGATGTGGACGAGGACGAGGATGAGGATAGGACGTGGATGAGGATAGAATGAGGATGAGGATAGGATGAAGATGAGGATGAGGATGAGGATAGGATGAGGATGATAATCGGGAAGACGATGAGGATAGGATGAGGAGACGATGAGGATGAAGATGAGGACGAGGAGAATAGGATGAGGATGAGGATAGGATTGGGATGAGGATGAGGATCGGATGAGGATGAGGATAGGATAAGGATGAGGATAGGATGAGGAGGAGAATGAGGATGAGGATGAGGAGGAGGATGAGGATGAGGAAGAGGAAGAGGATGAGGATAGGATGAGGAGGAGAATGAGGATGAGGATGAGGAGGAGGATGAGGATGAGGAAGAGGAAGAGGATGAGGATAGGATGAGGAGGAGAATGAGGATGAGGATGAGGAGGAGGATGAGGATGAGGAAGAGGAAGAGGATGAGGATAGGATGAGGAGGAGAATGAGGATGAGGATGAGGAGGAGGATGAGGATGAGGAAGAGGAAGAGGATGAGGATAGGATGAGGAGGAGAATGAGGATGAGGATGAGGAGGAGGATGAGGATGAGGAAGAGGAAGAGGATGAGGATAGGATGAGGAGGAGAATGAGGATGAGGATGAGGAGGAGGATGAGGATGAGGAAGAGGAAGAGGATGAGGATAGGATGAGGAGGAGAATGAGGATGAGGATGAGGAGGAGGATGAGGATGAGGAAGAGGAAGAGGATGAGGATAGGATGAGGAGGAGAATGAGGATGAGGATGAGGAGGAGGATGAGGATGAGGAAGAGGAAGAGGATGAGGATAGGATGAGGAGGAGAATGAGGATGAGGATGAGGAGGAGGATGAGGATGAGGAAGAGGAAGAGGATGAGGATAGGATGAGGAGGAGAATGAGGATGAGGATGAGGAGGAGGATGAGGATGAGGAAGAGGAAGAGGATGAGGATAGGATGAGGAGGAGAATGAGGATGAGGATGAGGAGGAGGATGAGGATGAGGAAGAGGAAGAGGATGAGGATAGGATGAGGAGGAGAATGAGGATGAGGATGAGGAGGAGGATGAGGATGAGGAAGAGGAAGAGGATGAGGATAGGATGAGGAGGAGAATGAGGATGAGGATGAGGAGGAGGATGAGGATGAGGAAGAGGAAGAGGATGAGGATAGGATGAGGAGGAGAATGAGGATGAGGATGAGGAGGAGGATGAGGATGAGGAAGAGGAAGAGGATGAGGATAGGATGAGGAGGAGAATGAGGATGAGGATGAGGAGGAGGATGAGGATGAGGAAGAGGAAGAGGATGAGGATAGGATGAGGAGGAGAATGAGGATGAGGATGAGGAGGAGGATGAGGATGAGGAAGAGGAAGAGGATGAGGATAGGATGAGGAGGAGAATGAGGATGAGGATGAGGAGGAGGATGAGGATGAGGAAGAGGAAGAGGATGAGGATAGGATGAGGAGGAGAATGAGGATGAGGATGAGGAGGAGGATGAGGATGAGGAAGAGGAAGAGGATGAGGATAGGATGAGGAGGAGAATGAGGATGAGGATGAGGAGGAGGATGAGGATGAGGAAGAGGAAGAGGATGAGGATAGGATGAGGAGGAGAATGAGGATGAGGATGAGGAGGAGGATGAGGATGAGGAAGAGGAAGAGGATGAGGATAGGATGAGGAGGAGAATGAGGATGAGGATGAGGAGGAGGATGAGGATGAGGAAGAGGAAGAGGATGAGGATAGGATGAGGAGGAGAATGAGGATGAGGATGAGGAGGAGGATGAGGATGAGGAAGAGGAAGAGGATGAGGATAGGATGAGGAGGAGAATGAGGATGAGGATGAGGAGGAGGATGAGGATGAGGAAGAGGAAGAGGATGAGGATAGGATGAGGAGGAGAATGAGGATGAGGATGAGGAGGAGGATGAGGATGAGGAAGAGGAAGAGGATGAGGATAGGATGAGGAGGAGAATGAGGATGAGGATGAGGAGGAGGATGAGGATGAGGAAGAGGAAGAGGATGAGGATAGGATGAGGAGGAGAATGAGGATGAGGATGAGGAGGAGGATGAGGATGAGGAAGAGGAAGAGGATGAGGATAGGATGAGGAGGAGAATGAGGATGAGGATGAGGAGGAGGATGAGGATGAGGAAGAGGAAGAGGATGAGGATAGGATGAGGAGGAGAATGAGGATGAGGATGAGGAGGAGGATGAGGATGAGGAAGAGGAAGAGGATGAGGATAGGATGAGGAGGAGAATGAGGATGAGGATGAGGAGGAGGATGAGGATGAGGAAGAGGAAGAGGATGAGGATAGGATGAGGAGGAGAATGAGGATGAGGATGAGGAGGAGGATGAGGATGAGGAAGAGGAAGAGGATGAGGATAGGATGAGGAGGAGAATGAGGATGAGGATGAGGAGGAGGATGAGGATGAGGAAGAGGAAGAGGATGAGGATAGGATGAGGAGGAGAATGAGGATGAGGATGAGGAGGAGGATGAGGATGAGGAAGAGGAAGAGGATGAGGATAGGATGAGGAGGAGAATGAGGATGAGGATGAGGAGGAGGATGAGGATGAGGATAGGATGAGGATGAGAATGTGGAAGAGGATGAGGATGATGATGATGATAGGATGAGGACGACGACGAGGATGAGGACGAGGACGAGGAGAATAGGATGAGGATGAGGATGAGGATGACCAAGAGGAGGAGGATGAGGATGTGCAAGAGGATGAGGATGAGGATACTATGTGGATGAGGATAACGATAAGATGAGGACGAGAATGAGGATGAGCATGCGATATGGATGAGGATAAGGATGTGGGTGGGATGAGGATGAGGATAGGATGAGGATGTGGATGAGGATGTGGATGAGGATGAGGATTGGATGAGGATGAGGATGAGGATAGGATGAGGATGAGAATGTGGAGGAGGATGTGGAACAGGATGCGGATAAGGATAAGGATATGATAAGAAGGAGGATGAGGATAGGATGAGGACGAGAATGCGGATGAGGATAGGATGAGGATGAGGATAAGGATAGGATAAGGAATGAGGATGAGGATGACGATAGGATGAGGTCGAGGATGAGGATGAGGACGAGAATGAGGATGAGGGTAGGATGTGGATGAGGATGAGGATGAGGATATAATAGGATGAGGATGAGGATGAAGATAGGATGAGGATAAGGAAGTGGATGAGGAAGAGGATGAGGACGAGGATACGAATGAGGAAGAGGATGAAGATAGGATGAGGATACGAATGAGGATGAGGATGAGGATAAGAATGTGGATGAGGATGAGGATAAGAATGAGGATAGGATGAGGATGAGGATGAGGATAGGATGAGGATGAGGATAGGGTGTGGATGAGGATGAGGATATGGAAGAGGATGAGGATGAGGATTAGGATGAGGATGAGGATATGGAAGAGGATGAGGATGAGGAAGAGGATACGATAAGGAAGAGGATAGGATGAGGTTGAGGAAGAGGATAGGATGAGGATGAGGATAGGATGGGGATGAGGATGAAGATAGGATGAGGAAGAGGATAGGATGAGGACGAGGAAGCGGATAGGATTAGGATGAGGATGAGGATAGGATGTGGATGAGGAAGAGGATAGGATGAGGATAGCATGAAGATAAGATGAGGATGTGGATGAGGTTGAGGATAGGATGAGGATGAGAATGAGGATGAGAATCAAGATGAGGATAGGATGTGGATGAGGACGAGGATGGCGATAGGATAGGATGAGGAGGAGGAGGATGACGATTCGAAGAGGAAGAGGATAGGATGAGGATGAGAATGTGGAAGAGGATGAGGATGAGGATGAGGATAAGGATAGGATGGGCAGGAGGATGAGGATAAGGAAGAGGATGCGGATGAGGATAGGATTAGGATGAGGATAGAATGAGGATGAGGATGAGGATAGGATGAGGACGAGCATGAGGATGAGGATGAGGATATGATAAGGACGAGAATGAGGATGAGTATAGGATGAGGACGAGGATGAGGATAGGATGAGGATGAGGTGGTGGATGAGGATGAGGTGGTGGATTAGGATGAGGATGTGGAAGAGGATGAGGATGAGAATGAGGATGACGATAGGAGGAGGATAGGAGGAGGATGAGGAAGAGGATGAGGATGAGGATGAGGATGAGGATGAGTATGAGTATAGAATGCGAAGGAGGACGAGGATGAGGATAGGAGGTGGTTGAGGATGAGGATGAGGATAGAAAGAGGATGAAGATAGGATGCGGATAAGAATGAGGAAAAGGATGAGGATAGGATGACGATGACGATGAGGAAGAGGATGAGGATGAGGATGATGATAGGATGAGGATGAGAATGTGGATGAGGATGAGGATGAGGATAGGCAGAGGACAAGAATGAGGATGAGGATAGGATGTGGATGAGGACGAGGATAAGGATAGGATAGGATGAGGATGAGGATATGATGAAGATGTGGATGAGGATGAGGAAGAGGATGAGGATAGGATGAGGACGAGAATGAGGATAGGAAGAGGACGAGCATGAGGATTAGGATAGGTTGTGGATGAGGATGAGAATAGGATGAGGATGAGGATAGGATGAGGATGAGGATATGGAAGAGGATGAGGATGAGGATTAGGATGAGCAAGAGGATACGATGAGGAAGAGGATCAGATGAGGTTGAGGAAGAGGATAGGATGAGGATGAGGATAGGATGGGGATGAGGATGAGGATGAGGATGAGGATAGGATGTGGATGAGGACGAGGATGAGGATAGGATAGGATGAGGATGAGGATGACGATGAGGATAGCATGAGGATATGATGAGGATGTGGATGAGGTTGAGGAGAGGATCAGGATGAGAATCAGGATGAGGATAGGATGTGGATGAGGACGAGGATAGCGATTGGATAGGATGAGGAGGAGGATGACGATTCGAAGAGGATGAGGATAGGATGAGGATGAGAATGTGGAAGAGGATGAGGATGAGGAATAGGATAAGGATAGGATGGGCAGGAAGATGAGGATAAGGAAGAGGATGAGGATGAGGATAAGATTAGGATGAGGATAGGTTGAGGATGAGGATGAGGATAGGATGAGGACGAGCATGAGGATGAGGAGGATGAGGATAGGATGAGGATGAGGATAGGATGAGGATGAGGTAGTGGATGAGGATGAGGATGAGGATGAGGATGAGGATGTGGAAGAGGATGAGGATGAGAATGAGGATGACGATAGGATGATGATAGGAGGATGATGAGGAAGAGGATGAGGATCAGGGTGAGGATCAGGATGAGGATGAGCATGAGTATAGGATACGAAGGAGGACGAGGATGAGGATAGGAGGAGGATCAGGATAGAAAGAGGATGAAGATAGGATGAGGATAAGAATGAGGATAAGGATGAGGATAGGATGACAATGACGATGAGGAAGAGGATGAGGATGAGAATAGGATGAGGATG
>NC_032014.1:10064408-10065359 GCF_001865875.1 Lupinus angustifolius | reverse complement strand
GGATGAGGATGAGGAGAGGATGAGGATGTGCACGAGGAAGAGGATGAGGATGTGCACGAGGAAGAGGATGAGGATGGGGATAGGATGAGGATGAGGATAGGATGAAGATGTGGATGAGGAAGAGGATGAGGATAGGATGAGGATGAAAATGTGGATGAGGATAAGGATAGGATGAGGATCAGGATAGGATGAGGATGAGGTTAAGTATATGATGAGGATGAGGAAGACGATATGATGAGTACGAGAATGAGGAAGAGGATAGGATGAGGATGAGGAAGTGGAGGAGGATGAGGATGAGGACGAGGATTAGGAAGTGGATGAGGATGAGGAAGAGGATAGGGTGTGGATGAGGATTAGGATAGGATGAGGATGAGGATATGGAAGAGGATGAGGATTAAGATGCAGAAGAGGATACAATGAGGAAGAGGATAGGATGAGGTTGAAGAAGAGCATAGGATGAGGATGAGGATAGGATGGGGATGAGGATGAGGATAGGATGAGGAAGAGGATAGGATAAGGACGAGAATGAGGATGAGGATGAGGATAGGGAGGGAAGAGGATAGGATGAGGATAAGGATGAGGATAAGGATAGGATGTGGATGAGGACAAGGATGAGGATAGGATAGGATGAGGATGAGGATAACATGAGAATAGGATGAGGATGTGGATGAGGATGAGGATAGGATGAGGATGAGGATGAGGATTAGCTGAGGAAGAGGATAGGAAGAGGAAGAGGAAGAGGATAGGATGAGGTTGAGGTTGAGGAAGAGGATAGGATGAGGAAGAGGATCAGCATGAGGATGAGGATGAGGATGAGGATGAGCATGAGAATGAGAATGAGGATGAGGATAGGATGTGGATGAGGACGAGGATGGAGATAGGATAGGATGAGGTAGAGGATGAGGATTGGATGAGGATGAGAATGTGGAAGAGGATGAGGATAAGGATGAG
>NC_032014.1:10063693-10064308 GCF_001865875.1 Lupinus angustifolius | reverse complement strand
GAGGAGGATGAGAATGAGGATAGGATGAAGAGGAGGATGAGGAGAAGGATGAGGATGAGGATGAGGATGAGGAAGAGGAAAGGATGAGGACAGGAATGAGCAGGAGTATTGGATGCGAATGAGGACGAGGATGAGGATAGGATGAGGATGAGGATGAGGAGACGATGACGATGAGGATGAGGATGGAATGAGGAAGATGATAGGATGTGGATGAGAACGAGGATGAGGATAGAATGTGGAAGAGGACGAGGATGAGGATAGGACTAGAATGAGGATGAGGATAGGATGTGGATGAGGAAGAGGATGAGGATGTGGATGAGGATAGGATGAGGATAAGTAACGAGGATGAGGTTAGGATGAGGAAGAGGATAGGAAGAGGATGAGGATGAGGATAGGACGTCAATGAGGATGAGGATAGGATGAGGATGAGGATGAGGATAGGATGAGGACGAGAATGAGGATGAGGATAGGATGTGGATGAGGACGAGGATGATTAAAGGATAGGATGAGGATGAGGATGAGGATAGGATGACGATAGCATGAGGATGAGAAAGTGGAAGAGGATGAGGATGAGGATAAGGATAGGATGAGGAAGAGGTAGAGGATGAGGATGAG
>NC_032014.1:10061162-10063593 GCF_001865875.1 Lupinus angustifolius | reverse complement strand
GACGAGAATGAGGATGAGGATAGGATGAGGACGAGAATGAGGATGAGGATAGGATGAGGATGAGGACGAGGAAGAGTATAAGATGAGGACGAGAATGAGGATGAGGATAGGATGTGGATGAGGACGAGGATGAAGATAGGATTGGATAAGGATGAGGATGAGGATGGGATGAGAATGAGAATGTGGAAGAGGATGAGGATGAGGATGAGGATGAGGATGATGATGAGCATGAGGATGAGGAGAAGAATTGGATGAGGAGGAGGATGAGGATAAGGAAGAGGATGAGGATGAGGATGAGGACGAGAATGAGGATTAGGATGAGGATAGGCTTAGGATGAGGATGAGCAAGATGATGAGGATGAGGATAGGATTAGGATGAGGATGAGCAAGAGGATGAGGACGAGGATGAGGATAGGATGAGGATGAGAATGAAGATGAGGATGAGGATAGGACGTGGATGAGAACGAGGATGAGGATAGGATAGGATGAGTATGAGGATGAGGATGAGGATGAGGACAGGATGAGGATGAGGATACGATGAGGATGTGCATGAGGATGAGGATGAGGATTAGGATAACGATCATGATAGGATGAGGATGAGGATATGATGAGGATGAGAATGTGGAAGAGGGTGAGGATGATGATGACGATAGGATGAGGACGACGATGAGGATGAGGATCAGGATGAGGATGAGCAAGAGGATGAGGATGATTATAGGATGTGGATGAGGATAAGGATAAGATGAGGACGAGAATGAGGATGAGGATAGGATGTGGGTGAGGATAAGGATGAGGGTGGGATGAGGATGAGGATAGGATGAGGATGTGGATGAGGAAGTGAATCAGGATGAGGATTAGATGAGGATGAGGATGAGGGTGAGGATAGGATGAGGATGAGGATGAGAATGTGGAAGAGGATGTGGAAGAGGATGAGGACGAGGATAAGGATATGATAAGGAGGAGGATGAGGATAGGATGAGGATGGAGATAGGATGAGGACGAGAATGCGGATGAGGATAGGATGAGCAAGAGGATGAGGAAGAGGAAGAGGATGAGGAGAGGTTGAGGATGAGGATGAGGATGAGGATAGGATGAGGACGAGGAGGAGGATGAGGGTAGGACGAGGACGAGAATGAGGATGAGGGTAGATGTGGATGAGGATGAGGATAAGATAGGACGAGGATGAGGATGAGGATGAGGATGAAGATAGGATCAGGATGACGAAGTGGATGAGGACGAGGATGAGGATAGGAAGAGGATGAAGATAGGATGAGGATACGAATGAGGATGAGGATGAGGATAAGGATGTGGATGAGGATGAGCATAAGAATGAGGAGAGGATAAGGATGAGGCTGAGGATAGGATGAGCATGAGGATAGGGTGTGGAGGAGGATGAGGATAGGATGAGGATGAGGATATGGAATAAGATGAGGATGACGATTAGGATGAGGAAGAGGATACGATGACGAAGAGGATAGGATGAGGTTGAGGAAGAGGATAGGATGAGGATGAGGATGAGGATAGGATGTGGATGAGGACGAGGATGAGGATAGGATAGGATGAGGATGAGGATGACGATGAGGATAGCATGAGGATAGGATGAGGATGTGGATGAGGTTGAGGATAGGATGAGGATGAGAATCAGGATGAGGATAGGATGTGGATGAGGACGAGGATGAGGATAGGATAGGATGAGGATGAGGATGACGATGAGGATAGCATGAGGATAGGATGAGGATGTGGATGAGGTTGAGGATAGGATGAGGATGAGAATCAGGATGAGGATAGGATGTGGATGAGGACGAGGATGGCGATAGGAGAGGATGAGGAAGAGGATGACGATTGGAAGAGGATGAGGATAGGCTGAGGATGAGAATGTGGAAGAGGATGAGGATGAGGATGAAGATAAGGAAAGGATGGGAAGGAGGATGAGGATAAGGAAGAGGATGAGGATGAGGATAGGATTCGGATGAGGATAGGATGAGGATGAGAATGAGGATAGGATGAGGATGAGAATGAGGATAGGATGAGGACGAGCAGGAGGATGAGGAGTAGGATATGATAAGGACGAGAATGAGGATGAGGATAGGATGAGGACGTGGATGAGGATAGGATGAGGATGAGGATAGATTGAGGATGAGGTGGTTGATGAGGATGAGGATGAGGATGATGATGATGATGAGGATGTGGAAGAGGATGAGGATGAGAATGAGGATGACGATAAGATGAGAATAGGAAGAGGATAAGGAAGAGGATGTGGATCAGGATGAGGATGAGGATGAGGATGAGCATGAGTATAGGATGCGAAGGAGGACGAGGATGAGGATAGGAGTAGGATGAGGATGAGGATGAGGATAGAAAGAGGATGAAGATAGGATAAGGATAAAAATGAGGATAAGGATGAGGATAGGATGACAATGAGGAAGAGGAT
>NC_032014.1:10059338-10061062 GCF_001865875.1 Lupinus angustifolius | reverse complement strand
TGAGGATGAGGATGAGGATGAGGATGAGGATGAGGATGAGGATGAGGATGAGGATGAGGATGAGGATGAGGATGAGGATGATGATAGGATGAGGATGAGCATGTGGATGAGGATGAGGATGAGGATAGGATTAGGACAATAATGAGGAAGAGGATGAGGATGGGGATAGGATGAGGATGAGGATAGGCTGTAGATGTGGATGAGGATGAGGAAGAGGTTGAGGATAGGATGAGGACGAGAATGAGGACGAGAATGAGGATGAGGATGAGGATAGGAAGACGACGAGCATGAGGATGAGGATAGGACGTGGAAGAGGATGAGGATGAGGATGAAGATAAGATGAGGAAGAGGATGACGATGAGGATAGGATGAGGATAGGATAAGGAAGACGATGAGGATGAGGATGAGGATAGGATAAGGAAGACGTTAGTATGAGTACGAGAATGAGGAAAAGGATAGGATGAGGATGAGGACGTGGATGAGGATGAGGATGAGGACGAGGATTAGGACGTGGATGAGGATGAGGATGAGGATGAGGATAGCGTGTGGCTGAGGATTAGGATAGGATGAGGATGAGGATATGGAAGAGGATGAGGATAGGATGAGGATGAGGAAGAGGATGATGATGATGAGGATGAGGATGAGGACGAGAATGAGGATGAGGATGAGGTTGAGGATGAGGATAAGTGTGAGGATGAGGATGAGGATGAGGATGAGGAAGAGGATGAGGATGAGGACGAGAATGAGGATGAGGATAGGTTGAGGATGAGGATGAGGATGAGGAAGAGGTAGAGGATGTGGATGACGATAGGATGATGATGAGGATAAGGTTGAGGATGAGGATAGGATGAGGATGAGAGTGTGGAAGAGGATGACGATGAGGATGAGGATAAGGATAGGATGAGATGGAGGATGAGGATAATGAAGAGGATGAGGAAGAGGATGAGGATGAGGATAGGATGTGGATAAGCATGAGGATAGGATGTGGATGAGGATGAGGATGAGGATGGGATGAGGATGAGGATAGGATGAGGATGAGGATAGGATGAGGATGAGAGTGTGGAAGAGGATGACGATGAGGATGAGGATAAGGATAGGATGAGATGGAGGATGAGGATAATGAAGAGGATGAGGATGAGGATGAGGATAGGATGTGGATAAGGATGACGATAGGATGTGGATGAGGATGAGGATGAGGATGGGATGAGGATGAGGATAGGATGAGGATGAGGATAGGATGAGGATGAGAGTGTGGAAGAGGATGAGTATGAGGATGAGGATAAGGATGAGGATAAGGATAGGATGAGATGTAGGATGAGGATAATGAAGAGGATGAGGATGAGGATGAGGATGAGGATAGGATGTGGATAAGGATGAGGATAGGACGTGGACGAGGATGAGGATGACGATGGGCTGAGGATGAGGATAGGATGAGGACGTGGATAAGGAAGTAGATGAGGATGAGGATGAGGATAAGGACAGAATGAGGAGGAGGAAGAGGATGAGGATAGGATGAGGAGGAGGATGAGGATATGATGAGGAGGAGAATGAGGATGAGGAAGAGGATAGGATGAGGATGAGAATGAGGATAGAATGAGGACGAGAATGAGCATTAGGATAGGATGAGGATGAGGATGAGGATAGGATGAGGACGAGAATGAGGATGGGGATGAGGATAGGATCAGGATGAGAATGTAGAAGAGGATGAGGATGAGGATGAGGAT
>NC_032014.1:10058399-10059238 GCF_001865875.1 Lupinus angustifolius | reverse complement strand
GGATAGGATGAGGATGAGGAAGTGGATGCAGATAGGATGAGGATATGATGAGGATAGGATGAGGATGAGAATGCGGAAGAGGATGAAGAAGAGGATGAGGATAGGATGAGGACGACGATGAGGATAAGGATGAGGACAAGGAGAATATGATGAGGATGAGGATGAGGATGAGCAAGAGGATGAGGATGAGGATGGGATTTGGATGAGGAACACGATGAGGATGAGGATAAGATAAGGATGAGGTTGAGGATGAGGATGAGGATGAGAATGTGGAAGAGAATGAGGATGAGGATGAGGATAGGATGAGGAGGAGAATGAGGATAAGGATAGGATGAGGAGGAGGAGGAGGATGAGGATGAGAATGAGGATGAGGATGAGTATAGGATAAGGATGAGGTAGAGGATGAGGATGAGGACGAGAATAAGGATGAGGATGAGGATAGGATGTGGACTAGAATTAGGATGACGATAGGATGAGGACGAGAATGAGGATGAGGATAGGATGAGGATGAGGATAGGATGAGAATGAGGAAGTGGATAAGGATGAGGATGAGGATGTGGATGAGGATGAGGATATGATGAGGATGAGGATAGGATGAAGCTGAGGGTGAGCAAGACGATGAGGGTGAGGATGAGGATGAGGATAGGATGTGGATGAGGATGAGGATAGGATAAGGACGATAATGAGGATGAGGATAGGATAGGGTCAGGATGAGGATTGGATGAGGATGAGGATAGGATGAGGATGAGCATGTGGAAGAGGATGAGGATGAGGATGAGAATAGGCTGAGGACGAGCATGAGGATGAGGATGAGGAAGAGGATGAGGATAGGATGAGGA
>NC_032014.1:10057285-10058299 GCF_001865875.1 Lupinus angustifolius | reverse complement strand
GGATGAGGATGAGGATGAGGATGAGGAAGAGGATGACGATTGGGATAGAAAGAGGATGAGAATGAGGATAGGATGAGGACGAGAATGATGATTAGGATAGGATGTGGATGAGGATGAGGATATGACGAGGATGAGGATGTGGATGAGAATGAGGATGAGGATGAGGATGAGGATGAGGATGAGGATGAGGATGAGGATGAGGATGAGGATGAAGATGAGGATGAGGAGGAGGATGAGATTGAGGATGAGGATGAGGATGAGGATGAGGATGAGGATGAGGATGACGATGACGATGACGTTAGGATGAGGATGACGATGAGGATGAGGATGAGTATAAAGAAGAGGATGAGGACGAGGATGAGGATGAGGATGAGGATGACGATGAGGATGCGGATGAGTATGAGGATGAGGATAGGATGAGGATGAGGAAAGGACGAGGATGAGGATGAGGATGAGGATAGGATGAGGATGATGATGAGGATGAGGATTAGGATGAGGATAGAAAGAGGTTGAGGACGAGGACATGATGAGGACGAGAATGAGGAAGATGATGAGGATAGAAAGAGGATGAAGATGAGGATGAAGATAGAATGAGGACTTGAACGAGCATGAGGATAGGATGTTGATGAGGACGAGGATATGACGAGGATGAGGATGTGGATGAGGATGAGGATGAGGAAGAGCATGAGGATGAGGAAGAAGATGAAGAAGAGGATGAATACTAGAATGAGGATAGGATGAGAATGAGGATGAGGATTGGATGAGGAAGAGGATGAGGATAGGATGAGGACGATGATGAGGATGTGAACGAGGATGAGGATAAGGATGAGGATGAGAATGAGGATGAGGATGAGGATGAGGATGAGGAAGAGGATGAGGATGAGGATGAGGATGAGGATGAGGATTAGGATAGTTTGAGGACGAGGATGAGGATAGGGTGAGGATGAGGAATAGGATGCGGATAGGGTGCGGATGGGAATGAGGAAGAGGATGAGGACGAGGATGAGGATGAGG
>NC_032014.1:10054565-10057185 GCF_001865875.1 Lupinus angustifolius | reverse complement strand
GATGAGGATAGGATGAGGATGAGGATGAGGATGAGGATGAGGATGAGGATGAGGATGAGGATGAGGAAGATGATGAGGATGAGGATGAGGATGAGGATGAGGAAGAGGATGAGGATTTGGATGAGGATGAGGATAGTTTGAGGATGTGCAGGAGGATGGAGATGAGGAAGATGATCAGGATTAGGATAAGGATTAGGATGAGGATAGGATGAGGTCGAGCATTAGGATGAGGATGAGGATGAGGATTAGGATTGGATGAGGATGAGGATAGGATGGGGATGAGGATGAGGATAGGATGAGGACAAAAATGAGGATGAGGATAGGATGTGGAGGTGGACGGGGATATGATGAGGATGAGGATAGCATGTGGATGAGGATTGGATGAGGTTGAGGATGAGGATGACGAAGAGCATGAGGATCAGGATAGGATGAGGATGGGGATGAGGATGAGGAAGAAGATGAGGATTGGATGAGGATGAGGATGAGGATGAGCATGAGGATGAGGATGAGTATGAGGATGAGGATGAGGATGAGGATGAGGATGAGGATGAGGTTGATGATGAGGATGAGCATGAGGATGAGGAAGAGGAAGAGGAAGAGGAAGAGGAAGAGGATGAGGATGAGGATGAGGATTGGATGAGGATGAGGAAGAGTATAGGATGAGGATGATGAGGAGGATGAGGAAGAGGATGAGGATAGGATGAGGATGAGGATGAGGACGAGCGAGAGGATGAGGACAGGATGAGGACAAGAATGAGGATGAGGATATGATAACGATAGGATGAGGATAGGATGAGGATGAGGAAGAGAATTGGATGAGGATGAGAATAGGATGAGGATGTGGAAGAGGGTGAGGATGAGGATGAGTAATGGATGAGGATGAGGATAGGATGTGGATGAGGACGAGGATAGGATGAGGATGAGGATAGGATTGAGGATGAGGATAGGATGAGGATGAGGAAGAGGATAATGATTGGATCAACGTGAGGGTGAGGATAGGATGAGGATGAGGATTGGATGAGGACGAGGATCAGAAAGAGAATAAGGAAGAGGACGAGGATGAGGATAGGATGAGGACGAGAATGAGGATGAGTAGGATGTGGATGAGGAAGACGATGAGGAAGAGGATGTGGATTGGATGAGGTTCACGATGAGGATGAAGAAGAGCATGACGATAACGATAGGATGAGGTTGAGGAAGAGGATGAGGATTGGATCAGGATGAGGATGAGGATGAGGATGAGGATGAGGAAGAGGAAGAGGAAGAGGAAGAGGAAGATGATGAGGATGAGGATGAGGATGAGGATTGGATCAGGATGAGGAAGAGTATAGGATGAGGATGAGGATAAGGATGAGGAAAAGGATGAGGATAGGATGAGGATGAGGATAGGATGAGGATGAGGATGAGGACAAGCAAGAGGATGAGGACAAGAATGAGGATGAGGATAGGATGAGGATGCGGATGAGGATAGGATGAGGATGAGGAAGAGGACTGGATGAGGATGAGAAAAGGATGAGGATGAGGACGAGGATGAGTAATGGATGAGGATGAGGATGAGGATAGGATAGGATGTGGATGAGGACGAGGATGAGGACGAGCAAGAGGATGATGATTGGATGAGCATGAGGTTGAGGATAGGATGAGGATGAGGATTGGATGGGATGAGGATGAGGATGAGGAACAGGATGAGGATGACGATAGGATGAGGACGAAAATGAGGATGAGGATAGCATGTGGATCAGGACGAGGATATGATGAGGATCAGGATGAGGATGAGGATGAGGATGAAGATGAGGATGAGGATGAGGATGAGGATGAGGATGAGGATGAGGATGAGGATGAGGATGAGGATGAGGATGAGGATGAGGATGAGGATGAGGATGAGGATGAGGATGAGGATGAGGATGAGGATGAGGATGAGGATGAGGATGAGGATGAGGATGAGGATGAGGATGAGGATGAGGATGAGGATGAGGATGAGGATGAGGATGAGGATGAGGATGAGGATGAGGATGAGGATGAGGATGAGGATGAGGATGAGGATGAGGATGAGGATGAGGATGAGGATGAGGATGAGGATGAGGATGAGGATGAGGATGAGGATGAGGAAGAGTATAGGATGAGGATGAGGAGGAGGATGAGGAAGAGGATGAGGATATGATGAGGATGAGGATGAGGACGAGCAAGAGGATGAGGACAACATGAGGACAAGAATGGGGATGAGGAAGAGGATGACGATGAGGATAGGACGAGGATGAGGATGAGGACAAACATGATGATGAGGATAGGATGAGGAAGAGGATGAGGATGAGGATGAGTAATGGATGAGGATGAGGATAGGATGTGGATCAGGAAGAGGATAGGAAGAGGATGAGGATATGATGAGGATAGGATGAGGATGAGGATAGGATGAGGATGAGGAAGAGGATAATGATTGGATCATCATGAGGGTGAGGATAGGATGAGGATGAGGATTGGATGAGGACAAGGATTAGGAAGAGAATGAGGAAGAGGACGAGGATGAGGATAGGATGAGGACCAGCATGAGGATGAGGATAGGATGATGATGAGGATAGGATGAGGATAGGATGAGGATGAGAATAGGACGAGGACGAGGATG
>NC_032014.1:10052082-10054465 GCF_001865875.1 Lupinus angustifolius | reverse complement strand
AGAGGAAGAGGATGAGGATGAGGAAGAGGATGAGGATGAGGATGAGGATGAGGAAGAGGATGAGGAAGAGGATGTAGATGAGGATAGGACAAGGATGAGGATGAGGACAAACATGAGGATGAGGATAGGATGAGGATGGGGAAGAGGATTGGATGAGGATGACGATGGGGAAGAGGATTGGATGAGGATGAGGATAGGATGAGGATGAGGACGAGGATGAGGATAAGGATGAGGATAGGATGAGGATGAGGATACGAGGATAGGAAGAGGATGAGGATATGATGAGGACGAGAATGAGGATGAGGATAGGATGAGGATGAGGAAGAGGATGATGATTGGATGAGCATGAGGGTGAGGATATGATGAGGATGAGGATTGGATGAGGACGAGGATCGGGAAGAGAATGAGGAAGAGGACGAGGATGAGGATAGTTTGAGGACCAGCATGAGGATGAGGATAGGATGCCGATGAGGAAGAGGATGAGGATTGGATGAGGTTGAGGATGAGGATGAAGAAGAGCATGAGGATAAGGATAGGATGAGGTTGAGGAAGAGGATGAGGATGAGGATAGGATGAGGATGAGTATGATGATGAGGATGAGGATGAGGATGAGGATGAGGATAGGATGAGAATAGGATGAGGATAGGATTAGTACGAGCATGAGGATGAGGATAGGATGAGGACGAGCATGAGGATGAGGATGTGGATGAGGATGAAGAACAGGATGAGGATAGGATGAGGTTGAGGATGAGGATGAGAATGAGGATGAGGAATAGGATGAGGATGAGGATAGGATACGGATGAGGATGAGGATGAGGATGTGGATGTGGATGAGGAAGAAGAAGAGGATGAGGATGCGGATGTGGATGAGGAAGAAGAAGAGGATAGGATGAGGACGAAAATGAGGATGAGGATCGGATGAGGGTGAGAAAGAGGATGAGGATGAGGATAGGATGACGAAGAGGATGAGGAAGAGGATGAGGATAAGATGAGGATAGGATGAGGACGAGCATGAGGATGAGGATTGGACGAGGATGAGGAGGAGTATGAGGATGAGGATAGGATGTGGATGAGGATGAGGACGAGGATGAGGATAGGATAAGGACGAAAATGAGGATGAGGATCGGATGAGGGTGAGAAAGAGGATGAGGATGAGGATAGGAAGACGAAGAGGATGAGGATGAGGATGAGGATAAGCTGAGGATGCGGATTAGGAAGAGGATGACGATGTGGATAAGAATAGGATGAGGATGAGGATCGGAAGAGGATGAGGATGAGGATGAGGATAGGATGAGGATGAGGATGAGGAAGAGGATGAGGATGCGGATGAGTATTGGATGAGGATAGATGAGGATAAGATGAGGGTGAGGAAGAGGACGAGGAAGAGGATGAGGATTGCAGGAGGATGAGGATGAGGATAGAATGGGGATGAGGATGAGGAAGAGGATGAGGATGAGAATAGGATGAGGAGGAGGATGAGGAAGATGATGAGGATGAGAATTGGATGAGGATGAGGATAGGATGAGGATGAGGATAGGATGACTATGAAGATGACGAAGAGGATGAGGATGAGGATAGGATGAGGACGAGCTTGAGGATGATGATAGGATAAGATGAAGACGAGAAAGAGGATGAGGTTGAGGAAGAGGAAAAAGATGAGGATAGCAAGAGGACGAGAATGTGGATGAGGATAGGATGAGGATAAGCATAAGGATGAGGACGAGAATGAGGATGAGGATGCGGATGAGGAAGTGGATGAGGATGAGGATAGGATGAGGATGAGGATGAAGAGGAGGATGAGGATGAGGATGAGGATGAGGATGAGGATGAGGATAGGATAAGGATGAGGATAGGATGAGGATAGGAATAGGATGAGGATAGTATGGGGACGAGAATGAGGATGAGGATAGGATGTGGATGGATGAGGATAAGATGAGGACGAGGATAGGATGAGGAAGAGGATGATGATGGTGAGGATATGGTGAGGATAGAATGAGGACGAGCATGAGGTTGAGGATAGCATGAGGATAGGACGAGGATGAGGAGGAGTATGAGGATGAGGATAGGATGTGGATGAGCAAGAGGACGAGGATGAGGATAGGATGTGGATGAGGACAAGGATAGGATGAGGATGAGGATGAGGACGAGGACATGTGAGGATTGGATGAGGGTGAGGAAGAGGATGGGGATGAGGATTGCATGAGGATGAGGATGAGGATAGGATGAGGATGAGGATGAGGATTGGATGAGGATGAGGATAAAATGAGGATAGGATGCGGATGGGGATGAGGATGGGGATGAGGATGAGGATAGGATGACTATGAAGATGATGAAGAGGATGAAGATGGGGATAGGATGAGGACGAGCATGAGGATGAGGATAG
>NC_032014.1:10051680-10051982 GCF_001865875.1 Lupinus angustifolius | reverse complement strand
AGGACGACGATGAGGATAGGATGAGGACGAAAATGTGGATGAGGATCGGAGGAGGGTGAGGATAAGGATGAGGAGGAAGATGAGGATGAGGATGAGGACGAGGACGAGGATGAGGATGAGGAAGAGGATGAGTATAGCATGAGGATAGAATAAGGACGAGTATGAGGATAGGATGAGGATGAGGATGAGGACGAGGATGGGATGAGGATGAGGACGAGGATGAGGATAGATGAGGATAGGATGAGGGTGAGGATGAGGAAGACGATGAGGATTGCATGAGGATGAGGATGAGGATAGGATGG
>NC_032014.1:10051151-10051580 GCF_001865875.1 Lupinus angustifolius | reverse complement strand
CGAGCATGAGGAAGAGGATGAGGATAGGATGAGGATGAGGATGAGCATGAGGATCAAGATATGATGAGGATAGGATGAGGACAATAATGAGGATGAGGAAGATGATGAGGATACGATGAGGAGGAGGAATAGGATGAGGACCAACATGAGGATGAGGACAAGATGAGGATGAGGAACAGGATGAGGATTAGGATGAGGATAGGATGAGGACGAGAATGAGGATGAGGATGAGGATAGGATGATGATGAGGAAGTGAATGAGGATAGGAAGAGGACGAAAATGAGGATGAGGATGCGGATAAGGAAGTAGATGAGGATGCAGATGAGGAAGTGGATTAGGAGGAGGATGGTGATAGGATGTGGATTAGGATGAGGAAGAGGATAGGGAAGAGGACAGGAAGAGGATAAGGATGAGGATAGAATGAGGACG
>NC_032014.1:10047188-10051051 GCF_001865875.1 Lupinus angustifolius | reverse complement strand
GAGGATGAGGATGAGGATAGGATGAGGAAGAGAATGTGGATGAGGATAGGTTGAGGATCAGAATAGGATGAGAATAGTATGGGGACGAGAATGAGGATGAGGATAGGATGTGGATTAGGATGAGGAAGAGGATGGGAAAGAGGATAAGATGAGGATGAGGATAGGATGAGGATGAGGATAAGATGAGGACGAGGATAGGATGAGGAAGATGATGACGATGGTGAGGATATGATGAGGATAGTGTGAGGACGAGCATGAGGATGAGGATAGAATGAGGATGAGGATGATGATGAAGATAGGATGAGGATAAGGATGAGGATAGACTGAGGAAGAGGATAGGATGAGGATGAGGATGAGGATAGAATGAGGATGAGGATGAGGAACAAGATGAGGATGAGGATGAGGAAGAGGATGAGGATAGGATGAGGTAGATGATGAGGATAGAATGAGGATGGGCATGAGCATGAGGACTGGATGAGGATGAGGATAAGGATAGGATGAGGATGAGGATGAGGATTAGGACGAGCATGAGGACGAGCATGAGGATGAGGATAGGATGAGCATGAGGGCGAGAATGAGGATGAGGTTAGGATGAGGATGAGGTTAGGATGAGGATGAGGATAGGATGAGGATGAGGATGGGGATGAGGATGAGGATAGGATAACGATGAGGATGAGGATGACGATGAGTACGAGAATGTGGATGAGGATAGTAGGGGATGAGGATGAGGATGAGGATGAGGATGAGGATGAGGATGAGGATGGGGATGAGGATGAGGATAGGATTAGGATAAGGATGAGGATTGGACGAGGATGAGGATAGGATGAGGTGGAGAATGAGGATAGGATGTGGACGAGGGTGAGGAAGAGGATGAAGATGAGGATAGGATTAGGATGAGGATAGGATGAGGATGAGGATGAGGATGAGCATGAGCATGAGGATATGATGAGGATAGGATGAGGACAAGAATGAGGATGAGGAAGAGGATGAGGATACAATGAGGATGAGGATACGATGAGGAGGAGGAATAGGATGTGGCTGAGGACGAGAATAGGATGAGGACAAGGATAAGGATAGGAAGAGGATGAAGATAGGTAGAGGACGAGAATGAGGATGAGGATGAGGAGGAGGATGAGGATGAGGATAGGATGAGGAAGATGAAGAGGATGAGGATGAGGATAGGATTAGGATGAGGATAAGATGAGGATGAGGATGAGGATGAGGAAGGGGATGAGGCTGAGGAAGAGGATGAGGATAGGATGAGCATGAGGATGAGGATGAGGATGAGGATAAGGACGAGCATGAGGAAGAGGATGAGGATTGGATGAGGATGAGGATGAGGATGAGCATGAGGATGAGGATATGATGAGGATAGGATGAGGATAGGATGAGGACAAGAATAAGGATGAGGAAGAGGAGGAGGAGGAGGAATAGGATGAGGACCAGCATGAGGATTAGGATAAGATGAGGATGAGGAACATGATGAGGATCAGGATGAGGATAGGATGAGGACGAGAATGAGGATGACGATGAGGATATGATGTTGATGAGGAAGTGGATGAGGATAGGAAGAGGACGAAAATGAGGATGAGGATGCGGATGAGGAAGTGGATGAGTATGCGGATGAGGAAGTGGATTAGGTTGAGGATGATGATAGGCTGTGGATTAGGATGAGGAAGAGGATAGGGAAGAGGATAAGGATGAGGATAGAATGAGGAAGAGAATGAGGATAGGATGAGGATGAGGATAAGATGAGGAAGAGAATGAGGATACAGATGAGGAAGTGGATGAGGATGATGATAGGATGAGGATGAGGATGAGGATAAGATGAGGATGTGGATAGGATGAGGATAGAATCAGGACGAGCATGAGGATTGGATGAGGATGAGGATGAGGAAGAGCATGAGGATAGGATGAGGATGAGGACGAGAATGAGGATGAGGATAGGATGTGGATGAGGACGAGAAGAGGATGAGGACAAGGATGTGGATGAGGAAGAGGATGAGGAATATGATGAGGATTGGATGTGGATGAGGATGTGGAAGAGCATGAGGATAGGATAAGGATGAGGACGAGAATGAGGATGAGGATAGGATGTGGCTGAGGACGAGGATAGGACGTGGCTGAGGACGAGAATAGGAAGAGGACAAGGATGAGGATAGGAAGAGGATGAAGATACGATGAGGACGAGAATGAGGAAGAGGATGAGGATGAGGATGAGGATAGTATGGGGATGAGAATGGGGATGAGGATAGGATGTGGATTAGGATGAGGAAGAGGATGGGAAAGAGGATAAGATGAGGATGAGGATAGGATGAGGATGAGGATGAGGAAGATGAAGAGGATGAGGATGAGGATGAGGATGAGGATAGTATGGGGATGAGAATGGGGATGAGGATAGGATGTGGATTAGGATGAGGAAGAGGATGGGAAAGAGGATAAGATGAGGATGAGGATAGGATGAGGATGAGGATAAGATTAGGACGAGGATAGGATGAGGAAGAGGATGATGATGGTGAGGATATGATGAGGATAGAGTGAGGACGAGCATGAGGATGAGGATAAAATAAGTATGAGGATGAGGATGAAGATAGGATGAGGATGAGGATAGAATGAGGATGAGGAGATGAGGAGGATGAGGACGAGAATGAGGATGAAGATAGGATGTGGATGAAGACGAGGATAGAATGAGGATGAGGATAGGAAGAGGATGATCTTAGGATGAGGATAGGAAGAGGATGATGTTAGGATGAGGACGGGGATGAGGATAGGAAAAGGGTGAGGTTGGGATGAGGATGAGGATGAGGAGAGGATGGGGATGAGGAGGAGGAAGAGGATGAGGAAGAGGATGAGGATGAGGAAAAGGATGAGGATGAGGATGAGGATAGGATGAGGAAGAGGATAGGATGGGGATGAGGATGAGGATGAGAATAGGATGAGGATGAGGATAGGATGAGGACGAGAATGAGGATGAGGATAGGATGAGGATCAGAATGAGGATGAGGATGAGGATAGGATGAGGATGAGGACGAGAATGAGGATGAGGATAGGATGTGGATGAGGACAAGAATAGGATGAGGACAAGGATGTAGATGAGGAAGAGGATGAGGAATATGATGAGGATTGGATGTGGATGAGGATGAGGAAGAGCATGAGGACGAGAATGAGGATGAGGATAGGATGTGGCTGAGGACGAGGATAGGACGTGGCTGAGGACGAGAATAGGAAGAAGACAAGGATGAGGATAGGATGAAGATACGATGAGGATGAGGATGAGGATAGGATGAGGATGAGGATGAGGATGAGGAAGATGAAGAGGATGAGGATGAGGATGAGGATAGTATGGGGATGAGAATGAGGATGAGGATAGGATGTGGATTAGGATGAGGAAGAGGATGGGAAAGAGGATAAGAAGAGGATGAGGATAGGATGACGATGAGGATAAGATGAGGACGAGGATAGGATGAGGAAGAGGATGACGGTGGTGAGGATATGATGAGGATAGAGTGAGGACGAGCTTGAGGATGAGGATAGAATAAGAATGAGGATGAGGATGAAGATAGGATGAGGATGAGGATGAGGATAAAATGAGGAAGAGGATGAGGATGAGGATAGAATGAGGATGAGGAGATGAGGAGGATGAGGACGAGAATGAGGTTGAAGATAGGATGTGGATGAAGACGAGGATAGAATGAGGATGAGGATGAGGATGAGGATAGGAAGAGGATGATGTTAGGAAGAGGATGATGTTAGGATGAGGATGAGGATGAGGATAGGAAGAGGATGAGGTTGGGATGAGGATGAGGATGAGGAAAAGGATGAGGATGAGGATGAGGATGAGGATAGGATGAGGAAGAGGATGA
>NC_032014.1:10046703-10047088 GCF_001865875.1 Lupinus angustifolius | reverse complement strand
AGAATGAGGATGTGGATGAGGATAGGATGAGGATGAGGACGAGAATGAGGATGAGGATAGGATGTGGATGAGGACAAGGATGTGGATGAGGAAGAGGATGAGGAATATGATGAGGATTGGATGTGGATAAGGATGAGGAAGAGCATGAGGATAGGATAAGGATGAGGACGAGAATGAGGATGAGGATAGGATGTGGCTGAGGACGAGGATAGGACGTGGCTGAGGACGAGAATAGGAAGAGGACAAGGATGAGGATAGGAAGTGGATGAAGATACGATGAGGACGAGAATGAGGAAGAGGATGAGGATGAGGATGAGGATGAGGATGGGGATAGGATGAGGATGAGGATGAGGAAGATGAAGAGGATGAGGATGAGGATGAGGAT
>NC_032014.1:10046119-10046603 GCF_001865875.1 Lupinus angustifolius | reverse complement strand
GAGGAAGAGGGATAGGATGAGGATGAGGATAAGATGAGGACGAGGATAGGATGACGATGGTGAGGATATGATGAGGATAGAGTGAGGACGAGCATGAGGATGAGGATAGAATAAGGATGAGGATGAGGATGAAGATAGGATGAGGATGAGGATGAGGATAGAACGAGGATGAGGAGATGAGGATGATGAGGATGATGAGGACGAGAATGAGGATGATGATAGGATGTGGATGAAGACGAGGATGGAATGAGGATAAGGATGAGGATGAGGATAGGAAGAGGATGATGTTAGGATGAGGATAGGAAGAGGATGATGTTAGGATGAGGATGGGGATGAGGATAGGAAGAGGATGAGGTTGGGATGAGGATGAGGATGAGGAGAGGATGGGGATGAGGAGGAGGAAGAGGATGAGGATGAGGATGAGGAAAAGGATGAGGATTAGGATGAGGATAGGATGAGGAAGAGGATGAGGATGAGGATAGGA
>NC_032014.1:10044243-10046019 GCF_001865875.1 Lupinus angustifolius | reverse complement strand
GAGAATGAGGGTTGGACGAGAATGAGGATGAGGATAGGATGTGGATGAGGTCGAGGATAGGATGAGGACGGGGATGAGGATAGGAAGAGGATGAGGATATGATGAGGACGAGAATGAGGATGAGGAAGAGGATGAGGATGCGGATTGGATGAGGGTTAAAATAAGGATAAGATGGGGATGAGGATGCGGAAGAGGATGAGGTTGAGGATTGGATGCGGATGAGGATGACATTAGGATGAGGATGACGATTGGATGAGGAAACATATGAGGATGAGGACGAGCATGAGGATGAGGATTGGATGAGGATGAGGATGAGATGAGGAGGAGGAGGAGGATGAGGATGAGGATAAGGATAGGAAGAGGATGAGGAAGAGGATGAGGATAGGATGAGAATAGGATGAGGATGAGGATAGCATGAGGTTGAGGATAGGATGAGGAAAATGATGAGGATGAGGATAGGATGTGGATGAGGATGAGGATGAGGATTGGACGAATATGAGGATGAGGAAGTGCGTGAGGATGAGGATAGGATGATGATGAGGATGAGGATGAGGATGAGGAAGAGGACGAGGATTGGAGAAGGATGAGGATGAGGAAGAGGAATTGCAATAGGAGGAGGATGATGATGAGGATGAGGATCGGATTTGGATGAGGATGAGGAAGAGCATGAGGATGAGGATAGGATGAGGATGAGGAAGAGGATGAGGATGAGGATGAGGATTGGATGAGGATGAGGAAGAGGAAGAGGGAGACGAAGAGGATAGGATGTGGATGAGGATGAGGATAGGATGTGGATGAGGACGAGGATAGAATGAGGACGAGGATGAGGATACGAGAATGAGGATGAGGATAGGATGTGGACGAGGATGAGGATGAGGATTGGATGAGGATGAGAATGAGGATAGGATGCGGATGAGGATGCGGAAGAGGATATGGTTGAGGATTGGATGCTGATGAGGATGAGGATGAGGATGGTGATAGGATGAGGATGAGGATTGGATGAGGAAACGGATGAGGATGAGGATGAGGATGAGGACGAGAATGAGGATGCGGATTGGAGGAAGAGGATGAAGATAGGATGAGGATGAGGATGAGGACGAGGAAGAGGATGAGGATTGGCTGAGAATAGGATGAGTTTGAGGAGGAATGAGGATGAGGAAAATGATGAGGATGAGGATAGGATGTGGATGAGGATGAGGATTGGACGAGCATGAGGATGAGGATTGGATGAGGAAGTGCGTGAGGATGAGGATAGGATGATGATGAGGATGAGGAAGTGGAAGAGGATGAGGATTGGAGAAGGATGAGGATGAGGAATAGGAGGAGGATGTTGATGAGGATGAGGATGAGGATTGGATTTGGATGAGGATGAGGAAGAGTATGAGGATGAGGATAAGATTAGGATGAGGATAAGGATGAGGATTGGATGAGGACTAGAATGAGGATGAGGATAGGATGAGGAATAGAAAGAGGGTGAGGATGAGGATACGATGGGGATGAGGATGGGGATGAGGATGAGGATGAGGATGAGGAAGAGGATGAGGATGAGGATAGGATGAGGATGAAGATTGGATGAGGAAATAGATGAGGATGAGGATGAGGATTCGATGAGGATGAGGATGAGGAAGAGGATGAGAATATGATGAGGATGAGGATGAGAATAGGATGAGGATGAGCATGAGGATAGGATGAGGATGAGGATGAGTATGAGGATGAGGATGAGGATGAGGATGAGGATGAGGATGAGGATGAGGATGAGGATGAGGATGAGGATAG
>NC_032014.1:10043804-10044143 GCF_001865875.1 Lupinus angustifolius | reverse complement strand
GATGAGGATAGGATAGGATAGGATAGGATGAGGATAGGATAGGATAGGATGAGGATATGATGAGGATAGGATGAGGAAAGGATAGGATAGGATGAGCATGAGGATGAGGATAAGATAGGATAGGATGAGGATGAGGATGAGGATGAGGATGAGGATAGTTTTAGGACGAGCATGAGGATAAGCATAGGGTGAGGATGAGGATAGGATGAGGGCGAAAATGAGGATGAGGATAGGATGAGGGCGAGAATGAGGATGAGGATAGGATGAGGAAGAGGATGAAGATGAGGATGAGGATCAGCATGAGGATAGGATGAGGATGAGGATGAGGATGACGATGAG
>NC_032014.1:10042964-10043704 GCF_001865875.1 Lupinus angustifolius | reverse complement strand
TGAGGATGAGGATAAGGATGAGGAGGAGGATGAGGATAGGTTGAGGATGAGGATTTGATGAGGATGAGGATAGGATGAGGACGAGGACGAGTATGAGGATGAAGATAGGATGTGGATGAGGAGGAGGACAGAATGAGGATGAGGATGAGAATAGGATGAGAATAGGATGAGGATGAGCATGAGGATGAGGATGAGCATGACGATGGGATGAGGATGAGGATGAGGATGAGGATGAGGATGAGGATGAGGATGAGGATGAGGATGAGGATGAGGATGAGGATGAGGATGAGGATGAGGATGAGGATGAGGATGAGGATGAGGATGAGGATGAGGATGAGGATGAGGATGAGGATGAGGATGAGGATGAGGATGAGGATGAGGATGAGGATGAGGATGAGGATGAGGATGAGGATGAGGATGAGGATGAGGATGAGGATGAGGATGAGGATGAGGATGAGGATGAGGATGAGGATGAGGATGAGGATGAGGATGAGGATGAGGATGAGGATGAGGATGAGGATGAGGATGAGGATGAGGATGAGGATGAGGATGAGCATGAGGATGAGGATGAGCATGACGATGGGATGAGGATGAGGATGAGGATGAAGATTGGACGAGGACGAGAATAAGGATAGGAAGAGGAAGAGGAAGAGGATGTAGATAAGGATGAGGATAGGATGGGGTTGAGGATGGGGATGAGGATGGGGATGACGATGAGGATGAGGATGAGGAAGAGGATA
>NC_032014.1:10041782-10042864 GCF_001865875.1 Lupinus angustifolius | reverse complement strand
GGATGAGGAAGAAGATGAGGATGAGGATGAGGATTGGATGAGCTTGAGGATGAGGATGAGGATGAGGACGAGAATTAGGATGAGGATAGGATGTTGATGAGGACGAGGATAGGATCAGGACGAGGATGAGGATAGGAAGAGGATTAGGATATGATGAGGACGAGAAGGAGGATAAGGATAGGATGAGGATGAGGAAGAGGATGATGATGGGGATTTGATGAGGATGAGAATGAGGATAGGATGGGGATGAGCATGAGGACGAGCATGAGGATGAGGATTGGATGAGGATGAGGAAGAGGAAGAGGATGAATATAGCATGAGGATGAGCGTGAGGATGAGGATAGGATGAGGATAGGATGAGGATGAGGATGAGGATGAGGATGAGGATGAGGATATCATGAGGATGAGGATAGGATGAGGAAAATGATAGGATGTGGATGAGGATGAGGATGAGGATTGGACGAGCATGAGGATGAGGATAGGATGAGGAAGTGCGTGAGGATGAGGATAAGATGATGATGAGGACGAGGATGAAGATGAGGAAGAGGATGAGGATTGGAGAAGGGTGAGGATGAGAAATAGGAATAGGATTGGATGAGGATGAGGAAGAGGGAGAGGAATAGGAAGAGGAAGAGGAGGAGGATGAGGATGAGGATGAGGATTGGATGAGGTTGAGGATGAGGATGAGGATGATGAGGATAGGATGAGGATGAGGATGAGGATGAGGAGGAGGATGAGGATAGGTTGAGGATGAGGATTTGATGAGGATGAGGATAGGATGAGGATGAGGACGAGAATGAGGATGAAGATAGGATGTGGATGAGGACTAGGAGAGAATGAGGATGAGACGAGATTGAGGGTAGGAGGAGGATGATGTTAGGATGAGGATGAGGATGAGGATAGGATGAGCATGTGGATGGGATGAGGATGAGGATGAGGAAAAGCATGAGGATGAGGACAGTTTAAGAATGAGGATGAGGATGAGGATGAGGATAGGATGAGGATGAGGATGACGGTAGGATGAGGATGAGGATGAGGATCAGGAAGTGGATGAGGATGAGGATGAGGATGACGATGAGGAT
>NC_032014.1:10036420-10041682 GCF_001865875.1 Lupinus angustifolius | reverse complement strand
TTAGGACGAGGATGAGGATGAGGATGAGGATGAGGATGAGGATGAGGAAGAGGATGAGGATGAGGATGAGGAAGAGGATGAGGATGAGGTTGAGGATTGGATGAGCTTGAGGATGAGGATGAGGATGAGAACGAGAATGAGGATGAGGATAGGATGTTGATGAGGACGAGCATAGGATGAGGACGAGGATGAGGATAGGATGAGGCAGAGGATGATGATGAGGATGAGAAAGAGGATAGGATGTGGATGAGGATGCGCAAGAGGATGAGGTTGAGGATTGGATGCGGATGAGGATGAGGATGAGGATTGGATGAGGAAACAGATGAGGATGAGGATGAGGACGAGCATGAGGATTAGGATTGGATGAGGACGAGGATGAGGAAGAGGATGAATATAGCATGAGGATGAGGGTGAGGATGAGGATTGGATGAGGATGAGGATGAGGAAGAGGATGAGGATAGGAATAGAATAGGATGAGGATGAGGATGAGGATGAGGATAGGATGAGGATGAGGATGAGGATGAGGATAGCATGAGGATGAGGATAGGATGAGGAAAATGATGAGGATGGGGATAGGATGTGGATGAGGATGAGGATTGGACGAGCATGAGGATGAGGATTGGACGAGCATGAGGATGAGGATAGGATGAGGAAGTGTGTGAGGATGAGGATAGGATGATGGTGAGGATGAGGATGAGGATGAGGATGAGGATGAGGATGAGGATGAGGATGAGGATGAGGATGAGGAAGAGGATGACAATGAGGATGAGGATGAGTATGAGGATGAGGACAAGATAAGGATTTGGATTAGGATGAGGATGGAATGAGGATGAGGATAGGATGAGGATGAGGATAAGATGAGGATGAGGATAGGATGAGGACGAGAATGAGGATGAGGATAGGATGGGGATGAGGATAACGATGAGAATGAGGATAACGATGAGGATGAGGATGAGCAAGATGATGAGGATGAGGTTGAGGATAGGAAGAGGATGAGGATGAGGATGAGGATGAGGCTAGGATAAGGATGAGGATGAGGATAGCATGAGGATAGAATAAGGACGAGCATGAGCATGAGGATATGATGAGAATGAGGATGAGGACGAGGATGAAAATGAGGATAGGATGAGGAGGAGAAGGAGGATGAGGATAGGATGAGGGTAAGGAGGAGGAAGAGGATGAGGATGACGATTGCATGAGTCTGAGTATGAGGATGAGGATTGGATGAGGATGAGGAAGAGGATGAGGAAGAAGATGAGGATAGGATGAGGATGAGGATGAGGACGATGATGACGATTGGATGAGGACGAGAATAAGGATGAGGATGAGGAAGAGGATGACGATAGGATGAGGATAGATTGAGCACGAGCATGAGGATGAGTATTGGATGAGGATGAGGATAGGATGAGGAAGAGGATGAGGATGAGGATGAAGATAGGATGAGGACGAAGATCGGAAGAGGATGACGATATGATGAGGATGAAGATAGGATGAGGAAGAGGATGAGAATGAGGATGAAGATAGGATGAGGATAAGGATGAGGAAGAGGACGAGAATGAGGATGAGGATGAGGATGAGGATAAGATCAGGACGAGAATGAGGATGAGGATAGGATGAGGATAGAATGAGGATGAGAATAGGATGAGGATAAGATGAGGATGAGGATGAGAATTTGGATGAGAATAGGATGAGGATTTGGATTGGATAAGGATGAGGATGAGGATAGGATGAGGATGAGGATGAGGTTGAGGATAGGAAGAGGATGAGATGGAGGATGAGGAAACGGAAGAGGATGAGGATAGGATGAGGATGAGGATGAGGATAGCATGAGGATAGAATAAAGAAGAGAAGGAGGATGAGGATATGATGAGATGAGGATAGGATGACGAGGAGGATATGATGAGGATGAAGATGAGGATGACGATAAGGATGAGGATGAGGATATGATGTAGATGAAGACAAGGATGGGATGAGGATGAGGACGAGGATAAGATGAGGATAGGAGGAGGAGGAGAATGAGGATGAGGCTAGGAGGAGGAGGAGAATGAGGATGAGGATGAGGATGAGGATGAGGATGAGGATGAGGATGAGGATGAGGGTGAGGATGAGGACGAGGATGAGGATGAGGATGAGGATGAGGATTGCATGAGGATGAAAATGAGGGTAGGATGGGGATGAGGATGAGGATGACAAGGATGAAAAGGATGAGGATGAGGATTGGAGGAGGAAAAGGATGAGGAAGAGGATGAGGATAGGATGAAGATGAAGAAGAGGATGAGGATAGGATGAGGATGAGGATGAGGATGAGGATGAGGATGAGGATGAGGATGAGGATGAGGATGAGGATGAGGAGGAGGAGGAGGGTGGGGATTAGCAATAGGGTTAGGATTTGGATTAGGATTAGCAGTAGGATAAGGATGAGGTTGAGAATGAGGATGAGGATGAGGATGAGGATGAGGATGAGGATGAGGATGAGGATGAGGAGGAGGATGAGGGTGAGGACGAGGATGAGGATGAGGATGAGGATGAGGTTGAGGATGAGGGTGAGGATGAGGATGAGGATGTGGTTGAGGATGAGGGTGAGGATGAGGTTGAGTATGAGGGTGAGGATGAGGATGATGTTGAGGATGAGGATGACGATGAGGATGAGGATGAGGATGTGGATGAGGATGAGGAGGACGATGAGGATGAGGATGGGGATTAGGATTAGGGTTCGGAATAGGATTAGGATTAGCATTAGGATGAGGATGAGGATCAGGATGAGGATGAGGATCAGGATGAGGATGAGGATCAGGATGAGGATGAGGATCAGGATGAGGATGAGGATCAGGATGAGGATGAGGATCAGGATGAGGATGAGGATCAGGATGAGGATGAGGATCAGGATGAGGATGAGGATCAGGATGAGGATGAGGATCAGGATGAGGATGAGGATCAGGATGAGGATGAGGATCAGGATGAGGATGAGGATCAGGATGAGGATGAGGATTAGGATTAGGATTAGGAATAGCATTAGGATGAGGATGAGGTTGAGAATGAGGATGAGGATGTGTATGAGGATAAGGATGAGGATGAGGGTGACGATGCGGATGAGGTTGAGGAAGAGGATGAGGTTGAGGATGAGGATAAGGATGAGGATGAGGATGAGGATTAGGATGAGGATTAGGATTTGAATTAGGGTTAGGATTAGGATTAGCATTAGGATGAGGATGAGGATGAGGGTGAGGATTAGGATTAGGATTAGGATGAGGATGAGGATGAGGAGGCGGTTGAGGATGAAGATGAGGATGAGGATGAGGATAAGGATTAAGATTATGATTAGGATGATGATGAGGATGAGGATTAGGATGAGGAGGACTATGAGGATAAGGATGAGGATGAGGATGAGGATGAGGATGAGGATGAGGATGAGGATGAGGAGGAGGATGAGGATGAGGATCAGGATGGGGATGAGGATGAGGATGAGGAACAGGATCAGGATGAGGATGGGGTTGGGGATGAGGATGATGATGCGGTTCAAGATGAGGATGAGGATGAGGATGTGGATGAGGAGAGGATGAGGATGAGGATGAGGATGAGCATGAGGATGAGGATGAGGATGAGGATGAATATGAGGTTGAGGTTGAGGTTGAGGATGAGGATGAGGACGAGGATGTGTATGAGGATGAGGATGAGGATGAGGATGAGAATTAGGATGAGGTTGAGGATGGGGATGGGAATGAGGATGATGATGAGGCTGAGGATGAGGATGAGGATGAGGATGAGGATGAGGATGAGGATGAGGATGAGGATGAGGATGTGGATGAGGATGAAGAGGAGGATGAGGATGAGGAGGAGGAGAATGAGGATGAGGATGAGGATGAATATGAGGTTGAGGTTGAGGATGATGATGAGGATGAGGACGAGGATGAGGATGAGGATAAGTTGAGGACGAGGAGGAATGAGGATGAGGATGAGGATGAGGATTAAGATTAAGATTAGGATTAGAATTAGGGTTAAGGTTAGGATTGGGATTAGGATGAGGATTAGGATTAGGTATAAGATTAGGATTAGGATTAGGATTAGAAAATGGAATAGGATTAGGATTAGGATTAGGATTAGGTTTAGGATGAGGTTTAGGATGAGGATTAGGATTGGGATTTGCATTAGGATTAGGAGTAGGATGAGTATTAGGATGAGGATGAGGATGAGGATGAGGATGATGATGAGGATGACGATGTGGATGAGGACGAGGACGAGGACGAGGATGAGGATGATGTTGAGGATGAGGTTAAGGATGAGGATGAGGTTGAGAATGAGGATTAGGATTAGGATTAGGAATAGGAAACGGAGTAGGATTTGGATTAGGAATAGGATTTGCATTAGAATTAGAATTAGGATGAAATGAGGATGAGGATGAAGATGAGGATGAGAATGAGTTTTAGTATTAGGACTACGATTAGGATTAGGATTAGGATTAGGGTTAGGGTTAGGGTTAGGAAAAGGATAAGGATTGCGATTAAATTATGATTTTGAATAAATTAGCGTTAGCATTAGGATTAGAATGAGGATGTGGATGAGGATGAGGATGAGGAGAAGGAGGAGGATGAGGATGAGGATGAGGATGAGCATGAGGATTAGGATTAAGATTAGGATGAGGATGAGGATAAGTATAAGGATAAGGATTAAGAATAGGATCAGGATTAGGATTAGGATTTGGATTAGCATTGGGATTAGGATTGGGATTAAGATTGGGATTAGGATTAGGATTGGGATAGGGATTAGGATTGGGATTAGGACTAGGATTAGGATGAGGATGAGGATGAGGATTAGGATTAGGATTTGCATTTTGATTAGGATTAGGATTAGGATTAGGATGAGGGTGAGGATGAGGATGAGGATGAGGATGAGGATGAGGATGAGGATGAGGATGAGGATAAGGATGAGGAGGAAGATGAGGATGAGGATGACGACGAGGACTAGGATGAGGATGAGGATGATGTTGAGGATGAGGTTTAGGATGAGGATGAGGATGAGAATGAGGATTAGGATTAGGATTAAGAAACGAGTAGGATTAGGATTAGGATTTGCATTAGGATTAAAATTAGGATGAAATGAGGATGAGGATGAGTTTTAGTATTAGGATTAGGGTTAGGATTTGTATTAGGGTTAGGGGCGGGTTAGAGTTAGGGTTAGGATAAGGCTGAGGATTTCGATTAAAGTATGATTAAGATTAAATTAGTGTTAGGATTAGGATTAGAATGAGGATGAGGATGAGGATGA
>NC_032014.1:10035721-10036320 GCF_001865875.1 Lupinus angustifolius | reverse complement strand
AGGATGAGGAAGAGGATGAGGATGAGGATAAGGATGAGGATGAGGATGAGGATGAGCATGAGGTTTAGGATTAGGATGAGGATTTGCTTTGGGATTAGGAATAGGACGAGGATGAGGATGTCGTTGAGGATGAGGATGAGGATGAGGATGCGGATTAGTATTAGGATTAGGATTAGTATTAGTATTAGTATTAGTAATAGGATTAGGATGAGGATTAGTATTAATATTAGGATTAGGATGAGGATTAGGATTAGGATTAGGATTAAGATTAGGATTAGGATCAGGATTACGATTAGGATTAGGATTAGGATTAGGATGAGGTTAAGGATAAGGATGAGGATTAAGAATATGATAAGTAATAGGATTACGATTAGGATTGGGATTAGGATGGGGATTAGGACTAGGATAGGGATTAGGACTAGGATTAGTTTTGGGATTAGGATTAGGATGAGGATTCAGATTAGGATTAGGATTTGCATTTGGATTAGGATTAGGATTAGGATTAGGATTAGGAATAGGGTGAGGATGAGGATGAGGATGAGGATGAGGATGAGGATGAGGATGAGGATGAGGATGAGGATGAGGATTAGGATTAGGCT
>NC_032014.1:10034396-10035621 GCF_001865875.1 Lupinus angustifolius | reverse complement strand
ATAAGGATAAGGATTAAGAATAGGATAAGGATAAGTATTAGGATTACGATTAGGATTGGGATTAGGATTGGGATTAGGACTAGGATAGGGACTAGGATTAGGATTGGGATTGGGATTAGGATGAGGATTCGGATTAGGATTAGGATTTGCATTTGGATTAGGATTAGGATTAGGATTAGGATGAGGATGAGGATGAGGATGAGGATGAGGATGAGGATGAGGATGAGGATGAGGATGAGGATGAGGATGCGGATGTGGATGAGGATATGGATGAGGATGAGGATGATGTTGAGGATGAGGATGAGGTTTAGGATTTGGATTAGGAAAAGGAATAGGATTAGGATTAGGATTTGCATTAGGATTAAAATTGGGATGAGATGAGGATGATGATGGGGAATAATGTTAAGATTACGATTAGGATTAAGATTAAGTTTAGGGTTAGGGTTTGGGTTAGGGTCATGATTAGGATTTGCATTAGGATTAAAATTGGGATGAGATGAGGATGATGATGAGGAATAATGTTAAGATTACGATTAGGATTGAGATTAGGTTTAGGGTTAGGGTTTGGGTTAGGGTCATGATTAGGATTAGGATGAGAATGAGGAAGAGGATGAGGATGTGGATGAGGATGAGGATGAGGAAGATGAGGAGGATGAGAAGGAGTATGAGGAAGAAGATGAGGATGAGGATGAGGACGATGTTGAGGATAAGGTTTAGGATGAGGATGAGGATGAGGATGAGGATAAGGATGAGGAGGAAGATGAGGATGAGGATGACGACGAGGACTAGGATGAGGATGAGGATGATGTTGAGGATGAGGTTTAGGATGAGGATGAGAATGAGGATTAGGATTAGGATTAGGAAACGAGTAGGATTAGGATTAAGATTTGCATTAGGATTAGAATTAGGATGAAATGAGGATGAGGATGAGTTTTAGTATTAGGATTAGGGTTAGGATTTGTATTAGGGTTAGGGGCGGGTTAGAGTTAGGGTTAGGATAAGGCTGAGGATTTCGATTAAAGTATGATTAAGATTAAATTAGTGTTAGGATTAGGATTAGAATGAGGATGAGGATGAGGATGATGATGAGGATGAGGATGAGGATGAGGATGAGCATGAAGATTACGATTAAGATTAGGATTAGGATGAGGATAAGTATAAGGATAAGGATTAAGAATAGGATAAGGATTAGGATTAGGATTAGGATTAGGATTGGGATTAGGAT
>NC_032014.1:10029941-10034296 GCF_001865875.1 Lupinus angustifolius | reverse complement strand
AGGATGAGGAAGAGGATGAGGATGAGGATAAGGATGAGGATGAGGATGAGGATGAGCATGAGGTTTAGGATTAGGATGAGGATTTGCTTTGGGATTAGGAATAGGACGAGGATGAGGATGTCGTTGAGGATGAGGATGAGGATGAGGATGCGGATTAGTATTAGGATTAGGATTAGTATTAGTATTAGTATTAGTAATAGGATTAGGATGAGGATTAGTATTAATATTAGGATTAGGATGAGGATTAGGATTAGGATTAGGATTAGGATTAGGATCAGGATTACGATTAGGATTAGGATTAGGATGAGGTTAAGGATAAGGATGAGGATTAAGAATATGATAAGTATTAGGATTACGATTAGGATTGGGATTAGGATTGGGAGTAGGACTAGGATAGGGATTAGGATTAGGATTGGGATTAGGATTAGTTTTGGGATTAGGACTATGATTAGGATTAGGATGAGGATTCGGATTAGGATTAGGATTTGCATTTGGATTAGGATTAGGATTAGGATTAGGATGAGGATGAGGATGAGGATGAGGATGAGGATGAGGATGAGGATGAGGATGAAGATGAGGATGGGGATGCGGATGTGGATGAGCATGAGGATGAAGATGAGAATGAGGATTAGGATCTGGATTAGGAAAAGGAATAGGATTAGGATTAGGATTTGCGTTAGGATTAAAATTGGGATGAGATGAGGATGATGATGAGGATTAATGTTAAGATTACGATTAGGATTAAGATTAGGTTTAGGGTTAGGGTTTGGGTTAGGGTCATGATTAGGATTTGCATTAGGATTAAAATTGGGATGAGATGAGGATGATGATGAGGAATAATGTTAAGATTACGATTAGGATTAAGATTAGGTTGAGGGTTAGGGTTTGGGTTAGGGTCATGATTAGGATTTGCATTAGGATTAAAATTGGGATGAGATGAGGATGATGATGAGGAATAATGTTAAGATTACGATTAGGATTAAGATTAGGTTGAGGGTTAGGGTTTGGGTTAGGGTCATGATTAGGATTTGCATTAGGATTAAAATTGGGATGAGATGAGGATGATGATGAGGAATAATGTTAAGATTACGATTAGGATTGAGATTAGGTTTAGGGTTAGGGTTTGGGTTAGGGTCATGATTAGGATTAGGATGAGAATGAGGAAGAGGATGAGGATGTGGATGAGGATGAGGATGAGGAAGATGAGGAGGATGAGAAGGAGTATGAGGAAGAAGATGAGGATGAGGATGAGGACGATGTTGAGGATAAGGTTTAGGATGAGGATGAGGATGAGGATGAGGAATGAGGATGAGGATGAGGATGATGATGAGGATGAGGATGAGGATGAAGATGTGGATTAGGATAAGGATGAGGATGAGGATAAGGTTGAGGATGAGGTTTAGAATGAGCACGAGGATGAAGATGAGAATGAGGATTAGGATTAGGATTTGGAAAAGGAATAGTATTATTAGTAGGATTAGGGTTAGGATTTGCATTAGGATTAGAATTATGATGAGATGAGGATGAGGATGATGATGAGGATTAGTATTAGTATTACGATTATGATTAGGATATGGATTAGCATTAGGGTTAGGGTTAGAGTTAGGGTTAGGTTAGGTTTCGGGTTAGGGTTCGGGTTAGGAATAGGAATAGGATAAGGATTAAGTTAGGATTAGGATTAGGATGAGGATAATAAAAAGGATGAGGATGAGGATGTGGATGAGGATGAGGATGAAGATGAGGATGAGGATGAGGATTAGGATTAGGATGAGGATTAGGATTAAGATTAGGATTAGGATTAGGGTTCGGGATAGGATTAAGATTAGGATTAGGATCAGGATGAGTATGTGGATGAGGATTAGGATGAGGATGAGGATGTGGATGAGGCTGAGGATGAGGATGAGGAGGATGAGGATGAGGATGAGGATGAGGATGAGGATGAGGATGAGGATGAGGATGAGGATGAATATGAGGATGAGGTTGAGGTTGAGGATGAGGATGAGGACGAGGATGAGGATGAGGATGAGGATGAGGATGAGGATGAATATGAGGATGAGGTTGAGGTTGAGGATGAGGATGAGGACGAGGATGAGGATGATGATAAGGATGAGTATGAGGATGAAAATGAGGATGAGAATGACGATGAGGATTAGGATGAAGATTAGGATTAGGATTAGGGTTAAGGGTAGAATTAAGATTAGGATTAGGATTAGAAAAAGGAATAGGAATAGGATTAGGATTAGGTTTAGGTTGAAGATTAGGATTAGGATTAGGATTAGGATTTGCATTAGGATTAGAATTAGGATTAAGATTAGGATTAGGATTAGGATTACGATGAGGATGAGGATGAGGATGAGGATGAGGATGAGGATGTGAAAGAGGATTTGGATGAGGATGAGGATGAGGATGAGGATGAGGATGACGATGAGGATGAGGATGAGGATGAGGACGAGGATGAGGATGATGTTGAGGATGAGGTTGAGGATGAGGATGAGGATGAGGATGAGCATTAGGATTAGAAAATGGAGTAGGAGTAGGATGAAGATTAGGGTTTGCATTAGGATTAGAAAAAGGATGAAATGTGGATGAGGATGAGGATGAGTTTTAGTATTAGGATTACGATTAGGATTAGGATTAGGATTTGGATTAAGATTAAGTTAGGATTAGGATTAGGATGAGGATGAGGATGAGGATTAGTAACAGGATTAGGATTAGGGTTAGGGTTAGGATAGGGATAAGGATAAGGATTAGGATTACGATTAAATTATGATTATGAATAAATTAGCGTTAGGATTAGGACTAGAATGAGGATGAGGATGAGGATGAAGATGAGAATGAGGATGAGGATGAGGATGAGTTTTAGTATTAGGATTAGGATTACGATTAGGATTAGGGTTAGGGTTAGGAATATCATTAGGATTAGGATTAAGATTAAATTAGGATTAGGATGAGGATGAGGATGAGGATGAGGATGAGGATGAGGATTAGGATGAGGATGAGGATGAGGGTGAGGAGGAGGATGAGGATGAGGATACGGATTAATATTAGGATAGGAATTAGTATTTGGATTAGGATTAGGATGAGGATTAGTATTAGTATTAGGATTAGGATTAGGATAAGGATTAGGATTAAGATTAGGATTAGGATTAGGATCGGGATTAGGATTAGGATCAAGATTAGGATGAGGAAAAGGATAAGGATGAGGATTAAGAATAGGATAAGGATTAGGATTAGGATTAGGATAAGGATTAGGATTAGGATTGGGATTAGGATTTTCATTTGGATGAGGAATTGGATTAGGATTAGGATGAGGATGAGGATGAGGATGAGGATGAGGATGAGGATGAGGTTAAGGATGAGGTTTAGGACGAGCATGAGGATGAAGATGAGAATGAGGATTAGGAATAGGATTAGGAAAAGGAATAGGATTAGGATTTGGATTAGGATTAGAATTAGGATTTGGAATAGGATTAGGATTAGGATTAGGATTTGCATGAGATGAGGATGATGATGAGGATTCGTGTTAGGATTACGATTAGGATTAGGATTAGGTTTAGGGTTAGGGTTAGGATTAGGTTTAGGATTAGGGTTAGTGTTAGGGTCATAATTAGGGTTAGGATTAGGAATAGGATAAGGTTTAGGGTTAGGGTTAGGGTTAGGTTTAGGGTCATGATTAAGATTAAGTTAGGATTAGGATTAGGATGAGGATGAGGATGAGGAAGAGGATGAGGAAGAGGATGAGGATGTGGATGAGGATGAGGATGTGGATGAGGATGAGGATGTGGATGAGGATGAGGATGTGGATGAGGATGAGGATGTGGATGAGGATGAGGAGGATGAGGATGAGGATGAGGATGAGGAAGAGGATGAGGATGAGCAAGAAGATGAGGATGAGGATGAGGATGAGGATGAGGATGAGGATGAGCAACAGGATGAGGATGAGAATGTGGATTAGGATTAGGATGAGGATTTGCATTAGGATTAGGAATAGGACGAAGATGAGGATGTGGATGAGGATGAGGATGAGGATGCAGATTAGTATTAGGATTAGGATTAATATTATTATTAGGATTAGGATAAGGATTAGTATTAGGATTAGGATTAGGATTAGGATTAGGATTAGGATGAGGATAAGGATGAGGATAAGGATAAGGATGAGGATTAAGAATAGGATAGGATTAGGATTAGGATTAGGATTAGGATAGGGTTTAGGATTAGGATTGGGATTAGGATTAGGTTTGGGATTAGGATGAGGATGAGGATGAGGATGAGGATGAGGATGAGCATGAGGATGAGGATAAGGATAAGGATGAGGATTAAGAATAGGATAGGATTAGATTTGCATGAGATGAGGA
>NC_032014.1:10029470-10029841 GCF_001865875.1 Lupinus angustifolius | reverse complement strand
GAGGATGAGGATGAGGATGAGGATGAGGATGAGGATGAGGATGAGGATGAGAATGAGGATTAGGATTAGGATTAGGATGAGGATTTGCATTAGGATTAAGAATAGGACAAGGATGCGGATGTGGATCAGGATGAGGATGAGGATGCGGATTAGTATTAGGATAGGATTAGTATTATTATTAGGATTAGGATGAGGATTAGTATTAGTATTAGGACTAGGATGATGATTAAGATTAGGATTAGGATTAGGATTAGGATTAGGATTAGGATGAGGATGAGGATAAGGATAATGATGAGGATTAAGAATAGGATAGGATTAGGATTAGGATTAGGATTAGGATTAGGATAGGGATTAGGATAGGGTTTAGGATT
>NC_032014.1:10028336-10029370 GCF_001865875.1 Lupinus angustifolius | reverse complement strand
ATTAGGATTAGGATGAGGATTAGTATTAGTATTAGGATTAGGATTAGGATAAGGATTAGGATTAAGATTAGGATTAGGATTAGGATCGGGATTAGGATTAGGATCAGGATTAGGATGAGGAAAAGGATAAGGATGAGGATTAAGAATAGGATAAGGATTAGGATTAGAATTAGGATAAGGATTAGGATTAGCATTGGGATTAGGATTAGGATTTTCATTTGGATTAGGAATTGGATTAGGATTTGGATGAGGATGAGGATGAGGATGAGGACGTGGATGAGGACGTGGATGAGGTTGAGGATGAGGATGAGGATGAGGATGACGATGAGGATGAGGATGAGGTTAAGGATGAGGTTTAGGATGAGCATGAGGATGAAGATGAGAATGAGGATTAGGATGAGGATGAGGAAAAGGAATAGGATTAGGATTTGGATTAGGATTAGGATTAGGATTTGCATTAGTATTAGAATTAGAATGAGATGAGGATGATGATGAGGATTCGTGTTAAGATTACGATTAGGATTAGGATTAGGTTTAGGGTTAGGGTTTGGGTTAGGTTTAGGATTAGGGTTAGGGTTAGGGTCATAATTAGGGTTAGGATTAGGAATAGGATAAGGATTAAGTTAGGATTAGGATTAGGATTAGGATGAGGATGAGGATGAGGATGAGGAAGAGGATGAGGATGTGGATGAGGCAGAGGATGAGGATGTGGATGAGGCTGAGGATGAGGATGAGGATGAGGAGGAGGATGAGGATGAGGAGGAGGATGAATATGAGGACGAGGATGATGTTGAGGATGAGGTTTAGGATGAGGATGAGGATGAGGACGAGGATGGGAATGTGGATGAGGATGAGGATGAGGAGGTAGATGAGGATGAGGGTGAGGACGAGGACGAGGATGAGGATGAGTATAAGGATGAGGATGATGTTGAGGATGAGGTTTAGGATGACGATGAGGATGAGGATGAGGATGAGGATGAGGATGAGGATGAGGATGAGGATGAGGATGAGGATGAGGATGAGGATGAGGATGA
>NC_032014.1:10026843-10028236 GCF_001865875.1 Lupinus angustifolius | reverse complement strand
ATTAGGATTAGGATTAGGATTAGGATTAGGATTAGGATTAGGATTAGGATTAGGATAGGGTTTAGGATTAGGATTAGAATGAGGATGAGGATGAGGATGAGGATGATGATGAGGATGAGGATGAGGATGAAGATGTGGATTAGGATAAGGATGAGGATGAGGATAAGGTTGAGGATGAGGTTTAGAATGAGCACGAGGATGAAGATGAGAATGAGGATTAGGATTAGGATTTGGAAAAGGAATAGTATTATTAGTAGGATTAGGGTTAGGATTTGCATTAGGATTAGAATTACGATGAGATGAGGATGAGGATGATGATGAGGATTAGTATTAGTATTACGATTACGATTCGGATATGGATTAGGATTAGGGTTAGGGTTAGAGTTAGGGTTAGGTTAGGTTTCGGGTTAGGGTTCGGGTGAGGAATAGGAATAGGATAAGGATTAAGTTAGGATTAGGATTAGGATGAGGATAATAAAAAGGATGAGGATGAGGATGTGGATGAGGATGAGGATGAAGATGAGGATGAGGATGAGGATTAGGATTAGGATGAGGATTAGGATTAAGATTAGGATTAGGATTAGGGTTCGGGATAGGATTAAGATTAGGATTAGGATCAGGATGAGTATGTGGATGAGGATTAGGATGAGGATGAGGATGAGGATGTGGATGAGGCTGAGGATGAGGATGAGGAGGAGGAGGATGAGGATGAGGATGAGGATGAGGATGAGGATGAGGATGAGGATGAGGATGAGGATGAGGATGATGATGAGGATGTGGATGAGGATGAGGATGAGGATGCGGATTAGTATTAGGATTAGGATCAGGATGGGGATTAGTATTTGTATTAGGATTAGGATTAGGATGAGGATTAGGATTAGGATTAGGATTAGGATCAGGATTAGGATGAGGATAAGGAATAGGATAAGGATTGGGATTTGGATTAGGAATAGGATTAGTGTAAGGATTAGGATTGGGATTAGGATTGGGATTAGGATTGGGATTAGGATAAGGATTTGCATTTGGATTAGGATGAGGATTAGGATTAGGATGAGGATGAGGATGAGGTTCAGGATGAGGTTTAGGATGATCATGAGGATGAAAATGAGAATGAGAATTAGGATGAGGATTAGGAAAATGAATAGAATCAGGATTTGGACTAGGATTAGGATTAGGATTTGCATTAGTATTAGAATTAGAATGAGATGAGGATGATGATGAGGATTCGTGTTAGGATTACGATTAGGATCAGGATTAGGTTTAGGGTTAGGGTTAGGGTTAGGTTTAGGGTCATGATTAAGATTAAGTTAGGACTAGGATTAGGATGAGGATGAGGATGAGGAAGAGGATGAGGATGTGGATGAGGATGAGGATGTGGATGAGGATGAGGATG
>NC_032014.1:10026048-10026743 GCF_001865875.1 Lupinus angustifolius | reverse complement strand
GATGAAGATGAGGATGAGGATGAGGATGAGGATGAGGATGAGCATCAGGATGAGAATGAGGATGAGGATGAGAGTGTGGATTAGGATTAGGATGAGGATTTGCAATAGGATTAGGAATAGGACGAAGATGAGGATGTGGATGAGGATGAGGATGCAGATTAGTATTAGGATTAGGATTAGGATTATTATTAGGATTAGGATAAGGATTAGTATTAGGATTAGGATTAGGATTAGGATTAGGTTTAGGATGAGGATTAGGATGAGGATAAGGATAAGGATGAGGATT
Organism: Lupinus angustifolius; assembly: GCF_001865875.1. Taxonomy (NCBI): domain Eukaryota; kingdom Viridiplantae; phylum Streptophyta; class Magnoliopsida; order Fabales; family Fabaceae; genus Lupinus; species Lupinus angustifolius. Next base: position 10,026,457 of record NC_032014.1, on the reverse strand, counting down.
AAGAATAGGATAGGATTAGGATTAGGATTAGGATTAGGATTACGATAGGGATTAGGATAGGGTTTAGGATTAGGATTGGGATTAGGATTAGGATTGGGATTAGGATGAGGACGAGGATGAGGATGAGGATGAGGATGAGGATAAGCATAAGGATAAGGATGAGCATGAGGATTAAGATTAGGATGAGGATTTGCATTAGGATTAGGAAGAGGATGAGGATGCGGATGCGGATTAGTATTAGGATAAGGATTAGTATTAGGATTAGGATTAGGGTCATGATTAAGATTAAGTTAGGATTATTATTAGGATGAGGATGAGGATGAGGATGAGGATGAGGATGAGGATGAGGATGAGGATGAGGATGAGGACGAGAACGAGGATGAGGATAAGGATGAGGACGAGGATGAGG
>NC_032014.1:10025427-10025948 GCF_001865875.1 Lupinus angustifolius | reverse complement strand
GAGGATGAGGATGAGGATGATGATGAGGATGAGGATGAGGATGAGGATAAAGATCAGGATTAGTATTAGGATGAGGATGAGGATGAGGATTATTATTAGGATTAGGATTACGATTAGCATCAGTATGAGGATGAGGATGAGGATGAGGATGAGGATTAGGATGAGGATTAGGATTAGGATTAGGGTTCGGGTTAGGGATGGGGATTAAGATTAGGATTAGGATTAGCATGAGGATGAGGATGAGGATGAGGATGAGGATGAGGATGAGGATGAGGAAGAGGATGAGTATGAGGACAAGGATAAGGGTGAGGATGAGGATGAGGTAGCGAATGAGGATAAGGATTAGAATTGGAATTAGGATAAGGATTAGGATGAGGATGAGGATTAGGATGAGGATGAGGATGAGGATGAGGATGGGGATGAGGATGAGGATGAGGATGAGGATGAGGATGAGGATGAGCATGAGGATGAGGATGAGGATGAGGATGAGGATGAGGATGAGGTTAAGGATGAGGTTTAGG
>NC_032014.1:10024202-10025327 GCF_001865875.1 Lupinus angustifolius | reverse complement strand
TGAGGATGAGGAGGAGGATGAGGATGAGGATGAGGATGAGGATGAGGATAAGGATGAGGATGAGGATGAGGATGAGGATAAGGATGAGGATGAGGATGAGGATGAGGATGAGGATGAAGATTAGGATTAGGGTTAGGATGAGGATTAGGATGAGGATTAGGATTAAGATTAGGATTAAGAGTAGGATTAGGATTACGATTAGGATTAGTATATGGATTTGGATTAGGATTAGGATTAGGATTAGTGTTAGGATTTAGGTTAGGGTTAGGATTAAGATGAGGATGAGGATGAGGATGAGTGATGAGGATGAGGATGAGGATGAGGATAACGATGAGCATGAGAATAAGGATGAGGAGGAGGATGAAGAGTAGGATGAGGATGAGGAAGAGGAAGAGGATGAGTATGAGGACGAGGATAAGGGTGAGGATGAGGATGAGGTTGCGAATGAGTATAAGGATTAGAATTGGTATTAGGTATAGGACTAGGATGAGGATGAGGATGAGGATGAGGACGAGGACGAGGATGAGGATGAGGATGACGATGAGGATGAGGATGAGCGTGAGGATGAGCATGAGGATGAGGATGAGGATGAGGATAAGGTTGAGGTTGTGGACGAGGGTGAGGATGAGGATGAGGATTAGGATGAGGCTGAGGCTGTGGAGGAGGATGAGGATGAGGGTGAGGATGAGGATGAGGATGAGGATGAGGATAAAGATCAGGATTAGTATTAGGATGAGGATGAGGATGAGGCTGAGGATTATCATTTGGATTAGGATTAGGATTAGCATCAGTATTAGGATGAGGATGAGGATGAGGATGAGGATGAGGATGAGGATGAGGATTTGAAAGAGGACTAGCATTATGATTAGGATGAGGATGAGGATGGGGATTGGGATGAGGATGATGATGAGGATGCGATGAGGATTAGGATGAGGATGAGCATTAGGATTAGGATTAGTATGAGAATGAGGATTAGGATGAGGATGAGGATGAGGATCAAGATGAGGATCAGGTTGAGGATGAGGATTAGGACGACGATGAGGATAGGAGGAGGATGTGGATGAGGAAGAGGAAGAGGATAATTAAGAGAATTGGATGACGATGAGGATGATGATAGGATAAGGA
>NC_032014.1:10023674-10024102 GCF_001865875.1 Lupinus angustifolius | reverse complement strand
TAGTGTTAGGATTAGGATTAGAATGAGGATGAGGATGAGGATGAGGATGAGGATGAGGATGAGGCTGAGGATGAGGATGAGGATGAGGCTGAGGATGAGGATGAGGATGTGGAAGAGGACTAGGATTAGGATGAGGATTAGGATGGGGATTGGGATGAGGATGATGATGAGGATGCGGGTGAGGATGAGGATGAGGATGAGCATTAGGATTAGGATGGGAATGAGGATTAGGATGAGGATGAGGATGAGGATGAGGATGAGGATGAGGATGAGGATGAGGACGAGGATGATGATGAGGATGAGGATGAGGATGAGGATGAGGATGAGGATTAGGATGAGGATGAGGATATGGATGAGTATGAGAATGAGGTTGAGGATAAGGATGAGAATAATGATTAGGAATAGGAATATGATTTGAATTAGGATTA
>NC_032014.1:10020532-10022472 GCF_001865875.1 Lupinus angustifolius | reverse complement strand
TGAAGAGGATGAGGATGAGGATGAGGATGAGGATGAGGATGAGGAAGAAGATGAGGATTTGGATGATGTTGAGGATGAGAATGGGAATTTGGATGAGGAGGAAGATGAGGATGAGGATGACGACGAGGATGAGGATGAGGATGAGGATGAGGATAAGGATGATGTTGAGGATGAGGTTTAGGATGAGGTTTAGGTTGAGGATGAGGATGAGGATGAGAATGAGGATTAGGATTACGATTAGGAAACAACTAGAATTAGGATTAGGAGTTGCATTAGGATTAGAATTAGGATGAAATGAGGATGAGGATGAGTTTTAGTATTAGGATTAGGGTTAGGGGAGGGTTAGAGTTAGGGTTAGGATAAGGATGAGGATTACGATTAAAGTATGATTATGATTAAATTAGTGTTAGGATTAGGATTAGAATGAGGATGAGGATGATGATGAGGATGAGGATGAGGATGAAGATGTGGATGAGGATGAGGATGAGGATGAGGTTTAGGATGAGCATGAGGATGACGATGAGAATGAGGATTGGGATTTGGAAAAGGAATAGTATTAGGAGTAGGATTAGGATTAGGATTTGCATTAGGATTAGAATTACGATGAGACGAGGATGAGGATCATGATGAGGATTAGTATTAGTATTACGATTAGGATTAGGATGAGGATTAGGATAATGAGGATGAGGATGAGGATGAGGATGAGGATGAGGATGAGGATGAGGATGTGGATGAGGATGAGGATGAGGATGAAGATGAGGATGAGGATGAGGATAAGGATGAGGATTAGGATTAGGATTAGGGATAGGATTAAGATTAGGATTAGGATCAGGTTGAGTATGTGGATGAGGATGTGGATGTGGATGAGGATGAGGATGTGGATTAAGATGAGGAGTAGGAGGAGGATGAGGATGAGGATAAGGATGAGGATTAGGATTAGGATTAGGGATAGGATTAAGATTAGGATTAGGATCAGGTTGAGTATGTGGATGAGGATGTGGATGTGGATGAGGATGAGGATGTGGATTAAGATGAGGAGTAGGAGGAGGATGAGGATGAGGATAAGGATGAGGATTAGGATGAGGATGAGGATGGGTTTGGGGAGGGGGATGAGGAGACAGGATTAGGGTTAGGGTTAGGATAACGATTAGGATTACGATTAAATTATGATTCTGAATAAATTAGCGTTAGGATTAGGATTAGAATGAGGATGAGGATGAGGATGACGATGAGGATGAGGATGAGGATGAGGAAGAGGATGAGGATGAGGATGATTATGAGGATGAGGTTGAGGTTGAGGATGAGGATGAGGACGAGGATGAGGATGGTGATGAGGATGAGTATGAGGATGAATATGAGGATGAGAACGTGGATGAGGATTAGGATGAAGATTAGGATTAGGATTAGGGTTAAGGGTAGAATTAAGATTAGGATTATGATTAGGTATTAGGAGTAGGATTTGTAGAATTAGGATTACGATTACGATGAGGATGAGGATGAGGATGAGCATGCGGATGTGGATGAGGATGAGGATGAGGATGAGGATGATGAAGAGTAGGAGTGGGATTAGGATTAGGGTTAAGGGTAGAATTAAGATTAGGATTAGGATTAGGTATAAGATTAGGATTAGGATTAGGATTAGAAAAAGGAATAGGATAAGGATTAGGATTAGGTTTAGGATTAGGATTACGATGAGGATGAGGATGAGGATGAGTTTTAGTATTAGGATTACGATTAGGATTAGGATTAGGATTAGGGTTAGGGTTAGGTTTAGGGTTAGGAATATGATTAGGATTAGGATTAAGATTAAATTAGGATTACGATTAGGATGAGGATGAGGATGAGGATTAGTAACAGCATTAGGATTTAGGTTAGGGTTAGGATAAGGATTAGGATTAGAATGAGGATGAGGATGAGGATGACGATGAGGACGAGGATAG
>NC_032014.1:10020146-10020432 GCF_001865875.1 Lupinus angustifolius | reverse complement strand
ACGATGAGGATGAGGATAAGGATGAGGACGAGGATGAGAATGAGGATGAGGATGAGGATTAGGATTTGCATTAGGATTAGGAATAGGACGAGGATGAGGATGTGTTTGAGGATGAGGATGAGGAGGCGGATTAATATTAGGATTATGATTAGTATTATTATTAGGATTAGGATGAGGATTAGTATTAGTATTAGGACTAGGATGAGGATTAGGATTAGGATTAGGATTAGGATTAGGATTAGGATTAGGATTAGGATTAGGATTAGGATTAGGATTAGGATTAGGA
>NC_032014.1:10018835-10020046 GCF_001865875.1 Lupinus angustifolius | reverse complement strand
AGGATTTGCATTAGGATTAGGAATAGGACGAGGATGAGTATGTTGATGAGGATGAGGATGAGGATGCGGATTAGTATTAGGATAGGGATTAGTATTAGGATTAGGAGTAGGATGAGGATTAGGATTAGGATTAGGATTAGGATTAGGATCAGGATTAGGATTAGGATCAGGATTAGGATGAGGATAAGGATAAGGATGAGGATTAAGAATAGGATAAGGATTAGGATTAGGATTAGGATTAGGATAAGGATTGAGATTAGGATTGGGATTAGGATTTGCATTTGGATTAGGAATTGGATTAGGATTAAGATGAGGATGAGGATGAGGATGAGGATGAGGATGAGGATGAAGATGAGAATGAGGATTAGGATTATGATAAGGAAAAGGAATAGGATTAGGATTTGGATTAGGATTAGGATTAGGATTAGGATTAGGATTAGGATTTGCATTCGTATTAGAATTAGAATGAGATGAGGATGATGATGAGGATTCGTGTTAGGATTACGATGAAATGAGAATTAGAATTGGATTAGGATGAAATGAGGATGAGGATGAGTTTTGGTATTAGGATTAGGGTTAGGGTTAGGGTAGGGTTAGAGTTAGGGTTAGGATAAGGATGAGGATTACGATTAAAGTATGATTTTGATTAAATTAGTGTTAGGATTAGGATTAGAATGATGATGAGGATGAGGATGAGGATGAAGATGTGGATGAAGATGAGGATGAGGATGTGGATGAGGATGAAGATCAGGATGAGGATGTGGATGAGGATGAAGATCAGGATGAGGATTAGGATTAAGATTAGTATTAGGATTATGGTTAAGGGTAGAATTAAGATTAGGATTATGATTAGGTTTAAGATTAGGATTAGGATTAGGATTAGAAAAAGGAATAGGATTAGGATAAGGATTAGGATTAGGATTAGGATTAGGATTAGGATTAGGAGTAGGATTTGTAGGATTAGGATTAGGATGAGGATGAGGATGAGGATGAGGATGATGAAGAGTAGGAGTAGGATTAGGATTAGGATTTGGGTTTGCATTAGGATTAGAATTAGGATGAAATGTGGATGAGGATGAGTTTTAGTATTAGAATTACGATTACGATTAGGATTAGGATTAGGGTTAGGGTTAGGAATATGATTAGGATTAGAATTAAGATCAAAGTAGGATTAGGATTAGGATGAGGATGAGGATGAGGATGAGGATTAG
>NC_032014.1:9997367-10018735 GCF_001865875.1 Lupinus angustifolius | reverse complement strand
CTATTCAACCCCCCCCCCCCTCTAGGTGTATTCTGTCACTGGTATCTAACAGCAGTTAGTCAAGTATTCAAGTACATGTCAAAACCAGGGAAGCAACATTGAGAAGCAGTCAAATGGATTTTCAGATATTTGAAGGGGACTACAGGTCTCGATATTATGTTTGGCAGCCAACAGAGTAAGCCTTCAGTTATTGGTTATGTTGATTCAGACTATGCAGGAGACTTGGATGATAGAAGGTCCACAACAGGGTTTGTCTTCATCCATGCAGGTGGACTAATTATGTGGAGATCATCAGTTCAGTTTGTTGTTTCTATGTCCACAACTGAAACAGAGTACATGGCAATTGGTGAAGCTCCTAAGGAAGCCCTTCTGCTTATGTGGCTGGTAAATGAGTTAGGCATTGAGCAAGGTGGAATTCTGCTGCATTGTGACATTCAGAGTGCTATCTTCTTGGCAAAGAACCAGGTGTATCATGCTAGGACCAAACATATTGATGTGACATTTCACAAGATCGGAGAGTTGGTAGCTTGTGGGCATATACTATTGCAGAAGGTTCACACTTCAGAAAATGCAGCTGATATGCTAACCAAACCGGTTATCGTGAACAAGTTCAGACATTGCCTAAGCTTACTGAACATTCACTAATGCTGGACTATGGAGCGCCCCCAACCCAATGGCGGAAGATGAAGATTGATGATATTCGTCAATGTGGAAATTGTTGTGCAATGACTCATATATCTAGATAACAGCAATACAAGTTATGGGTTTGGGCTGATACAAAGGGGTGGGGTAGAGGACTATATATATTGATGTTATGTAAACCTAATGTAACAAGAAGAAGAATAGTAAAACACTAATCCTTATTCTCTAATAATATATAGTGGTAGCCGCTGAACGCTCCTGGGGACCTAGGCACAATTGGCTGAACCTCGTTACCAAATCTCTTGTGTTATTCTCTTATCTCTATACTCTTTACTATTTGATTATTCGCTTGTTCCAAACAGAAGTACTAATAATTTTGTTAAAAATTAAATTGATACATGATTTACTTTTTCTATCAACTAATTATATGTTAAAAGAAAATCGATCATCTCAACTATTGAAGAGTCTAATACTAAATAAAATTATGATAACTTTAATAAAATTTTAACGATATTTTTAGACATATATTATTACAAATGATAAAATCAATCTTAATTTTACATTCTCACATTGGAAAGGATCCCCACCCATGATAAAAGGTTAACTCAAACCAAATGGAAATGATAGAAGGACTAAAATATCTCAAAAAATTAAAAGTATCCCATGTTTTCCCTTCTTTCTAGAGACCAAGTTGTAATTTTGATTAAAAAAAATTGGGTATCTCAAATTTTATCAATTTTGACCCTTTATTGTAAAATCAGACTTGTTTGTTTCCTTTTCATTTTTCTTCTGGAGTATATATATTCTTCATTAGGCTTTTCCTAAAACCAAATCATTTCCTCATATTTCCATAAGGGAAATAGAGATAGAGAGGCCTTAGTTCTGTGTAAAGGACTCAACCTTAATTTGGTAGAAGAAGAATATGGAGCACAAAACCAACATGAAGAAGCAGAGTGAAGAAACAAGGTATGTGGCTATGGGTCATGCAGTTCATAGCCAAGTGATCAAGATTAAACAAGAAATAGCCAAAATTAAGGAACCATCATTGAAGCTACACATGAGCCATGCTTTTCTTAGAGATGGCTCAAACCTTCACTCAAGGTCACCCCTTGGATTAGGAGGAGAGAGGGTTATCCTTGTTGGTAACTCTTAGATATATATATATGATAATAATAATAATATAATTAGAATATTAATACACATATGTCTCTATGTAAATTATACTATATGATACTTGGAGAGAGAATTCCTACCTTTCAAGTTGAAATTTAAAAACCCTTTTCTGTCTTCTTTGTTTAATTTTGTTCTACTCTATATCTTCTATGTGCTTGTGGGGTTGTTGTACATGTTTTTTTGTGGAAAAATATAATACATGATTTTCTTTAAGTTTGCTCTTATTTCAACTTTTGAAATTTAATAACTGTGTATATTTTTGTTGTTGATTACTTGATTTCGTCTAGGTGGAGTGTACATAATAATTACTAAATATAAATATGCAACGCAAGACATTAGGATTCGCACCTTGTTGAGATATTCAACTAAATTACACATATCAAGAATAATTATTTTCAATTTTCTAAGGAATATAAGATTGTAATTTTATTCTCGTTAATTGTTAATGTTAACGATAATAACAAAAAAGTAAACATAAAAAAATTAAAAAATTGATATAAGTATGACGAAAAAATAATAAATGTTACATCTTATAAAAAAAGAATATCAAAATCTTTTAAATAATGTCTTATAATAAAAACTAGAAAGTATTTAAGAAAATAAAATATGAATAGTTGGTTAAAAAATTCCACAACCAAATCTCACATATTTACAATCTTGTATTGTTTGATTTGCTATTGTAACTACTTATATTGTATTCTTCAAAGTATCTCACCTTGAGTATCCAAAATTTCCAAAATAAGATATTCCTGGAGTATCCCATAATCATAAATTCTTATTAAACTTCTTACCGCAGAAAAAAAGAGGCTGCCAAGGTCGTTTCCAATGAAGCAAAGTTAGATTTTGCATTTTTCGTATGAGATCAAAGGCAAAGATTTAATCCCCGGAAAGATTTAATCCACTGAAACAATCCTTATTAATAAAGACAATATATTATTCTCTTATACAACAGGGGAGATAATATTACCTAAAAATATCAAGCTCCTTATATTGCTTTTATTCTTTATTTTTTGGGGTAGTGCTATGGAAATTTAACCACTCTAATAAAATACTACCAATGATTGAGTGCATGAGAATCATGCAATGTGAAATTAAAATATACTAATTGAGTTGCCCGAAAACATAAAAGATAGTCAGTGCTAATACTAGGAAAACATGTCAACCCAACCATAATTCCACACTTAACCAGTAAAGGATGGTAAACACTAAACAGAGTAAAAGGAGCTCGAGTATTATTAAAGAAAAACGTGAATTCTATGATGGCCAAAAGTGAATTATCACCTTGCCATGCTCTCCCAAAGCCAAAGCACTATCTGCAGCATTCAGTTCATATGTTTTATAACCATTTTTTTTAGTTTAGGTTTAAGTGACAACTTTGTCCTTGTTATTTTACCTCATTCACCCATTCTCTGGTCATCTTCTTCGGCCACATCTACCCTTTCTGGTCACCTTCTCCACCCTAACTCCACTTGCAACACCCACAAAACCCGAAGTTCTTTTCTGCAACAATGAAAATTATAAACACTGGACATTGCTACAATAACAAATTGCAAGCATCATTATCACCTGATATAATTTTCTCCAAGGTAGGAATGGAATGGTGGAAAACAGGTAGGGAAGCAGCCAATACCAACATCCAAATCATTATTCACATCGTTAATCCATATCATCTTTAAATAATTTATTATTAATATTTATTTTTTTAACAATCTTTTTATCAAACATGCCTTAGGACCTCAACAGGTATTTGGTCTACAAAATTTCTACCCAACCTTAAAATGTTTCTGTGGAAAAGGAAAAAGAAGAAACAAGGAAATGGAAAACGTTTCTGTGTGGCAGCGGGAAAGAAGATACTCAAAATGTTGATAGAATGAGATTCAAGTCAACAAGGAACCAAGCAAATGTTCACTATCACTTATCTTCTTCAGCAGTCACTGTTTCCTTTGACAAGAGAAGCTTTACCCTCCTTGAGAGATCTCTCATTACATCTACAATCACAGATTTCTTTTGGATTCTGAACTGAATGGCTAACTCAGCTGATTCTGAAACTCCCTGCTCCAACAGTGATACATCATCCGTTACTTCGCTAGGGAAATGTCCTAGTGCAATGACACAGAGAGCAATTAGGGTGCGAAATACAGCTATGTCAGTTGCAACACCAAGTGGAGCTTCAGCTGATAAAGACTTGAGTGAGTTCAGGTCATAGTTTTGTGCACTTTCCATATCACTTGCTAGGAGTACTCTCATTGCAGCCAACAAGCGGCCCTCTACTATTTCTTGACCACCTATTGTTACCTGTTACCAGGAAACAAAAAAGTGAAGTTGTGTCATGGGTTAGATGAATAATACTTAATTTTAGTATTTGGTTCACATAATGTTTTTAAGTGATTAGGAATAAATATGCCAAGAAAAAGGGAATGTAAAAACATTCTTGGGCATCACAGTTGCGAAGGAAGTGAAACTTTTGGATTCCTAACTTTTACATTGGAATGTTTTTACTTTTTACATTCTTGGGCTGATACTCACGAATGTACTCAAAATCATGCCAGATATCAATGCTACCTCTCTATAGAGTCATTGACAAAATAACGTTTCTATGACATGCAATATGGTTCTTGTGCAAAGGTTATCCAATTACCATGCAAGTTGTCCTTATTCTGACTGATCCAATGCTTGGAAAATTTATCGCTGAAGGTTTATATAAGGCATTCATAACAGTGTGAAAAGGAGAGGACTAAATAATAGTAAAAAAGATGAGTCATTGAAAGAGAAAATTTTAAATATCTGCTTAAGTATACATTCAACTTATATAAGAAAACGCATTTCAATATGGCAATATCATTGAGTGGTAGTTAACTTTGAAATAAATAGTAATAATCATATAGGAGTGAATGTTTCATGGAGAAGAAACCTTGAGGTCTGGAGCTTCTCCAGCTAGATTTAGCTGAGATAAAATCAGTTCCTGCCATGGAGCAGGTGCTGAGAAGTTTGATGAAGAAACTCCAGCTGCCGTGCTTGCAGCATCCAGAAGAGCACCATTATATTTGAGCTCAATACAGTCATAAGGGTTTGAGTGTATCACAAATCCATAATCAAGAAGGAAAAAATCATTGCTTAAACGGCCATAGTTAAGTAATAAAGGCTCATCTTCTTTGATAGCCATCTCAACCACAACCTGATGCAAAGAAAGAGTTACCCTAGCAAACATAAATCCAGTTTTAATTTATTTCTTAAAAACAGAGGAGTGGGGGATTAAATAGAGAAGAGTATGAGAAAACATGCCTTCACTTGCATCTTCATGTTATCGGCATCTTGTTCCTGAACAATTCTGGCATTTGGGCTGAAACTATGGTTGCACATATCAATGAGAGGGAGCATCATGGGTACATCAATGTGGACTCCATCTGGTCGTTTGTTGCCGTATAACCGGAATGCTCTAGATGAAACTGCTGACATTGCCCATCCAAGAGAAGATGCATGCACTTCTAGACCACCAAAAGGATGCTTTTCTGGTTCAAGATTAACTACGGCGCGCTTGATTTCTTGCTCAAAATCAAGAAGAAACCGACATCTTTTGTTTACCTGCCTCATGAATTGATTTAAATTAACTGCCACACTACACACAGAGAGACAGAGACACTCGGACAAAATTAGATGTTTATTGGGAGAAGAAGGATGGAGGATGATAGAACTGGATCAGATTGAATGGGAATTATTGATATGAATTCTGGACTGTAACAAGAGGTACAGCACCAGAGAATTACAAACCTCTCTTCCACTCTAATCTATGTATTTGAGAAACCTAGAACTCTCCCTTACTTCCATTTTGGCAATGTTTGGCACAACTAGCTTACACGCTAGCTGTGAGCTTATAAGAAAGCTAAGACAGCTTATAAGCCAGGAGTGGGAAACTGGGATCTTATAAGCTAGTTGATAAAATAAAATTGTCTCTTAAGATTAGCTTATACGTTAACTGATAGTCTGATAGGTAATATAATTAGCCACTGACTTATAACTCATATGTCACCTCCAACTCTCCAAGTAACTTGTCAAATATGGACTTATAAATCACCTCCAAGTGAGTTGTCAAATATGGACTTATAAGCCACCTCATGGACTTATAAGCTCCTTTACCAAACACAGCCAACTGACTTACTTTTGGACAAATAAGTCTGTTGACTGACTTATATGTCACTTAGGGGCCTTGCCAACACAACCCTCCTTTCCGATACAAATCATAGCTCTCACTCTCTCCCCATGACCTATTCATAACCTACCCCTCTTAACTGACCAATCATAACAGTACCTAACAAAGGGAATGCCAGAGTCTTAGTGAAGGCTTACAGCTGTACTTACAAATGATCTAAACATGTGTAGATATAATTCAATTGTACCAAGATGTTGGTATCAGCTTCTGGTGTGGTTTACAGAATCGTATTCAAGTATTAGCCACAAGACTCAAATCAGAGTGCAACTCTTATAACCTCCCCAACAGAAAAATGAAAGGCTAAGTGCTTCAATATGGTTTTCTATTAGTATAATGCTAGAGCAACATTTTTCTATTAGCTATTTACTAGACGTGGTATTAATTTCTCTTGTCAAAATGAAAATCGACAAAATCAGTTCTTGACTAGTTGTCTGCACCCAGACTATGAAAATTTTCTTCTGTTCAATCAGTCATAAATGAGTTTAAGCAACTCTAGAGTATAGTACCTGGTGAAGAACAGGAGCATACTGCAAGTTCTTTATGTCTTCCCCGGGAAAAAAGATAGGCACACTGTATGTTTCTGGGAGATTGCTTATATATGGCCACCAAAATGATCCAACTTTTGCTCTTTCTTGTAGAAGCTTCAAACCAAGTTTCATTGCCCATAGTTCCTCTGCCAAGTGCTACCATAGTGTCCAAATTATTTACATTGAAAACTCAGTACAGCCTAATTATCAGGTCATGGGGCACCAGCCTAGACTCAGTAGAAGAATGAGGTCTATGTGCCATTATAAAATTTAAGTTTTATCTAACCATAACACTGAAATATGTAAACAAGGACTTATATTGAATAAGATACATATTATAATCTCTACCTTTGTGTTATAACCAGATATGATTGGAAACATTAAAAACATTCAAATACAATAAGAATAGGAGTTCAAGGAAGGCTGAAGCTAGACTATAATATCAAACACAACTTTGCTCTTTGACTTGCTCTCTATGCTTTATTGTGATAGTTCAAGCACATCTTTGCCTTCTCATTAAGACTCTATGAATAATGGATATCATGTCATAGAAAATCATCACACACCACAGCCCTTTTATGTTGAAGCCGACAGTGACATCGCTTAGAATAACATACCAATCCCCCAACAACATGTCAGGCCAAACATATTGTAGAAATTGAACTAGATTTATTTTTGGTATAAAATAATAATAAAGGACTCAACTTTATGCTAGAAAGTCATGACCACAAGGGAGAAACATCCCAAATAAATTGTCATCGTAGATTGAAATAAACTTTGAGAGCTTCACCACGTCAGTGACTTGAGAAAGAAAATTGACAGTTTTACTAAAATGAATATAAGGATGGTCTAAGATAGGCACCTCCTATCCATGAGGTGATGCTGAAGTAAGTATAAGTTCGTCATGGTTTTAACCCGTGGTAACATTTACTTTAACCATTGCAAAAAAATGAGGCTATATCTTGTCGCGATATAGTTGCAATGATTACTAACAATGCATACATGTGCCTCAAAGAGGTAGCTCGGTAGGTAGAGCTGTGGGACATAAAGTGTGAGCAACTGAGCACTGAGTTTAAACCTCAGCAACTGCACAATTACCCATGTCCCCCTCCCGTCAAACACATAGTTTATGAACAAAAACAACTAAAAAGGCATCCAGGCAAACAACTTAATTAAGTGCTTATTCCATAATACTTCTTGAAACAAGCTAAGTTGAGTTTATTCATAAGCTCTGCAAATAAGCTGACTGAAATAGGGAAAACGAACCGAGATCTCAATCGACACTTTACCTATCCAATAATGGATATCATTATTTACTCAGCTATACACTTAAGTTCACTTTAGAGGAAATAAGCTATAAAATAAGCATTGCTAAGCCCAAATAAACTCTTTATAAGCTGTTCCAAACACCAAAACTGCAATATCGTGCAGTTAATCCAATAAACATTACTAAACCCTAAATTCCATTGAAATGCATACGAAATTAAAAACAGAGAATATAACATAATATAATAGAAAGAAATGAATACCAGGAACTTGGCGTGCCAATTGAGCCAACGCAGAATCAACGCTATCTTCAGATTCAAAAGACCTAAAACTCAAAGGAATATGATCTGGGAGAACAATAAGGTCAGTGCCAATTGGAATTTGATAATTGGCCACTAGTCCAAGACCATTGAAGTGGTGAGAGTGTGCTATCTTCACCGCGGGGTGCACGTAGCCACCTTCTCTGGTTACCCATGCGATGAGATTAGGTGGTTCGGGCACTAGTCGTGCAGGATAAGAAGAAGATGCTGAAGCGGCGCATGTTAGATGACGCAAGTGGGTTAAGGAAGACATTGCCGTCTTGGAAGTAGCCATAACAAACTTGCCTCTGTTCATTGCTCACAACTCACACCACTGTCAAGAGTAGTTGAAATTAGGCAAAAAGGTTCCCACAATTTGTGTGTAAATAATTTTCTCTACCTGCTTTTAAGAGAATTAAACATTTGGCTTAACATATATGCATTTAACATGTTCCATTATTTTCTCGTCCTCATGTGTGGAATAAATCAAACTTTACCCAAAATGATATTAAAATATTAATTTTTGTTTTTATAATTTTTATTTTTAAATGAATAAAAAAATTTCATTAGCTTAGCTTGATACATCAAGTGAGACATGAATTATGACATCTTATCTCCATCCAGATTATATCACCAACTTCATTTCCACCTAATTAATTTCTACAAACTTTTAACTAAGTGTAATATATATGTAAAAGTTTATATACAATTAATATGCGATTGTCATTTATATTATTTTTATAAGTGATTAATGATGATTAAGCATGAATGATGAATAATGCAATATGAAAGTTATATCATTTGATCGGTTTGGTTTTTTGTGCATTTTAATGACTAAACTGATAAAAAACATAAGGTTCAGTTTCACTTAATTACCAGCAAATTTAACTATAAGAACCGAACCGCTCTTGAATGGTTCGGTTCCACGGTTTTTCCATTTACTTTTTTTTATAAAAAATCTTGCATCAATTGAAAATTCAAAATGTATTACAAGAAATATTGTTTATCCATAAAAGGATAAACATTACTACTATTATTATAAAAAATTATGAATCATATATAAGAATATAATTCATGACTAGTAACATATATATATATATATATCAATTAGTAAAATATATAATAGTTACATTTATAACTTTACATTTCATAATTAGTAACACGTGTAACAATACACGTATAACAATATATGATATATGTTAGTTTCAAACTTAATATCACATAAGATGGAAAATATGTTCCAAATCATAAGACACTAGGAAACAATTTAGTAACTAATAACATATATAATATTAACTTAATAATAATTTAGTAACATATATAACACTACAATTCACACAAAAATTGACAATTTAAGCTAGAAAATTGCTTGAAGAATTTAAACAATAATAAAACATTATTCTCTAATCCCTAGTATATGTTTATTTAATATGCGGTTTGGTTCCAACAGTTCCTAAATTTCTAAAATCATAAACCGAACCGAAGATAAACGGTTCCTTAAAAAAATAACATTGTGAAAATGAACCAAACCACATTTTGCAGTTCGATTCAGTTCGGTCTATCGATTTTGCGGTTTAAACCGGAACCGCTTACACCCCTAATCAATAATATGTTAGTTTAGTGTTTAAAATTTTGTTAGATTCTCATAAAGACAAAAAAATTAAAAGTTCAATTCTTAAGAGCAACACTTCTTATAAATGACAAACACACCCAAAAGTCTTATTAAGAAATACTCTTGGTATAACTAAAGGAAGTGAATAACTTTTTAAATTTTAACTTAATGGTGAAACTAGATTCATAAATTAAAATGAAAAGAAAAATTATTAGTGGTGTAAGATTTTACTAAATTTATATATATTATATTATGTCAAATATTTGATTTTATGAGTAATCTGTTAAGAATAATAGTTACACACCCAAAAATAATTAGTTATTTATGTTAGAGTGAACAAATAGCATTGATTATAAAGTAAATTATACTGACACCCCTTGAGTTTTAGTGAAATTACACAAATCATCGCTCACTTTTCTACATCTACACAAACCCATAATTTTTATACTTTCATTATACTATCATCCCTACATGAGAAATAAGTATAATTTTTTTGAACAAAAAATATGATAAATGCAATTAAGTTAAACAAAACATGGTATATAGTGGAGACAAGTCCAAATAATATATGAGTCGATATGTCTTTATTATTTTTGGTTCGTTACGATATAGTATAAGAGCAATTTAAATAATATCTCTTTAAAATTGTTGATGCATTCTGTAACAAAAAATAATAAAGATACATTGATTTGTATATTATTTGGATTTTTCCTCACAATATATCATGTTTTGTTTAACTTAATTGCATTTATCACATTTTTTGTTTAAAAGATTACATTTATTTCTCATTTCTCATGTAAGGGTGGTCACTATAATGAAAATATAAAAAATATGGGAGGTTTGTGTAAGTGTAAAAAAAGTGAAGGATAATTTATGTAATTTCACTAAAACTCAAGGGGTGTCAGTGTAATTAACTCTTGATTATATAAAAAAAAACTAAAGAATTAGATGAATTTTGATTGGGCAACCAAATGGGCTAGATGGTGAGCCCGGCCAAATTTACATCCCCAACCAAACAGTAATTTTGCTTATGGAGTGTTTGGAATCGTGCTCAAGTTTATCCAAATTCCATCCCCATTTATTCACAGGGTCCAAAACAGAACACCACAGTAACTTGTGTTTGGCACACGTGAGTTGCAGAGAACGAATCCACGTTCAACTTCAAACTGCTGGTACCATAATTTCCCCCCTTCTAATTTCCTTTCATTTTGTCTTCTTTTTCACGAATTTAAAACTAAAATCTCATTCAGTTGAAAAACGATTTCGATTTTGAAAATAAGTTATATTAATCTCGAATCTGATATCTTAGGTTTCTTCACAAATGGCTGCATTCGTAGCTCGGAAATCACTTATTGCTCTTCGCAACCGCCATTTGGTAGCATTTATCTGATTCTCAATTCATTTATGACACTTTCAACATTCATAGTTCCTTCTATTGTTTTTGTTGTCCACCTTATTTGTGAGAAACTGTTGGAAATGAAACTAATCTCTGAATTATGTGATGATGAAGTTGAGATCACTACATGCTATATGAAATACATCCCTTATCATTTTCTTTGATTCAAAGTTGCGAGCTAGATTCCTTCTCTCATTTTGGTTATGGGAGCTTAGTTTTTTTTTCTGTAAAGAATTTACTTTGTTTCATAAATAAAAAAATCACTTCTGACATGTATTGAGCTTTTATGATAAGCTGAATTTCAGCCCCTCACATAGGTTTCTGCCTAAAACGTTTATGGAGAATGAAATTTAAAAAAAATCTGAACATGCGAGCCCTATTGTTGTTCCTGTATAATATAATTTGACCCTGTCATATTTTTAGTTTACATCATTGTTATTTGTGATGCTCTTGAAGTCTTAATAATTGTATAGATGTAAGTTTATGGTGAATATATGAGTAATTTATATCGTAGGTGACTGGTGTTCAGCTTAATATTATCCATACTGATCTTCATGTTTAGGCTGTAGCAGGTCAAGGGTTGCACAACTCCCAAAATTATGCCCTGAGATTAAATGCACACTCCTTCTCTACCAAACTAGGTCTGTCATTTCATTTCTCTTACTATATGTATGTAAAGTTTTTTTTGGATTCGTACAGACAGATTAGCAAGCAAAATTATTGCGAACCTTCTCAATATGTTTTGATTGTTTTATACACCATAGTATTTATTACATGTGCAATGACAATCATGACCCAATTCTTGGTTCTTACTTATTTGTACAGTACATTGAATTATCTGAATGGATGGTGATATTGAGTTGGGTTCGAATGTGCTATAATAAAAAAAACATCGAATTAAGTGATTGATGGAAATGACTTTTCAAAATGCTTATTATGAAAACATGTTACATATGTTCTGGATCTCCTCATCTGCTTTTCACACGTGTATGTTACACACGTATATCCACTTAAGTATATTGTTATTTTCGGTGCCTGAACTGCAGAGGATGAAGAAAGGGAACAACTTGCGAAGGAAATTTCAAAGGATTGGAGTACTGGTAATTATTTGAAAACCTCACGTTATCTGTTTGTTTTTTCTGTTTTTTATCAATAATTTAAATAGACTGCTTCTGATGGTTTGGATGACAGTTTTTGAACGTAGCATCGACACACTTTTTCTCACCGAAATGGTTCGGGGTCTAATGCTTACCCTGAAATACTTCTTTGAGACAAAAGTCACAGTAAGTATCTTGTAACACTGTTTTCTAGCCAAGACTGTTACAGTTTGTGTTAAAATGCATGACTTTGTTAATGCAGATCAACTATCCATTTGAGAAAGGCCCTCTGAGTCCTCGTTTCCGTGGTGAACATGCACTCCGACGATATCCAACAGGAGAGGAACGTTGCATTGCTTGCAAACTTTGTGAAGCTGTAAGGCTTCGATTTTTTATCCATTAATTCTTGTTTGACAAATAATCCTTGAGAGTGTGCATACTACCAAATAGCATATGAGGGCATCTGCTGTATTTTCCTGTTGCTTTAATGAATTTGACTACTACTAAGCTTGGCAACATTTTTCATACTATTTTTATATACCAATTGTATGTAGATGTTAACTTATAGGCTTATAATGGAAATGGTAGTTCATTGTCAAGTTGTAGTGGATCTTGTGATCTTATACAGCCTAGAAGGTCTAACGTTGATATATATGTTTGAATATGTTTTTATTAGTTTAGTACCTTTAGATATCAATGTTTTGTCAATGAATATGATTTATGATAGAGCATTATGACATTGTTCGATCCATGTAGTTGACCCCACCTAGTGGGACTAAGGCTTGGGTGTTGTTGCAGCATCTTTAATTGCATGATTTGTGATACATATTATGTAGATGCTATACATATATTTTGGTGGTTCTCTGTATGTATTTACACAGACATGTATATATACACTCATAGATAAAAGGAAATCCATTGTTAGTCAAAGAAAACCTTCTTGTTTCAAAGCATGATTGAAGAGAGAGACATTCCCTTAAAAGTTTGATTGTTCCCTATTAGCTAAAGGCATTGAAGTAAATCAAACATGGTACACTGCCATAGAACTTTTACCTCCTTACTGCTTTTAAAAGTTAAAAACTCTATATTTAATCTCTAAACAACTCTATCAAGCTTGAACTGTTAGGAAAACGGTTGCAACTGGTTTTATAGTTAACATTACCTCTCATGCAAGAGCCCTTTGGGCTTGAACCTTGGACAATACACTAGCCCATCTTACCCTAAGTGTTAGATGAATGGACACACTAAACAAGTTAGGATTAGAAATGAATGCATTAGGGAGAAAGTTGGGTTGACTCCTATTGTAGAAAATATGGTAAAATTGTGCCTTATTTAGAAACAAATGTGTAGCTATTTTTTAATAATTGGATTAGAACAACACATTGCACAAAGTGCAGGAGATAAAACCTTGTGGGCTCTGCGAATCTGCAGCATATCATTAGTTGAACCAGGTTTAGGAAAATGTTCTTGCAATCACCAAGCATAGGAAATCTGTCCAATTGAGATTAGTTGAATCAGCAGGTTTAGGAAAATGTGCTTGCAATCACCAAGAGTTGGAAATATGTTAATTTAAGAAGCAACTGTGAAACCTCTATTGATGGACCAAGTAAACTGAGCATTTTGGAAGGTGACATCCCTAAGACCATATACATATTAGAGCAGTCAAACCCTCTTACCCCTGGAGGCCGTTAATGGGTATATTTTCATGCGTAGCAATAGTTGTTGTTTAACTTTAAGTCTTTGGGATCTTTCTTTATATTGATAACTGGTACCACTCCAGCGCCATTTCTCTTATGTAGCACAAACAGAATCATTAGAGAGTGGGATGAAAACATAGGGAGATATTAAGACAAAGACAGAGTAAGGAGAGCCTCTAGTTAGCAATTCAGTAAACTTGGGCTGTGAGCCCAAGCCATGTGATACAAATAAATACTTGACAAGCAAGTGATGCAAATTTTAGATAAAGACTCTCATTTACTAGCTATACTAAATTACCAGCTTAGCCTATATAATAAAGCTATTAATGAACACCCTAACTAATAATAATTACAACGAATGAACAATCCATGATATATTTCCATGGTCCTAATATTTTGTTTTCTTTTTATTCTCCTTTTTCTTTCAAAAGAACAAGCAGATTTAACATTATTATTCTGTCTAAGTTAATATATTATTTTTTTAATCAGATATGTCCTGCACAAGCAATCACAATTGAGGCTGAGGAGCGAGAGGATGGCAGCCGTAGGACAACACGGTCAATTGCGATCTCTGCTTGTAACCTCTTCTACTTCCCCTTTGATCTTTCTTGCCCTCATATTTGTCAAATCTTTCAGGTATGATATTGACATGACCAAGTGCATATATTGTGGATTTTGTCAAGAGGCATGCCCCGTTGATGCTATTGTTGAAGGGCCAAACTTTGAATTTGCCACAGAGACTCATGAGGTTCATTGTCATTTCCTTCATATTGAATTATATGATTACTATCTTTCAGTGCATTCCAGTAATTATATTTTGCTTATTTATTTATCATTGAATATATGTTCAACTGTTGCAGGAGCTTCTATATGACAAAGAGAAGCTTCTTGAAAATGGGGACAGATGGGAAACTGAAATTGCTGAGAACCTGAGATCTGAAAGCCTTTATCGTTGATAGTTCCCATGTGATCCTTGCATAGTTGCATGTTGCTTGTTCCCTCTTTCTGAGCACTGATAAATAAAACGATTAGTGAATGATCTTAAGATTTTTGTATACCGGTATCTTGTTGTGTTGCTGATAAGCATATAATGGTGATGGCTTTATCTACTTGAAATCTTGAACAAATGAGGAAATAATTGAAACATTGATGAAAAGATGTTCTGTAGCCTTAATTGATCATAAGAAGTTGGAAGTAAAATTGGAGAATGTTTGTTTTGTTATCACTTTCATTAGACATGTTTTTATGATAGTGATTAAAATATTTTATTTTCACTTCATATGCCTCATGCCCCTGCACTTTGATAATTGTATTTCTCATTTTATCTTCCAATTTCTACTAGCTTAGATGGAGCTGGATTCAACTAGTGTCTAGGAAATATAGATATGGGTGGTTATTAGTTCTATTTATTTAGAAAGAAAAGGAGGCTTATAATTCAATGAGAACTGGTTGAAGTCTTCATGACATGATGTTGATTTCTCAACTTACATTTTGTTGCATACCCTCCAGTGTAGCCTTAATTGAATGGGGGAAAACTAGTGGCACTGAATAGCAATAATTTGGCAAGAGATTTAAAACAAGATTATAACCAGAGAGACTTTAAGTGGGTATGTAACTTACAGTTGATTGGACTCCTTAGGTCTATTTCTTTCTGGTGCTTCTGAACATATTCTGTTTATTGTTAATTTTGGCTAAAAGGTTTCCCCGTACATTAGCTTAAAGTTACAAGTATTTTTAGAAAGAATATCATGTTCCATTTGCAATCTTATTTAGAGTGGATTTGTAGAAATGTGATTTTAGTCCTTCAAGGATATTTTATAGGGGAAAAGCATTAAATTCAAGTTGTCACACTTACCCCACCACCACCCCAACCCCCAAGATGAATGAGTGCCTTGTAGTTGTTGATAAACATTGTGACTGGATCATTTATTAGTGTATGGTTTCTTATATACATCAATTAGATGACTTTTTATATATAAGGAAGAGTGAACAACAATTATCAAGCACTAAGACTTAAGGGGTGTTTTAATATACATTTTCATATAAAAAATACATGCTTTCATCAAATAGAAATAGTTTTTATTTACACAGATGAATCACTTGTGCTGTACAATCTAAAAGAAATTATTTTTAAGCTTAAAAGAAAGCCTCGTGGATTAAATTGTATGTTTGACATGAATGTATTCGGTTCTAAGAGTCCCTTATGCTAGGGTTGAAAACAAGTTGAATTCAGACTTATTTCGTTTCAGTTCAATAAGAATTGATTTAGTTCGAAATACAAGTTGAATTTTATATTAGTTATTTTCAAGCTTAAACTCAATCCTATCTTAACTCACAAATTTTCATTTTGACTCTAAACTCGAATTAGTTTAGTTTCTTACAAGTCTGTGAACTTTTTAATTAATGTTATTAGTTAGTCCAATTCACTATATATAAATTGGTTTTATCTATTATATATAAATTTAAACATTTTTGTAATCTAAATAAGTCTAATTGTATGTCTCAATTTGGAGCTTAATTTTTTAAATAAGTTAAATGTTTAGGTTAAAAAACAAAGCTAATAACTTATATAATAATGATTCGAGTTTCCAATTTATAGATTGAGCATTAAAACGGTGCCGTTTTGGTTGGATTTGTTCCATCACCTACTTGCTCCAAACACTTTCACCACAACACTTCATTCCCTTCTTCCTTCTGTCTCTCATATCAATCATCATCATCATCAGGTATTCATTTTCCCTCCTCTTTTGTTCTCTTCCCTTTCTTTTTCGTTCTCCTCAATTTCATTTCGATAGATCCTAACAATTCCTTCTCTCCTTTCTCAATTGATCTTCTATTCCCTTCAATTCTTGTTAATATTGAAATTTTCTACTTCCTAACAACTGAAGGATAATACTATTTTTACATCAAAATCTATCGTCATGCTTTCTACACTTACCTCTCTCATAGGGTTTCCTCAATTTGTTGTTTTCTTCTCATTTTCATTCCATTGTTTTACTATAATGCTTCTTTCAATTTTCGAATTCATTTTTATTAATCTATTGTTTCCTATTAGATCCTTTACTTTCTGCAAAAGTTAATCCTATCTATCCAATTACACTGACTGTTAAAATTACTCTCTTCTCTCATCTAGAGAGGTGAATGTAATTTCAGTACCACCTCCCTTTCGGGTCTGTTTGCGAGTTGAGTTTTGGAGAAGAAGGAAAGGAAAATGTAGGTCGTAGAATTCAGAGTCGTCTCACAAAGTGTATTTCACTGCTTACAAGCCTTCAGTTTCCTTTCAAATCCCAACTTGCAAATAGACCTTAGCGAAGATAAATTATGATAAATATAAACCTCAAGTGATTGATGTAATTTTCGAAAGAAAGAGTAGTGATTGGTGTTGTAATTAAATCAAACTTGAAGGAAGTCATTGTAATTAATTAGTGTTTTTGTCTGCACTGAGATTGTAGTCATTAAGTTCGTCGATTTTTGTGGGCTAAATTTGTTATTTGAGCTATATTGGTTTGTTTTCTCTTACAGGGAGCTTGGAGTGTTGGTGTAACAATTAGCACAATTCAAAATTGCCATGGTTTGTGTTTAGTAGTGTACTTTTCCCCAAAAAAGGGAATTATGTTATTGTTCTAGTTCCATTTGGATTGTCATTTCTTGTTTCATAAGTATTATGATATTATCTATACTTTTCTGGCTTCTCACAGAGAACTTCTTTTATCCATATTCAAAAGATATTTTAGTTCCATGTGATGATATAGGAATGCAGTGATGATGATATTTGTCATTATTTAAACATTGTCTACTGCAGTTTTTTAATGGATATCCATATCATGGGACGTCATTTGAGCAGACATATCGATGTTACCCTGCTTCTTTTATTGAGAAGGTCAGCATTCCCTTCAATCGTGTCTATCGCTAATCGTATGCAGTAATGTAGCATGTGAAGACATTTACAGATAGTTAATTACCATTTTGATCTGTCTTTGCATTTTGTTCTCGTTGCTACTGTTAAATATGTCGAATGTCTTGCTTCTGATGAACTAAAATCAGATATTAGCTATGTGATTATTTCTTATTTCTGATTTTCTGGCATCCTTTCTGGTGTATATGATGTATAATAGGTGATATTTTATATTAGCTTTTGTACCTAGTTACTTGGTTGTGCTTATCACAATTTCAAATACCAGAAACAAAGTCGATATTCATAAATCATTGATGAAAAATCATAAATGCATACCTCCTATTCATGATGAAAAATTAGGTTTATTTCTATACCTCATAAAATGTTTTAACTTCTCTGCCATTCTATCACCTTTTCCTCTTGCAGCCCCAACTTGAAAGTGGTGATAAAAGTAAGTTTCCTTGTCCATGCTAGATCTCATTTTTGGAATACCGTTTCTATTTGCATCTGTCTAATGTCAAAACTAAATTTTTTTATGCTTCAGTTATAATGCCTCCATCAGCCCTTGACCGTCTAGGTTAGTGAAGTCACTTTTGAACCTTCATATACGATACATATTTTTCCCAGTGAATAGTTATGTAATTCGAGTTTACAAATCTAATACCAGTTTAATTTGCAGCGTCTCTGCATATTGATTATCCAATGTTGTTTGAACTTCGGAATGGTGCTTCCGAGCGGGTTTCTCATTGTGGTGTTCTGGAGTTCATTGCAGAGGAAGGAATGATATACATGCCATACTGGGTAGGGATTCAAAAGTAGTTGTTTTTGAATATGCTTGTAAGCTTGTTTCATTAGTATTGTTCTACTTTGCGTTTTGAGTTATTTAAATTGATTGTGCTTCTTCGTGAATTCTTACTTAGATGATGGAGAACATGCTTTTACAAGAGGGGGACATTGTGAGGGTGAAAAACGTGACACTTCCAAAGGGCACATATGTTAAGTTACAGCCCCACACAATGGACTTCTTGGATATTTCCAATCCAAAAGCCATGTAAGTTGATGCTTATTATGTTTCATGTGTAAGTTTGCTAAAACAATCTATGATATTTCCTGACAGATAAGTATCTCTTGCAAGGATGAAATTGTATAGCTAAAAAGTGATGTACCCCCATATCATTTTCCCAAGACATTCATGCTGTTGATGCTATGCGCCTATGCCAAATCATGTTTTATTCTATCTTAACATCATTAGTTCAGTTTTTACTTTTCACACACTGACTGGGGTAAGATCGTCATATAGATATTTAATTGTATATTTTCATGCAGCTTAGAAACTACACTGAGGAATTTTTCCTGCTTGACTACTGGAGATAGCATTATGGTTGCTTACAACAACAAGAAATATTACATAGATATCATAGAATCTAAGCCTGCCAATGCTATAAGCATCATTGAGACTGACTGTGAGGTGGACTTTGCTCCTCCTTTGGATTACAAGGAACCTCAAAAGGCCGTGCCAATTTCTGGTGGAAAGAAGGCACAAGAGGCTGGTAAATACTTTTCTGACTAATGTTTGTTATATTTGTATCTTTTCTCTCAATAATATCATGGATGGATACTTTGTATTGGAATCTTGTTATGAGAAGTTGACTTTATAAATAATAGATAAGATACCAAATCTTCCTAATAGAGAATAAGGTTTTTTTGGTAATGCACATGATCTATCAGTTTGGTCTAACACTGGAGCGTCTGGTTTGAATAGAGTGGAGAAGTCTTTTTAATTTGTGGATAAAGCTGCTGACTATTTATCTCCAAGTTAGTTATGACACATTTGCATTACTAGTGGGAACTCGATCTTAGTAAATGTTAGAACTGGTATTAATTATTAATCACGAAAAGAAAGAGTAGAAAGATTGAAGAAAGAATGTATCCAAGATCAATTTGATCTTGAATCTATGAAATTGTATTGAAAGAAAGAGATACAAGAGTACAAGAATGAAATGGAAACTGCCAGCAGTTTCCCTCCCAACCGAATTGCTCCAATTCAGTTATTCCACGTTTACAAAATGTCCAAAAACTCCCCTCTTACAAGCTTCCCCTTCTCTATTTATACAAATAATACCCTAGTCTAACTAACTAATAAGGGTATTCTAGGAATTCCCTCTTTATTTAATTCAAACAACTCCTAACAACTAACCTCTTTTCTACTACCCTATGCCAACCCTATCAATACCCCCTCCTAAAAGAACCACCTTGTCCTCAAGGGGAAAATTGGGAAGGTTCTCCTGGATACAATCTCCATATAACGACCAAATACGTGCACTATCTTCACTAGTAGAGGCAATGTATTTTCCACTTCTATCCCAACAAATGGAAAGAATGTCTTTAACGTGTCCCTTTAGATTGCGTAGAATGCTATCAACCTCAATTTCAACTATGTTGATACCATTTCCTGTAGCAGTAGCAAGAAACTTCCCACTACGAGGCTGAAATCTGACTTGTTTACTACCTCCCTTAGTCATACGCATGCAGACGCCTTTTTTAACATTCCAGGGCTGCCTCTGCAGGTGGTTATCCTGTTGGTTTTGATTTTCCACAATTTTTATCATTTGGTCTGTCATTCTGTCTCCTACATTTACTGGTCGTCCATCACCACCAGAAACTTCTGCGTCTACCGAATCATCTTCCTCTATATTTCTGTGATGATACCTAGAATTATCCCCCATTATTGATGAACTAACAGATTGTACACAAGTAACAACAACTGAAAGACTTTCCTCCTCCTTTGCATGAACAGAAGGAGAGTTAACACTTGAGCATGAATTTGCAGATGATAATTTCAAAGGGATGCTCTGATTCGCAGCTTCTTCCAAACTCTTATTCTCCATTTGATTTTTCTGTTCTATCAACAAGACTTTTTGGATAATTTCAGATAAGGAATGTAAATCATACATTTTTACCTCTGCTTGTAGTTCCTTCTTGAGCCCATTCAAGAATATTCCTTTCACCAATTCTTGATCTATAATCCTCAAGGTCCCACCGTACTTCTCGAATTCCTCCACAAACTCCTTTACGGTTCCCCTTTGTTTCAAAGACAGCAATATCTCGAAAGGATTCTGCATCATCGAAGGTTGAAATCTCCGGATTACCGCCACCTTGAACCCTTCCCAAGAAGGCCTAGGACTACATCTTTCCCACCATTGGAACCATTTTAAAGCCTTCCCTTCCAAGGCCAACAATGTCGTCTGCATCCTTTCAGCATCGGAGACCCCCTTCCACACGAAATACCTTTCCAACTGGTGGGTCCAGCCGTAAGCATCGTCTCCCGTGAAAACAGGGAGCTCGAATTTTCGCCACTGTTTCTGCATCTATTTTTTGTGTCGCAGCAGAAGTTTTTCAGGCACCAGGTCGGTGCTCTGATACCAGTGTTAGAACTGGTATTAATCACGAAAAGAAAGAGTAGAAAGATTGAAGAAAGAATGTATCCAAGATCAATTTGATCTTGAATCTATGAAATTGTATTGAAAGAAAGAGATACAAGAGTACAAGAATGAAAT